>NW_027397119.1:8367400-8400821 GCF_003265705.2 Callorhinus ursinus
CCCCCCTCCCCTCCCCCATGCCTACCGCCTGTGGCCCCCACCCCTCCCTCGCCCTCAGGTACTCCCCTTCAGCTGAGCTGAGGGTTGGGGAAAGTTCTCTTGCCCCGACAGAGGCCCCATTCTTCCTGCTGCTGGCTCTCATTGTCCGTCATGACTCCACACATTCTCGGGCTTCTAATGAGAAGCCAAGACAGCCACCTTCCCGCCCTGTCTTGTTGTCAGCACAGCCTGGGCCCTGCCACCAGCCAGGGGCAGGAGGTGGGGGAGGGGTGGGGCAACCAGGAGGCAGTGAACAGAGGTGGGGGACAAAACAGAGGGAGGGGCAGGAACTGGCCCAGACAGAACAGAAAACGCTGGAAGAAAGCTTGAAAGGGGCAGGGAGGTGATAGCAGATGGACGGGTAAGATGAAATTATAGAGGAGAAAGTGAAGGGGACTAATATTTGAGTGAGAGCTGTGTGTCATGCCTGCACTAGGCCCCTGTTTATAACCATTCAGGAACTCAAACCCTATTATTCTTATTCCCATTTAGTAGATGAGAAAACGGAGGCTTACAGAGGTGGGTGGGCGGTGTTGCTCCTAGGGTTACCCGAACCCTGACCTCCTGCCATTCCCCTCAGGGTCTGCCTGCCCGGAGGAAGAGGGCAGATACTCCTGCCGTATGTCCTCCCTCTCCAGTGGTAGTCCCTCTGTGCCCACACCGACTGGAGAATGGGGGGCTAGCCTGCACACCGAAGCCTCTTCCCCTGGGGAACAGGCGGCAGCAACTCCCTTTTTTAGGAGCCTCCGGTCCCACCATTCCCTCCGAGAGCACAGAGTCACCCTGAACCTCAGCCTCAGTCTGGTCACTGGGGTTGGAGATGGTTGGAGATGGCTAGAGCTAAGGGTAAGCCAGATGGGGGAGCCCTCCTCTGCAAGAAGAGGAGTGAGGATGAGGCTAGCGAGCCATTCGCCCTGCCTTCCGTCGGAGAGAAAGCCGGAGATGGAGGGGGAGAGGGACCCACAGATGGAGGGGGCGAGGGGCACAGACTAGGCTCAGCTCCAGAAAGGACTGAAGAAGACCTAGAGCTGCTCCAAAAAGAGCCAGTGCACTCCCTGCCTCCAGAGGAATCAAACACAGGGTGCACAACCACGTCTCAGACCCACCGCCAGGCACACAGTAGGTGCCCAATAAATGGTCTACTAGTGTAGAAGGGATCCTTGCACCTGGAAGGAGGCTAGATAGAGCAAATCCAAGGTCGTTGGACTTAATGAGTCTCTGTTAGAGCTGACTTCTCCTGTCAGAGCTTTTCATACTTATGTACCTTTTGGGGCAGACTGGAGCCCAGCAACCCTGCGTCTTTGCCCATGGAGGGGGGAGGGGAGGGGAAGGGAAGGAAACCAGGCTGCTAGAAGATTCTGAATAGGAGGAGGCTCTCACCAGTCCACACTAACCTGGAAGAGATTAAGCTGGAAGTATATCATATTATTCTAAGGATGTTGGCTGAATGATAGAGGTATGCATTTGCTGAATGAATGAACGAATGGCTGATGAACCTGGAACAAGGGCAAGAGATCTAGGTTCTCCCATGTTCCAGGTTTGGTGTGTCTGGAGCTCCCTCATGCCTCCACTCTCTGGGAGGAGTGTCCCTGTGCTGCAGCAGGTTGTGGGTGAGGATGAGGAACGCATCCAGCTCCACTCTGTGAGAAGGGAGGCATGTCTGAAACTCCAGAGGAGCCTCGGGGATTTGGCTCTGCTGCTTCTGCCCCAAACAGATGTGTAGATTTGGAGTTGTAATCAAGATGGATCAGCGGGTGCAGTCCCTGGCCCAGAACTGACCCAGGAGAAGACTAGTTCCGGGTGGATTTGCCAGCCTCCCATACATGGTCCTCCAGACCTGAACCAGACTAGCGGTGTGCTTGTAGCTGAAACAGGATGAGCGCCCTATTTCTGGACCCTTCGGTAGCCTTCCCCATGGCTCGAACTCCCACTGCTCCTGGCTCCATCTCTACTCCAGAGCTTGACCAGCTCAGGTTCCCTCTCAGTCACTGGCTCCACTGAGCAAGAAAGCACAGAGAGGTCAGGCATGAATTCTCTTTTTCCCAATGGCTTTCTCTTGTTGTCTCAGGAGGGCTCAGCTCTGAGCCCTCACAGACCAACAGGGAGCTCCCAGGCTGGAAGGGTCCTGGGGCTCTTAGGGAAGGGAAGAGAAGGGAGACCTGGGGATGTCTCAGGTAATCGAGGCAGAGAGAGACCAAGGAGAAGGGAAGTGCAAAGACAGAAGCTGGGGAGATGAGAGTGAGGGGTGGGGGATGTCTCTCCAGCCTTGATACTTCCTGCCCCTGCATTTCTACTAAGCTCCAGGACTGGGCTGTGGGAGGGAGAAGAGCCCAGGGAAGTGCTTGTGTCACCAGAATCCAGCCTCCCCAATCACAGGACCCAGGCCACAGTTGGGCCCCTCAGAGCAGTTATGCCTTTAAAGAAAAATACAATAACGGATCATTGGCAAACTCAATGCATTTCAACTTGAGCAATTCATGAATACCAAAATATTCTGATGTTCTGCCCAGGCCTGATTCTTCCCCCACTGCTTTCCTCCCCTCCTGCCCCCCTAAACCCACACAGGGCAGGCAATGGCAGCCCAGTCTAAAGAATCACACAGCTGGGCTTTCCCAAGCCCTACAGGAGTACCTCTCAAGAGGAGGAGGACAGGCAGAAATCAAGGGTAGGGAGAGGGTCCGCGAGGGCAGCCGCTCACTTAGCAAAGGAGCACTGAGCACATACAGTGGGACAGGTACTGTGCTAGGCCCCGGGAGACAGCACTCAATAAGGCACAGCCAGGCAGTCCAGGGGGAAGACGGGCCCATATGCATATGATTGCAATCAGAGCTGGCCTACCACCCTGGTCCCTGTCTTCTCCACCACCTAGTCTTCACACCACCTCATGGGGGTTACACTGAACTTGCTTCTCCCTATTTGAGGGTTCCCCCTTCCTCTTAATGCCTTTAGGAGGGGCCCCAGCTGGATACACACTTCTTCCTCTGTGTGTGTGCACATGTGAGTGGTCCATAAGAGAGATCTTCCTCTTTCTCCTGATTGGGATGGGCCTCAGTGGGGTGATGGGGAGCTGGAATTGAGTAACAGACAGAAGCTGTTCCCAGTCCCAAGCCTCAGCTTTGACCTCCTGGAGGTTGCAAGCAGGGTTTTAAGGCCTCCAAAACCACCCCCGAGGGGGCCTTTTAGAGGACAACCAATTCAAAGCTCTGTGATCCCAGGGCTCCCATCCCAGCCTCAAAAGAGCTGAATTTCCCTCTAAAGTTAGCCCTTCTTAAGGCTTGAAGGCGGGCCAACTTGTTGACTGGCAGATGAGGTACATTGAAAAATCACCAGGAGAGAGTAAAATCAGACCTGAAGAGGAATTTGTTAATGAGGGTTGAGGGGAGGAGGGCAGGATACTATGCTTTCAAAGGGAGGCTGTGGAATGTCGGTCAGGAAGGGCGGGCTCTCCCTTGGGCACCCAGGCGCCCTCTCCTGACAGGTTTTGTACAGCCAGGGGCTGGTAGCCAGCCCTGGTCCCTAGGGGCACCCTGTCACGGACCCGTTCTCAGGAAAGGGAGCAGCTCCCCTCTCCAGAGCGGCCTTCCCCGCCCCCACCCAGGCCAAGGCTCCAGCCCCCTGGCGGGCCTCCAGCTCCAGCCCCTCTTCCGTGCGCGAGGGCCCTCGGGTCGAGGAGGGAGGTGGGCGGAGGACCCCGGGCCAAGAGTTGGTGGTTTTGCTCCTAGAAATGGCTTCTCTCCGGTCTCCCAAGCTGGGGTCTCCTGAAGACCCCTGTCCCAGGGGTCCTGGACATCTCTGCTTTCCCCTTCTTAGTGCTAACGAATGCACAGGTGTCACAGAGTCCTGATCCCTGCCTCATTTATAGCCCCTGCCCCAACCCGCCCCACACCATGGGGTAAGGGAAAGGGGGGGGAGACCCAAAGCAGGTTTCTCTCTAGCTCCCTCTCCTACTCCCCCCTGAATCCCACCAGATGCAAAAAAAAAAAAAAAAAAAAAAAAAAAAAAAAAAAAACCAACCCTTTAAAAGGAACAAAGGCATGGGGGCGGGGTGGGGGGGGGCTTCCCTGTGGCGGACTCCGGGCTGAGGTTGACGCAACCCGCGGCCGGTCGGCGCTGGCTTTCAGGTGAGTGCCTGAACCCGCAGCCCGGAGTCCGCCCCTGCCTCAAGGACCCCTCTGCGTTCAGCCAAACCCCCCGGCGAAAAGGCGAGTCCTCCTCAGCTGCTCCCGGCCCTCAATCCGGCCGAGGGGTCCCCCACTCGCAGCACTTTCTGCCTATTTGGTTTCGCTCAGTACTCACAGTTCGGATGCTAAGCCGTCTCCTCTCGCACTCACTTCCTTTGTCTCTTTCTCTCTCTCTCCCTCTCCAACCTCTCTCTTCCCTCCTTGTCTGATTCTCTGCTGTAGCTTCCAGCGGAGAAAAATAATTATTCTTCTCAATGGGTTCGCACGGGGCGCACGCACACACGCGCGCGCACACACATACACCGCCGTGGTACCCAATCAATGCACAAATCTTCGGGGTCCCTTTAACCTCTGCGGATGACTCCGGGAGTTAATTATGAAGCCTATTTCGGCGCAGCATAAATATGCATTAAGGTATGAAATGACAACCGATGAGCTGAACTTCAGGGAATTGGCATTTAGACAGACTTCGTCTCGCCGCCCCCCGCTCCCTCCAGAGCCCTGCGAGCCACCTCCACAGCCTCGCGTCCTCCCGGGGCTCGCAGTGGCCCTAGCGAGCTCCTACCCGGGTGGAAGCGGGCCGCGTAGCCGCGTCCGCGCCGCGCTGCGGGACCCGGAGCCCCCCTCGTGCGCCCCCTGCGGTCGGGGCAGACCTTGGGCGGGCGACTCCCCTTCCCCCATGCCCGCAGACCCGGCCCAGGCCGCCGCGCCGCAACAACCCCCCCCCCCCGCCACCGCCGCACGGGGCCCGTCAGTGAACAAACTCCGCGCTCAGTCCTCTGAGAAGCGGGCGGGGGCGGGACGGCTACCTGCCCGCACGCCCGAGTCCCGGGAGGAGCGCGAGAGAGCCCGCCGCCTCAAGTCCTCGGGTCCCCCCGCCCCCGGCCGGTCCCGACCCGCACACACGGGCACGCGTTTGCACACGCGCGCGCACACGCAGGCACGCACACGTATGTGCACACACAGGCACTCCCGCGCGCGCTCACGCCCGCACACACTCAGGGTTATAACAAAGGAAGAGGGGCCAGCGCTGCCTTACTTTTCTCTCTCTTCTCCTCTCTTTTGCAGCCCCCCAGCCCCGGGCCGGCGTGCCCGGCCCACCCCGCCCTCCGCGCCCGCCCGACGGCAGCGGCGGCCGGCATTCCGGGGCAGCGCGTCGGGGCGGCAACTTCGCGCCCGGGCGCCCGCGCCTCGCAGCCCCGGCGGGCGGGAGACAAAAGCTGCGGCGCCGCCGGAGGCCGCGCGGCCAAGGTGTGCTCGCTAATTGTCAGGAAATGTGTGTGTGCGCGCCGGGAGCCCGCAGGGGCGGGGAGGGGGCGGCGGGAGGGGGCGAGGGGACGAGGAGACCCACCCCCCACAAGTCCCCGCCACTCGCCAGCGCCGGGCACCCGAACCGGGATTAGAGAATAAATTATCTGCTCTCTTCTCATTGGGCTGTGGCTGAGGACGCCGTCGGCGGCGCCGGGCTGGGAGCTCGCCCGGCTCTTTGCATTCACCGCACAGCTCTGGCTCGCCTCGCTTCGCGGGGGCCGAGAGCTCGGGGCCTTGGCTCCAGACACCAGAGGACACCAGCCGGCTGCCGCGCCGCCCCTCCCCCGCCGCCCGGCTCGGCGTGACCCCTCTCCCCTCCCGATTCTGGCTGGTGCCCTGGGGACGAAGAGACTGAGAAAGAGAAGCCCAAAGGCTGGAAATCTCAGAGTCCCTCCCTCCCCTCCCCTCGGTTCACCGCTTCTCCAAGGAGAATGACGGGGGGCCTCTGGGGTCGGTCTGCCTGAGCCAAGCCCACCTCAGTCACAGAGGGTTTTGAGAGCCCTCGGAGAGGATCCCTTCCGGAATCAAGTCCCCTCCTTTGGGGTCATCTCCTGCCTTCCACACGGCAGCAACGACAAAGAGGAGATGGCACTAGGGCTCTTTGCTTTCTCCTCTCTCCCGTCCCACCAGCTCCAGCCCAATCTTGTTCCCCACTTCCTGAGCCTTTCCGTGGCCCACCCGGGATTATGGTTCATGAACTCCCTGCAAAGGAAAAGCTCTCCAGTTCAAAGCAGCTCCCTGCCAAGAATTCATTCATTCATTCGTTCATTCGTTCATTCAGCAATATGCAGGACCGCCCCCGTGCTGTGACAAGGGCTAGGCACCAGGAATACAAAGGGAAAAGATTCAGATGACACAGTGTAAAAATAAAATAACAACTGTACAAGAGGTGCTATATCAATATACAGGCAAGGTTGAACCCAGAGGCAGGAGTGACTAACTTCAGCCATTCATTCAACAAATAATTTAGCATGCCTTAAGTGCCAGGCTCTGTGCTGAGCAGGTGGGCTTCGTGCCCACCCCCCTGGAACAGACAGTCTGGTGGACAAGATGGGCACCGACTGGTGTGACATGAGCTAATCAGAGGCTTGGGGGCGGAGAGACTAGCAGGGGCTCCTAATCTACTCTGGAGAATCCAGAAAGGCTTCTCTGAGGAAATGAGATCTAAGTCCAGCCTTAAAAGATGAAAAAGAGATAGCTAGGTGAAGATGGGATGGGGCGGGACAAGGGAAGAGTTCCGGGCAGAAGGAACTTTTTAGAAAGGCCCTTGAGAGCTTGTTTGGAGGGTCTAGCAGGGGAGCGCAGCTACTCAAATACCCTTGACCGACGATCGGTCCTCCTCTGTCGGGGAAGGTCGTCCTCTTCGACCGAGCACGCACGCAGCTTCGGGAGGGACGCACATGGAGCGGTGAGGGAGGAAGGGGACACCCGCCTAGCCAGCCAGATCAGCCGAATCAACCCTGGCGATCAATGGGGTGACAGATGTTGCAGCCAGATCGTAGAAAGGCCCTTGAGCTGCTGGTAACTGGCTCATTAGAAGGCAAGCGTTGGCCACCTTGCAGAGAGGGAGATGAGCCTGGGAAGAACTAGGAGAGCTGCCCAGAGTAGCATTTACAGGTATAACCCAGGGCAGACTTGCCCATGTCCTGCAGCTGAATGTTCTAGAAGAGGATCCGTCTTATTCTAGGTCAACCCCATAGCCCACACCCATTTTACTTCTAGTCCCTGTCTTTTGCGACCAGACCAACTCTGTGCCTTCTAAAGACAACCCTAAAACAAAGAACAGAGAAGGGCAACCCTACTTCAATGTATCACTTCCCAGAGGCTTGGACCACCGTTTCCTCTGTCATTCAGTGATTCAGTGACCCTTGGCCCTCACATGGGGAGGCTGTCCACAGGACTGGCCTAGACTCCTTCCCATGTGTTGGGATTGGATGCTTTCCAAGCAGTTCTGCATTTGTAATCCCTAGATTCTCACAACAGCCCTGTGAGTTATCTACATCAGACAGATGAGGAAACTGAGAGTCAAAAAAAGGGAGTGGCCTGCCTAGTGCCACTTAAAAATGCTGTGGCCAAGCAGAGTGTGTGGCCAAGCAGAGTGTGTGACTCCCTGTCTTCTCTCTACCAGACTTCAGGATTTGCCAGTCTCCCCAGCTCTTTGGTGAGCCCCATGAGGGTAGGGGCTCAGTGATCCCCTGCCTCTACAAGAGCCTTCAGCACCTAGGACAGGGCCCTGCACACCCAGGCTCTGGAGCCAACCCTGCTGAGTGAGTGACTGCTGGGGTGGGGGCGGGGGTGGGGGTGGGGGTGGGGATGCTGACACAGCAGATTGGGAGCAAGTTATAGCAGAAACTGTATCCATTTTGGACTTACACATGCCTCAGTTGGAATCGCCACTGTTACTAACACACTGTGCATGCACTTTACTTAGCCTTTCTGAGCCATGGTCCCTGTCTTCCAAACAGGAATCACAATACCTGCCCCCAGAAGGCTGCTATGAAGATTAAGTGAAATTATGTATGTGTAGAATATCTCTGGAAAAATACCCAAGACATTGGTAACAGCAATTACTTCTGGAAAGAGGATCCAAGTGGATGTGATGTGGCACAGAAGTATATAGAGAAACCCACTTTCCATGATTTACCCTCTAGTAGTTGTGATGTACCATGTGCATGCAGTATCTGAGTAATCAAAGTGAGTAATAAAATATTTTAATGAGATAACATGCACAGCAACATAACAACAGCAATAAAAACAACGCTCTGTACACATTTGTTGAACCGAACAGAGTTTTGCCGTTTGAAACCCCGGGATGCGCCTGTGACTCTGGCCTGAGGAGTTGCACGCTGCCCTGTCTATAGGCGAAGGCGAAGCTGTCTGACCAGGTGAGATATTTTCCAGCCCAGAAATTCTACAGTTCAAACCTTTAGTCAGAGGGAAACAGCATCCCAGCAGGCTCATTGTTCTATTATGAGACTCAACTCCCAGGAAGTAACAGGAGCTGGAAGAGGATGGAGCAGGGCTGATGCAGAAGGAAAAGCTGAGGGGTGTGGGCAGCCCCTCAGCAGGCACCATGCTGTCCAGAGAGGTGAGGGCAGGAAGGGATCCTGGACCTGCCCCATTAGTGTTGAACTTCCAAGGCTTAGCCAGCAAGCTACCTGCCCAGGTACCCCATGGCCCCCAAGGAAAGCTGAGAGCAGCAGGTGCAGAGCCTAAGGAGGGGAGTGGGCTTTCTCCTGTTACCCTCCAGGCATTGAGGTCCTGGGGCAGGACAGGGCAGCCATTCATCAGCCAACACAAAGAGACACTTTCTCAGCTGCATAGAGACCAGTCCAGGTCACCTTAGACACTGGGGCATAACATCAGTGGGAACTTTAGAGGCCTCTTTAGAAAAGTTTTGGACTCCCACATCTAGTAGTATTGGGGGAGGGATTGGGACAGGAAGGAAGCATGTCATGGGAGATTCTGGAGAGGGAAAGAAAAAGTGCCCCTAGCCTCAGTGAAACAATGGGAGGGCAAACAGAATCAGAAAAGCTAGAAAAATAGGAGTCAAAAGAAGTGGAAATCATTTCTTCTGGAGGAGCAGCAGGTCAGGGAGAAAAGGAAGTAAAGTCAAAGGCCCAGGGCTGGAATGGCCATCTTTCCACCTAAGGGAAGGACGTGGCTCTTCCTTTTTCTGCTGTGAGTTTCCAGAAAAGGGTCTGGGCTAAGCATCTGAGGTAGGGCACGGAGGATTTAAACAGGTCACTTTCCTGGTCCCTACTTTTGCCTCCTGTCCACCTCTTCCTAATTAAGGCAGAACACAACCACCGTCCAGTCCCTGTTCAGTCTTGAACACAGGAATGATTTTCATCAGAAGGGACAAGGTGCAAACTATTTAGATATTAAGCCATCAAAGGTACTTAGAGATTTTCAACAGCCCCGGGATTCTGGGTACCTGTTGTATATAGTGCACTAGGTTACAGCCTGCCCTATTATAGTCGCCACAGCATCAGCTATATGCAGGGTTTGTTGTTGTTGTTTTTTTTTTAAGATTTACTTATTAATTTGAGAGAGAGAGAGAGGGTGAGAGGGCAAACAGAGGGGAGGGGCAGAGGGAGAGAGAGAATCTCAAGCTGACTCATCACTGAGCTTGGAGCCCAGCACGGGGCTTGATCCCAGGACCCTGAGATCATGACCAGAGTCAAAATTGAGTCAGACGCTCAACCCAGGGAGCCATCTGGGCGCTCCAACTATATGCAGTTTTAATCAATGAATATGCCCCGTGCCTGGCACAGCACTTGACCCCTCAGGGATACATGGATTAATGTCATGCATCTTTTTCTTCAGTTGAGTCCTCCTATGTGCCACGCTAAATACCCCAGACGGTATGTAGCTTTACCTGACCACCCACTCCTTTACTGACAATGTCAGGACATGCCCCATTGTGTCGCCGATCACAAATCCTAGCCTCCCCCATGGCCTGTAGTCCCTTAGACTGAAATCCCTTAGCCACTCTGTGTAGCTGCTGACTGCATCCCATCTCCCGCCTGTCTCCAATTCCCAAACCTTGCCACTGGAGCCTCTGGAACTCAGTCTGCCACTGGCCGATGGCCCTCTAACCTCGGACCCTTCCCTGAGCACCCCTTCACTGTCTTGCTCTACTGACGCCTGGCTGTGTCCCCTGAAGATACTGCCTCTCAACGGCCTTGCCTACAGGCAACGGGGAAGAATAAAGAAAACAGGGAAGGTTGTTCTTTTCTCTGGTACCCCACATATCTCAGGTTCTAGAGAGGTGTTCCCAACTACTTCCCCTCCTTCTCCTGCAAAAACGTCAGCGTGTTTGATATGAATGGGCTTAGACCCCACCATATGCTACCTTTTTGCTATCTTCTCTACCCTCTTCTGTGGTCATACCCTAAATCTTGCCCTCACCGATATGTTTACCTCCAATAATCCCACTTTTAGGCATCCCAGCCCCTAATGCCTCCTCTTGTTCCCATTAACTTTCACTGAGACCTCCATTCCAACTATTCTCTGATCCCATAGAGACCTGACACCCCGAACAAGCTTTCATTGTCCCCATGCCCTGCATGTGACACTTTCATCCCTGACCCAGCTTCGTGGTCACGTTACTGCTGTGATCTCTCTCTTACAAACACCCTCATCTGCGTTGCCTCTCCTTCTTGCCTCTGTTATACTTTTCTGGCAAAACCCTAATTCTGATTAAACCCAGCTAGCCATGTATCCTTCACCTGTATCCAAGCAAGTGAACATTACGGAGGAAAATCACACAACAGTGCTTGTCGACTGGTCTCACTCTAAACTTGCAACTTTGCATCTCATGAGAGCCCTGAGCTCTACCTTGCAAACCTTCTACACTCCCATGGTGCATTCACTTCCCCTGCCTCTCAAAGGACTATTTCATGCCTCCTCTCTCCTCCTTCTCTTTTCAACCCTCCAGCACCACCCCTCCCTCCTGCTGCACTGATAAAATAAATACAAAGAAATGCAAAGGAATGAGAGTTATTTCATCCTCCCACCAACCCATCTGCATGATCTCTACTCATAGTCTCTGCCTTCCCTGCAGATGAAGAATCTCTGTTCCTCTCTGGGGTCAGTCTCCCCCCATTTGTGCACTGGACCCCATCTGTTCTTACTTCTTCCATGACTTTGCTCCTTGCAATTATCCCCTCTTTTTCCTGAGTCATTGGTCTCTCCTTAGATCATACCCACTAACATAAAAAATATGGCTTAATATTGCTCACCTTTAAAAAACCTTCCCTTGACCCCCACATCTTCTTCCAGGTAAGGCTTCATTTCTTTGCTGTTACATAGTGAGCCTCAAAACAGTTCTCTGTCATGACTCTCTACTTCCTTACCTACAGTCTCTCCTCAACTCACTCCACTTTGACTTCTCTCTCCACTACCCGCTGACATCTCCCGCCAAGATCATCAGCAACATCCCTCTTTTTTTTTTTTTAACACTTCTCTCTTACCAAATCCAAGGGCCAGAGTCAGTCTGACTTACTTATGAGCCGTGTCTGACACAATCAACTACTCTTTCCTCCTTGAAACACTCTTCCCTTGAAATACAAGGGCTCTCTTCTCTCAAATTTTTCCTCTCTCTCTAGGCAATCTCATCCAGTCCTGTGGCTTTAAAGACCAGCTTCTCCCCTGAGCTCTAGGCCTACATATCCAAACTTGACCTCTCCACTTGGATGCTGTATTTGTCCCCTAGGGCGGCTGTAACAGAGGACCACAAACTGCGTGGCTTAAAATAATAGGGATTTATGGTCTCCCAGTTGTGGAGGCCAGAAATCCCAAGTCAAGGTGCCGGCAGGGCCACACTCCCTTGAGCGTTCTAGGAGAGGATCCTTTTTGCTTGCCTCTTCCATCTTCTGGGACTCCCCGCCGTTCTTTGGCTTGTGGCAGCACCGCTCCAATCTCTGCCTCCATCCTCATGCGGCCATCCTCCCTCTATGTCTTCACACCGTGTGCTCTGTGTGTGAGTTCCAAGTTTTCCTCTTCTTTTCTTTTCTTTTTTTTAAGATTTCATTTTTTTAAGTAATCTCTACACCCAACGTGGGGCTCGAACTCACAACCCTGAGATCAAGAGTCACGTGCTTCACTGACTGAGGAAGGCAGGCGCTCCTTTCCTCTTCTTTTAAGGACACTAGTCATATTATTAGGGCCACCCTAATGACCTCATCTTAACTTGATTACATCTGTGAAGATCCTCTTTCCAAATAAGATCACTTTCATAGGTATTGGGGATTAAGATTTCAACGTATCTTTTTGGGGGGGGATATAGTCAACCCATAGTAGATGTCAACTAGGTATTTCAAGCTTAACATGTCCACAGTGGAATTCTTGATTTCTCTACCCCTTGCCCCCAGCCTGTTCCTCCTTTACTTTCCCCCATCAGTTAACAGCACCATCAGCTCTGTCCAAAAGCCTGGAGAATGAACACCCTTGCTTCCTCTCTTTTCCTCACCCCCTATGTCTAACCTACCAGCAAGACCCACTGCCCAAATCCAAGTCCTTCTCCTGCCTCCCCTGCTCCTATGTGAGTCTAGTAATCTCCCCTCCCTCCTGGGCGGCTGCACCGGCCTCCTGTTCCACTCGCCAGCCCCCTCCCACCACAGTCTACTTTCCATCGAAAAGCCAGAGCGATTGTTTTAGAACATAAATCAGATCACATCCCTCCCACTGCTTAAAACCTTCCAAAGACTTCTTACTGGAATTAGCATAAAATCCAAGCTTCTTAACTTGGCTTATGAGGTTTTATAGGATCTGACCCCTCTTCTCTCATTTCCTACCACTCTTTCCCACTCTCGCCTCCTCTCCAACTGCACCAGCCTTCCTTCTGTCTCCCTGGAACATTCCAAGCTTGTTCCTGCCTCAGGGCTTTGCATTTGCTGTTCCTTTTGTCCGGAACACCCTTCCCCCATCTTGGCAAGAACAACGTGTTCTCTCATTCCAGTCATATCTCAAATGTCACCTCCTGAGAAAATGCCCCCACTGTGACAGGCACTGTCTATCCTATTATTCTATTTTTTAAACTCATAACTTTATTACCATTTGTTAGTTCCTGTGTTTACTGCTGGACTCCTATCAGACTGCAAATGCCATAAGGACAAGGGTTTAATCTGTCTCTCTTTCTTTTAATTTCATTTCTATTTATTTAACTTTTTTATGTAAGCTCTACTCCCAACGTGGGGCTTGAACTCATGACCCGGAGATCAGGAGTCGTGAGCTCTACTGACTGAGCCAGCGAGGCGCCCCTGATCTGCCTTTGTCACTACCGAATCGCCAACACCTACAACAGAGCCAGTACCTCGTAGGTGCTCCATTATGTTTACTAAATAAACAAATACTATGTGCCAGGCACTGTACTAGGGCCCGGGGATTCGACGATGAGCGACAAACAAAATCTGTTCCTTCTCCGTGAATCGGACAGGGACTGACCCCCTGAGCGGCATGTCACGGGGATAACCAGCTCCTGATCAACCTCTTGGCAACACTGCCCCTGAGGATGGATAAGCCCCCACTTTCTTCGCCTCAGAAGCTCTTCTGAGCCTACACCACTCTTGACATTTCCCTGCCTCATCACCTCTGTAGATGATCTTATTTTCTATTTCACAGAGAAAATTGAGGTCCAGACCAGAAACTCCTGAGCCCACCTTTTATTTCCTTCCTTTTTCTTCGTCCTGTCTGCCCTTCTGGAAAGAGCGTGGCCTCTGCATTCAGGGAGATGTGGCAAATGACTTAACCTCTGAGTCTCGGTTTCCTCCTCTGGAAAGTGGTCACGATAACACCGGCCTCATTAGGTTGTCCTGAGAATTAAACAAACACCCTCTGTCACATTGCCTGCCTTTTCATCGATGCTTGGTAAATGTCTCATTCCCTTCCCTTCCCTGTCCCCCCCCCCCGCCCCCCCCCAAGCTGCCCCAGATAAGTGTTTCATTCCTGGTTTACAATGGAGAAACTGAAGGCAAGTCTACTGATGTTTGAGTCTGTTGGTTAATTCACACAAAGTCACACCCTGCCAAGTGGCAGACCCCAAATTAAATCCCAGATCTCTGACTCCAGGCCCAGGGCTCCTTGCACTGCAGTGAAAAGCAAACATAAAGACAATCTAGTGACTTTTTAATAAAGGCCAAATTAATTCAATTTAAAGGATTGTCCTTCGGTTTGGCATTCTGTCCTCTTTCTCACTCCCTCTCTCTCTCTCTCATCCTTTCTTTCTCTCTCCTTTAGTGTTAGAACGTCCTTTATCTGAAGAAATGGCGTATTTTTTCCTTACTTGGAAACAAAGCTAGCTACACAACATCTCTCCCCACTATTAGAAAACTGCCTCAAATACCCTATGTAGGCTGCTACTTTTTTCCCTTTGGCAGAGGGCTGACCCCAGGACTTCTGCATCAGAGGGGCAAAGGTGGTGGTTTGGTTGGGAGGAGGAGGGTGGGAGAATTGCCTTGAAGCTGGTTGCGTAACTATTAGCCTTGGTTTGGAAGCATTCACGGAGATTTTAGAGAAATGAGAGCCCCACCCACCCGCGTGCCGCCGCAGCACACCAGCACAATGTCTTCTGAGAAGGAACCCCGAAGTGCTTGGACAGGCAGCACCCTCCCCGTGTGGTCCTTCCCTGGCCAGTTAGAAAGTCGTCTCTGCCTTTTCTCTCTAAAGGGTTTCCAGCAAGTCTCATGGGGAAATTTTTGGGTTTGAATGAGGAGTGTAAAAAAATGTGGTCAGCATATTGGCTCTGGTATTTTTTTCCCCATGCAACCAGCCCCAGGAGGTGACTGACAAGCTGGGCCAAGTGCACTGAAGGCCTTGTCTCTGGTCACCCATAACTCCTGAGCCTTCCGGACCCCGCAGGACCCCGCAGGACGGCGGAGAGCCATAAATCTGGCAAGCTGGGGCTGGGAGCTCACTAATTGCACTGGGGGAAACGCGGCCGATCTGATTGTTGAAAATACGACCACTTCGGAACAAAATGAAGCAACAGAGGAATGGCAGGAGGGATTGTGCGTTTTCTCGTCTGTACAACAAAAGGGCTGGATTACACATTGATGAAATTCTGCGTTCCACTTTGTAACTAAGGTCAAGCCTGATCAAGCAGATATGGGAGATGTCAGGGCAGGAAAGCAGAATTGGGGGACCCAGGGAAGCTGCTGTTCCACACTGAGCTTGTTCCCCTCAGACTAGGGCGGCTGTGGGAGGCACACTGGAGGGCCAAGGACAGGGCTCTCCGCTGTCATCAATCTGTCCAGAGCCACTAGCTTTGCGGACTCGGCCAGTGCATCCGAAGGCCCTGGGCTTTGTTCCTCGTCCTCTGACATTCGTCCTCTGAAACCTCAACAGCCCATTCTGGGTGGCCTGGCAGGCCCTCTTGGTGATCAAAACAGAGAGGTGTCTAGACGGCTGCGCTCCCCGCTCCCCTAGCAGGTGATTGGGTGGACAGGGCAGCGGAGGACAAGGGACCAGCAGGGGTCCCGCGACTGCCAGGTCCAAGTGCACCTCCTGCTCACCTACTCAGCCCCTCTGTCCTGTCTCTCCCCCTCCCCGGTTCACTGCCCCATCTCGCCCCCTCCCTCACAATCCCTTCTCTCTTGGTGGGAGCAGGGTCAGTGACGCTAGTCTCTTCTTTGGCTATTTCCCTGACCCTGGTCTGAGCATCAGTCTCCTACACAGGCAAGGTCAAGACACACAGTAGGCTTTCAACAACAAGGAGGGCAGAGACTGGATGCTTAATCCTTAGCATCACATCGGTGGTTTTTTAAGAATACTGAGCATGGGGACACCTGGGTGGTTCAGTCAGGTAAGCTTCCGCCTCTTGATTTCAGCGCAGGTCATGATCTCAGGGTCGTGAGACTGAACCCCACATCGGGCTCTACGCTCAGCAAGGAGTCTGCTTGAGATTCTCTCTCCCTTTCCCTCTGCCTTTCCCCCCACTTGCACTCACTCTCTTGCTTGCGTGCACTCTCTCTTAAATAAGTTTAAAAATACTGAGTATAGAATTACCCGGGGAGCTTGTTAAAATGCAGATTCCCGGCCCCCCCCCGAGTCCACTTGAAATACAGTCTCCTGGGTGGATAGCTGGAAATGTCATTTATAACCAGCTCCAGCAGCTGCTGGTGCATGCAGGTGGTCTGGGTGGACATTTTGAGAAACAGTGCTCTGATTGGGGATTCCTATCTCTATTCCTACTGCATACCTGGACTTGTGGGAAAACCACAGGAAGCTTACAAAATGCCCCACCCTCGGGACACCTGGCTGGCTCAGTCAGTGCAGCATGTGACTCTTGATCTCCTGGTTGCGAGTTTGAGCCCCGAGTTGGGTGTAGAGATGACTTAAAAAAAAAAAAAAAATCCTAAAAAAAAAAAAAAAAAGAAGAATTTACAAAATGCCCCACCCTCAAAGGGTTCACAGTCCAGCAGGAGAAAGAAGATACCACAGGAGCAATTAGTGCTCAGGTCCTGACAGATGCCGTGTGCTGTGAGAGTCTAGCAAAGGGCTGGCTGAGTCGGAGGCAGCTCTGGGAGGGAGGCGAAGTCCAGGCAGGGTGAGGCCAGTCAAGAGGACAGTTTTCTTCCCCAGGCAGCCAGGATAGGCTCCATCGTGGAGGTGCTCAATTAGCCACACTCATGAATCCAGCCCGGTTAACTGGCTTTCGTCCACCCCCACCTCCTCCTTCCAGATGGAGCCCTCTGCTTCGCGGGACATAATTACACTCTCTGGCCTGTTTTAATGAAGGCAAACATATTCAGTATTTGTATGTGGCTTCTCCTGTGCCGGAGAGGGTTGGAGCGGGCAAGGGAGGGAGGCGGTTCTTGGGGAGAATGAGAGAGTAATAATAACCTTGCTGCTCACTTGCACAGCCTCTTCTTTCTCAGCAGTTCTGCCCCCTAGCGCTGGGGCCATGCACTATTTTATTTTATTTTATTTATTTGACAGAGCAAGAGAGAGAGAGAGAGAGAGAGAGAGCACAAGCAGGGGGAGGGGCAGGCAGAGGGAGAAGCAGCCTCCCCACTGAGCAGGGAGCCCGATGTGGGGCTCGATCCCAGGACCCTGGGATCATGAACTGAGCTGAAAGCAGGCATTTAACTGACTGAGCCACCCAGGTGCCCCTGGGGCCATGCATTTTAGAACTGTGTGTGCCAGCAAGGTGTGCCTGCATGGCTTTACGATGATGTTGACATTGTGTCAGTTCAAGTCAATCAATAATTCCATCTCGGCCGACTCATTTAGCTGGGAGTTCACATACCAGGACACGGGTTAGCTCACACCATCCCACCATCAGAAATGTTTTATTAGGGAATCAGTTTTTATTTCTCCTATGGTTCGTAGTGATAGTCACTAAACTGTGCCTAACATGTTACACAAACCTCGGACCATACAATAAAAGCACAATTATTTTACAAACCACCAAGAAAATGAAGAGCTTTGCCAATTACTATGCAACTACCAGTTGTATGCTGTGTGCCGATTTCAAAGATACTAAAATTTGAAAAATAACGCATATTAAGATCAGCGAGATGGTATAAATGACAGAGAACACAACACGACACATCAGTCCACCTGGCTTTGGCATTTGAATCTTTTTATTGAATATTTATCCCAAATTCAATAGCAAATGGGAAAAGAGAGTACAGAAAGAGAGAGGGGAGAGGCTGTTTCCAATTTCTCTGATGCTCTCAAAGGGCACTAGAGACTTAAAACGTTATAGTTTCATTGTGCAAGTGAAATAGTCAAGGTTCAAAGACATTACATGGCTCCCAAAGGCCACAGAGGTGGAGGTGGCATGGGGCATAACGCTAGGACTTCTGTCTCAAAATCCAGTGCCTAAGCCACCCAAGTGTCCATCAATGGACGGATGGATAAACAAGATGTGGTATAACCACACAGTGGAATATTATTCAGCCAGAAAATGGAACAAGGTACAAATACGTGCTATAACATGGATGAACCTGGAAACCATTGTTAAGTTAAAGAAGTCAGACATAGAAAGCCACATATTGCATGATTCCACTTACATGAAATGTTCAGAATAGGAAAACGTATAGACATGGAAAGCAGATGAATGGTTGCTAGGGGCTGGGGGGTGAGCGGGGAATAACTGTTAATGAGTATGGAGCTTCCTTCTGGAGTGATGAAATTTCTGGAACTAAAAAGTGGCAATGGTGCACAATCTTGCGAATATACTAAATGCCACTAATGGTAAATTTTATGTTATGCGTATTTTACCACAATTAGGAAGAAAGACAGATACAATGTGGGGGGGTGGAAATTCCATTCCTTTTCCTCTGTGATACTACAATAGCAGCAAGGGGGGCGCAGGGGAGAAGGAGAGAGCATGGGGGTACCAGAGCAGAGGGCACCCAGGCACTTGGCAGGCCCTGCCCCCATACCACACACCCCGTCGTGACTTTCCCTTCTCCAGCAGGAAGATGAGCAGAGCTGGCCTGGGATCATCCGTCTTCATTACACCATCTCTACCAGCTCCGTCACTTCTTGCCAGAAAACGCATCAATATTCCCCTGTGGCTTGGCAGACCTAGCCCCCCTCCCTTCCCTACCCCCACCCTGGTTCTTCCTCCTCTTCCCAGGTTATGGGCCTGGACCAGCTGATGCACACAGCCCCAGCCCTCCACTCTGGGGTCCCTGCTCTTCTTTCTCTCCTCTGGAGATCCAGTCATGCCCTCCCTCCCGGGCTGCAGGGGTCCCTGGATACATGCCCTGGAGGTGTGGAGGGGGCTTTGGGAGCCAGCCAGGCTGAGAGGTGCTGAGCGTTGTCAGCCTCTTCTAGAAGCCATCCTCACCCCTCTACTTGGAATTTCTAAGCACCTCCTCACACTCTTGGACTCCCTGCGTCTACTTCATTTTTCTCTAGTCTAAAGCATTGATCATTTTCTAATATGAGTTACATATTAATAGCCTATAGTACATTCTTATGCTGTTTACTCATCCCCCATTAGAATGGATGCTCTGTGAGGGCAGGGCTCCAACACACGCGTTCACTGGGGCATACCCAGAGCCCAGACTGGTGCCGGAACTAATAAGTAGAATGAATGGATGTCTGGGGACTGGGTCTGGATGCCCAGCAACAGTGTGTTAGCAACTTCTGGTTTTATCTCTGTTCCTTCCTTCTCTCTGCCTCATTCACTCTTCCAAAGCTACCCTGGACTTCTCGAAGTTCCTCCAGCTTACTACCAAGGTTATTGCCACTCCGGGTCTTAGCACTTGCTGTTTCCACAGCCCTGATTCCAGTGCTGTTCTCCATTCCCCATTCAACCGGCCTTCAGATGGCCTGTCTCTCACTTCATTTGGGTCTCAGCTGAAATGTCATCTCCTCCAAGAGATGCCTGCCCTGACCTCCTGAGCTAACACAGCCTCTCTCATCCCCCTCCACCTTCTTACCCAGATGCAACCTGGCTATGTACTACGGATCTTCTTCGTTTACATCTCTCTCATTAGACTGTAAGCTCCATGCAGGCAGGAACTTTGGTTCTCCCAAGATAGCAGGTGCTGTTGGTGCCCCAGCTCATCTCCTTTGCCCTACCAGAGTCAGTGCACAGCAAATTTGACTCCAGCTGTGAGCATCTGCATTTCTTTGCATGATGGCTTTCTCCTGCTGTGCCTGCTTAGCTTGCACCTGCATCAAGCAAAAGGGAATTAACAGGAAATTAACACACAGATGCAGACACACACAGAAGACTCAAACAAGGCTGCTGGGAACTGGTTTATACATGCCCCTGCCCCCTTCTCCTCTGGTAGGATGGCTCAAAGTACAAGTCCTTCACGGACTCCCAGTTAGGCAGTGGCCTTAAGCTTCAATTACTCTCAGTGGTAATTTGCTTGATAATAATCCCTTATTGGCTGCCTTCCCTTCTCTTTCTCCCTCCCCTATGCTCCTACTGGTGTTTCCTGGGATCACTTCCCAAATAGAATCCTACAGTTAAAATCTTATCTAGAGTTGGAACACTCATGCCTTGCTAGTGGGGATGTAAAATGGCCCAGCTGCTTCAGAAAACAGTTTGGCAGTTTCTCAAAATGTCAAACATGGAGTCACCATATGACACAGTAATCCCATTCCTAGGTATAGACCCCAAAAGAATTGAAACCATATGTCCACACAGGTTCATAGCAGCATAACGTATAATAGAACATGAAACAACCTCAGTGACCACTAATTGATGAACGGAGAAGCAAAGTGTGGCAGATACATACAGTGGAATACTATTCAGCCAGAAACACGAAGGAAATACTGGCATATGCTGCAGCGTGGCTGGGTCTGCAAACACTGTGCTCAGTGAAAGAAGCCAGTCACGAAAGGCCACATGGTGTATGATTCCTTTCATAGTAGTTGTCCAGAAGAAGTGTTTGTCTAGACAAAGCACATTCGTGACTGCCGGTGGCGGGGGGTGGGGGTGGAGGGGTGGGGGGGGCAGGGAGAGAGCACAGCAGGGAAAGACTGCTAAGGGGTGCGGGGTTTCTTTAGGGGGTGATGAAAATGTTCTGAAATTGAGTGCGCCGATGGTTGCACAACTCCGTAAATATACTAAGAATCGCCAAAGTACACACTGCAAATGAGTGAATTGTATAGTAAATGAATGATATCTCAATAAAGCTTTTTAGTTTTTTTAAAGCCCTTTCTTTCCTCAAGGCCCCCTTCTAAAGGAACCCAAAGTAAGGTCATCAGAACCTGGGATTGTGCCTGGCACATAGCAGGTGTTCGATCAATAGAAATACACGTGAATAACTGAATGGGTGGGAAAGAGCTGCAAGCGAAGCCTTGATGACAATCACACAACTTCAAACAGAGCCACAACTCTTCCCCCGGGCTCGTCATCAGCCATCCCCTCGTGTGCCACTGGGAACAAATCGCAAATCTCACAGGCACGTCTGTTTGGGATTATCTCTGCCTGAGAAGGGAACAGAGTGGTGTGGGTATGTGTGTCCATGAAATGGTGAGGGTGGAAAGGGGTGTGTGTGTGTGTGTGTGTGTGTGCAAGTATGTGTGTGAGGGTGTGCCCATGTGTGAGTGTGGACACGTGCGTGAGCGTGTGTTTGCGTGTATGGTGTGTGTGTGTGTGTGGTGATGCAAGGGTCAGTGTGGGAGCTGGCAGGAATCTAAGAAGGGAATCACTGGTCGTTGGGGAGGGAAGGCTCTGAGCAGCAGAGACTACCTCCTGCGAGCTGAGAGCCAGTGAGTGCCTCCCCCCACTCCCCGCGGGTGTCCTCTGGGCCCATGAAGTGGACACTGTCACTTTAGCAGGATGTTCCTACCTGCAAGGGCTTGGCCAGCATTCTCAGTGGCTCATTGCTGGGCGGGACCCCTGTACAGGGGTGGAGGGCTGAGAGGGGAAAGAGGAGCCCAACTCTGAGCAGACTGAGAGAGCAGAGGGAGCCCTCCACACCCGTAATCCAATATTTCAGACCTTTCCTCGTCCATTAACAGTAAGACCAGTTCTTGATCAACTTAGAGCACAATCCCCGTAAGAATGCGCTTCCGATTATCTGTGACTCATCATTCCACTCGACAGAGTCCCCTGCCCCAGCCGCCCAGGGCTCTGCCAAGCTTCGGGGCCTAACATGCAAGGCGCCGCGCCGTGTCTCCTGTGAGGCTGCGTGATGTGTGGGAAACCCACGGGTGACAAGAGTGTGAGCCCTGGGAGGCGCTGGGCAGGTCTCCCCAGTGTGGCGAGGGCACGGGGCCGGGAGTCTGCTGACACTGACATTCCAAGTCCTGTGCGGCACGGGACAGCCTCCACCTCTCGCCACCTTGGCAGCCACTGGGACCACCCCCTCCTTCTTCCCAGCCTCGGCGGTCCCAGGGGTGCCTGACCAGCTGCCCCATCACATTTGGCAGGGCCATGTGGACTCTCCCTCTAGCTGTCCCCGGTCCAGGAGCTCAGTGGCCGAAGACTAAATCCTCTAGGCTGGCTCTGGACTCTACCTCCCTGGGCACCTGCCCTTCCCGCCCCAGCAGATGGCCACAGCACCCTGGGGAGCTGAGAGCAGGAAAAGAAGAAGCATGGCGCCCGGACCAGGTGTGCCCTGACGTTGCCTCCCGTGACCCCGGCATCTTCCGTCAGACCCCTCCCCCAACAGAGAGCCCTGCTCCTGTCCGGACAGGGCTGGCTCTCCGCCCCAGCCCATCCCAGTGCTCCTACTGACCGTTTAGTCAGTTGGCACTCAACAAACATTCTTGGCCTGTCTGCTCTGAGCCAGGCACTGTGCCAGGTCCCGAGGAGACCAAGATGAGGGAGGGAGCCGGAGGGTCCCTGCCCTCAAGGACCTCGGGAGAAGCAGACAGGTAACACAGAACATGTCGTGGTAAGAGCAAGGAAAGTGCTCCTAAAACACTGTATGAGAGCTCGCTGCGCGCAAGCACTGTGCACAATTACTGTGCGCAATTACTGTTTCAGGCACGCCCATATTAAGTCACGAAATCTCACAACAACGCCCTAGCATGGCGATTCCAAGTACAGAAGCTGAGGCTCAGAGAGGTTAGGTAAACTGTCCAAGGTCATCCGCTAGTACAGGGAGTGAGGAGGGATTCAAACCCACGCCATCCACCTCCAGAGTGGAACTTTTATTTATGTATTTATTTAGTTTTTAGAGGGGGAGGGGCAGAGGGAGAAGGAGAGAGAGAATCTTAAGCAGGCTCCATGCCCAGCACGGAGCCCGATGCAGGGCTCGATCCCCCGACCCTGAGATCATGACCTGAACTGAAATCAAGAGTCGGACACTCAACTGACTGAACCACCCAGGCACCCCTAGAGTGTAACTTTTAAAGAACGTTAGATTGCTTCCAGATGAGTACAGGAGAGAGACACACAGGGGCCAGGCCAGCTCAGCTGCCCGAAGGAGTAGGGAGGGACTACTGGATACTGTGAACAACCTTAAACTTGGCTTTAAACACAAGGGTGGAGGGCACCTGGCTGGCTCTGTCAGAGGAAGAGCATGCAACTCTTGACCTCAGGGTCCTGAGTTCAAGCCCCACGTTGGGTGTAGAGATCACTTAAATAAACAAATAAAGGGGACTTTGAGCCTCCCAATATTAAGCCCTTAATGGTCAAAGACTTTTCATGAACTGAAGGGCAGCAACGTGGTCCTTGGTATAGGAGAGCAGGGAGGGGGCAGGGTCATGGTGCCAGGACTTTGCGACCATGAGAGACCACAAGACACCATGTCTTTGGCAGCCAGTACCACTGCATGAGCAGAGGGCAGTCCTGGGACCCCAGCAAGGATTTCCTTCACTCCCATTATACTCTACACTTCCTTGGTCATAATTCACCACACTTGAACTTCACTGTTTCATTGCCTGTCTATCTTGTAATTCTCCAAATTCCCTGGGAGCAGGGGCTATGTGTGTCTTACTCCAGGTCATGCCCCCTGCTCCCAGCACCCTTGCCTCGTATGGAAGACACACAGTAACGTTATTGAATGGATGGGTGGGTGGGTGGATGTTGGGCGACTGAAGGAATTTGAGCCTTATAATCACTCTAGGAAGGTAGAGTAGGTATTATTCTCCCCATCTTATGGGGTTCGGAGTGGAGGCAGGGCAGAACTGCTGGACCATAGTGTTGGTCTGACTCCAGCCCGGGGAACTCCTTTAGGTCACACCAGGGGCAGATCCCCAGTGTTACAAGAATCAGGGGACAGCAGACTTCTTACCACCCCAGGTCCCATTTTCCTTCCTCTTTGCCTCCTCCCTCTGTTGGTTCCTCCAACAGCGCGTCCATAGACCCCAAAATGTTGCAGTCCCTTCCCTTGGCTTGGCTCATCATTGTGTTCTTGATGCCCATTGTAGTGGACCGGACATGAGTCTGGCGGAGGGACACGGATACGAACATGGATCCCTGAGGCCATGGTGACACCAGCAAAATCCTCCTATGAGCCCCTTCACTGCAGTGAAGACCCATGTCCCATACTCTCAGGGAAATCATTTCACTCTTTCATTCATTCACTCGACACGTATTTATTAAGGGCACACGGTGTACCATGCACAGTTCTAGGCACCAGGAACCCAGGCCCGACCTCAAGGGACTCCCAGGCTAGCAGGAGAGACGGACAGGCGGTCACAAGCCAATGGGCAACAAGCACTGGGGTGGGTGTACTGAGGAGTGTAAGAGGAAGTCACCTCTTGGAGGGCCCCAGACACAGAGATGAGAAATAACACAATTTGCAGGGTGTGTGTGCATGTGTGTGTATGGGGTGGGGAGGTGGGCGGCGCGGGGAATTACAGGAAAAGCTAAGCAGCTGAAGCAAATGAGTGAGGCAGGAAGGGGCAGGAGAGGAAGCTGGAGGAGGAGATGGTAACAATCCCAGTTGTCAGAAAAACTCATTTAGTTCTCACAAGTCTATGAAGCAGGTACTCTTAAAATTCTGATTTCGTAGATGAGGAAACGGTAGCACAGAGAGGTTCAGTAACTTGCCCTTGGTCACACAGCCGGCAGGATGTGAACCCAGGAAGTCAGGCTCCAGCATCCGTGCCTCTGATCACACTGCACGGCCTTGGCCAGCGGGAGTCAAACCCTAGGCACCTTTGTGGTCATGCTAAGGAGCCCAAGATGATCCCCCAAGGGATGGGGAGACCCTGCAGATTTAAATGGGACAGAGGGCTGCTCAGCACGGCCCTTTGGGGGATGAGCCTGGAGGCCACGTGGAGGATCGGTTTGGGGGTGAGACAGAGAGAGCCGGTAGGAGGTGAGGAGAGGGAAATGGGTTGGTGGGAGAGGGGCGCTGGGTTGAGATAGGTTGAGAAGGTAAACTTGGCACAATGTGGTGCCTGGCAGGAAGTGAAGAGTCGGAAAAGAGGAGGTGGGGGGGAGGATCTCCTGATTTCTGGCTGGGGCCTGGGGGCTCATGCTCCTCCAGGCAGGAAACAGAACCCAGGAGAAAGGTGGGGAGTGCCAGAGCTCAGGCAGGGACATGTTATCCCTGAAGAGCCTTTAGGACACCCAGGTGGTGATGTCCCACCGTCCCGCTGCTGCCTGCCAGGCCCTACTTCCTCCCACCCCCCCTGCCCTCTCCCCCAGCCAACCGCCATCCCCTGTCCAGCCTTCCAGAGCGCCCCAGAGCCACCAGCTTGTTGGAAAGCCCCTTCCAGGGCCCTGCGGTTCCCAGGGCCCCTCCTTGCCTCCTATGGATGGGGGCACTGCGGACCTTCCCCCTCTTCCTGCCTGCCCTCTGATGGTGGGATGGGACTTTTCCATTCTGGTTTCCCCTGGCAGCTGCAGAACGGTATCTTCCTTTATGGGACCCCACCCCCGATAACTGAACCAGTGCCAAAGTGAGGAAGACCCCGCACCAGGGTGCCCAGGGGAGTGCCCACAGGGCTCCTAGAGGGTAGCTCCCTGGTCTGTGCTGGGAGATGGGGAAGAGCGGAGTCTAGCAGGCTGTGCTTGGAGGAGACCCGAGGCGCACAGCGGGCACCTCTCACTGGGGATCTGGAGACCTAGAGGCTCTCCTAGCCCTTCTGCACACTCGTCATGCGACCTTGGGCAGCACAGTCACTTGCACAGGTCTCTTCTGTACCACTGAGGCTGCATGACATGAGCTCTGGGCCCTACACCTCTGCCCTCACCTCCCTGTGGGGAGCCTCTCCCACCATTAGGAGACGGGGAGCCCAGAGGGCCACACGGTGCTGTTCCAGAGGGAGGCAGGGCACTTGGCAGAAAACTCGGCAATGTGTTTTAGCAACAAGCCGGACAATAGAGCGGCTTAGAGCTGGGAGCTTATGCTGCTATTTCCCCCGTCTGAGTGTTGGGACATGCCAGGGTTGGGTGTCTGCATTTCGGTAAGCCTCTTGCTACAATAGCATTCTCTGCAGCTTCAGTCACTTAGACCACAAGGGTAATCCGCTCAGGAAGAGCCCGGCCCCGCCCGCAGCGCAGCGCAGCGCAGCGCAGCCCAGCCCAGGGGCCGCGTTTGGGGCAGGGAGCCCGCCTGGGGTGCAGCCACTCCTACTTCTCCGCCTCCGTCTCTCCCTTCTCCCGTCGCCCAGTGTGTCACCTCTGGATTCCCTACATGCCCAGCAGCAAGCGCCTGTCAGTGGGAGGGCGGCCAGGTCACTCTCAACTGAAAAGAATCAGACAGTAGGAAGAACTGTCCCAGTGTTGGGGTGGTTGAGTAAGGAGCAATGTGGTCTCTCTTTGTCTAAAGAGTTTTAAAAGCATGAGATGTTGGGGCGCCTGGGTGGCTCAGTTGGTTAAGCAACTGCCTTCGGCTCAGGTCATGATCCTGGAGTCCTGGGATCGAGTCCGGCCTCGGGCTCCCTGCTCGGCAGGGAGTCTGCTTCTCCCTCTGACCCTCCCCCGCCTTGTGCTCTCTCTCTTTCATTCTCTCTCTCAAATAAATAAATAAAATTTAAAAAAAAAAAAGCACGAGATGTTTTCTTGCCTGAGGTACAAGTTAGCTGAGTGGAGGTTTGGCAAGGGAGCAAGGAGATGGCCATTAAGCCTTCAGAACTTTCCGGAAAGGAGTCAAGTGGGGGTTTGGGGTGGGGGCTATATCAAAACTGTGGATGAGGAATAACCCCAGGCATAGCTCTCCAAGACTCAGCTCCTCCCCTTTGCCCCTTGAGGTAATGAACTTGAGTGTGAGTCCTGAGTCCTGGGTGTGAGTTTGACTACAGGAACCTCTCTGGCCCACTGTTTCCTCTTCTGTCACACAATTTTTGGATGGAAAAACATCTCTGACCTGACACCTTCAGCATTTGATACTATTCATTCTCCCTCCATTTTTTAAAAAATATTTTTATTTATTTATTTGACAGAGAGAGAGAGCAAAAGAGGGGACACAAGCAGGGGGAGTGGGAGAGGGAGAAGCAGGCTTCCCGCCGAGCATGGAGCCCGATGTGGGGATCAATCCCAGGACCCTGGGACCATGATCTGAGCTGAAGGCAGACGCTTAACGACTGAGCCACCCTGGCGCCCCCTCTCCCTCCATTTTGAAATATTCTCCCTTGATTACCAAAAAGTGGCATTCTTTAAGTTCTCCTCCTTCTTCTGTGTCAATTAGGGATCTTGCATTTGCAGGAAACAGAAAACTCTATCTTACTGGCTTATACCACAACGGACATTTATTCATTCACCAATGGTTCAGGCAAGGATCGATGGGACAACTCCAGAACGTCACCAAGGGCCAAGTTTCTTTCCATCTCCCACTGTCTTCCTCAGCCTAAGGCTGGCTCCCCTGGGGGGTCCCAGATGGGGGTCAAGTTCTCTTGGTCTGACGTGGCTCTTTGTTCATGTACTGATGGAAAGAGCTTCTTTGTTCCACTGTCCATCAAAGTGCTGTCCTTCTCTGATTGGCCTGACTTAGGACAAGTGTTCCCCCTGGACCACTCATGGTTGCTAGAGGGGCTCTATGTGCTCTGCTCAGGAGCTGCTGAAATGAGGAAGGGGGCTGACTGTTGGGGAGACCCATACACACACCCTGCCCCCGGGCCCTCCCCTTCTCGCCCCTCTCCCTGCCGGGCCTCAGCCTCCCCCCCAACACTGCCCACCTGGCATCCGTACTCCCTCTCACAGCTCCAGAGATCAGGTCCATGTGGCCGATTCCCTCCTACCCATGTCTCGAGCCCTCTCTTCCAGTATCCATGGGGGATACATCCCCAGACCCTCACCAGATGCCTGAAACCACAGAGAGTACCGACCCCTAAGTATGCTGTGTTTTTTCCCGTATGTACATACCTATGATCGAGTTTAACTTACAAATTAGGCACAGTAGGAGATTAACAACAACAATAACAAAATAGGACAATTATAACAGTAGATGGTAATCAAAGTTATGCGAATGGGGTCTCTCTCTCAAGATCTCTTACTGTACTGTACTCACCCTTCCTAGGATGGTGTAAGATGATAAACTGCCTACGTGATGAGCCGAAGCGCGGGAATGACGCAGGCTTTGGGACGTCACGTGAGCAGCTACTGACCTGCTGATGATACTCAGAAGGAGGGTCTTGTACTCCCGGACCCGCGGATAAGGGGGGCTACCGTATATTGAGGTATTCACAGAGCATCTCTACATGATGTCCTCAAATTCATCCTCATATAAGAAGAATTATATTATATAAGAAGAATCTTTTCCCTCCCATTGACCCTTCACTCATATACACCACCTGACTGTCCAGTTGGTCCTAATTTGGGCTGGTCCTTCTCCTGCCCATATCCTGTTAGGCTCGACACCCTGGCAGTTCGTCTGGACCCCGTGCCTTCTCCACTGTGTCCATAGTCACCTTAAGCCTGCACCATAGAAACACCCTCCTCTGCTTCCTTCCTAATGTGCCCCCTCTCCTCATCACTTTCGTCCCAGCCTTCCTGAAACACCGTTGCTTCTCCAGAGCCGTCTCTGTCCTCCCCCGCGCCCACACAACCAAATCCGCCCCCCTTAGCCTGGCATTCAAGGCTCTTCGCCAAGCAGCCTCCTCTAACTTCATGGGCTCCTATTTTGCCCTCCAGTCTGCAGTCTGTTCTAGGCCCCGTCTGGTTCGCTGCAGACCCTGAAAGACCATGAGCCTTTCTGCCTCTTCACCTCCTTTCTGCAGCTTCCCGAAGGCCATCCTCCTGACAGCCTTCCCTGACCACTTGAGTCCAGCAGCCTCTCTGTCACAGTCTGCTGCTGAGCCTCCCGTCTGCATGCGTATGTGTCAGCCTGTCGCCATCTTCCCAACTGCATCCATAGGCCCCGCACAGAACAGGTGCTGCCTCAAATCCCTGGGGAGAGCCTGGTCTCAGCTGAAACGAGCTCACGTGTGTGGAAGCACCTGAAACGTTCCCAAGCCCCACAGAGGAGTGGCCTGCGGTTTGACCAGCAAGAGCAGGACACAGAGAGAAGCTGCAGCAGGTGAAGCCTCTGGGAGAGCGTGGCCATGAAGGACACCCGCTGACCAGGAAAGAGCCCCACCTGGCATTGGAAGACATGCTATGAGCTACAATCCCAGCCACCCCGCTAACAACCGAGGAGAGCTTGGGCAAGTCACTCCACTCTCTGAGCTTCAGTTCCCTCACTGGGATGACATTATCCCATCTGCTCTGCCTGCATCCAGGGGCACTAGAAGATGACATGAGGTGGGAGAAGGAGTGTTTACCCAGCAGTCTGGTCTCAGCCCAGCCTGCCTGAGAAAGAGCAAGAACGAAGCCTGACTTGCCCCCATTAGGAAGCTCTGTGCCAGTCTGGCCCTCAGCAGGCTGTGGGGAGAGCAGGAACTGATCAAAGGCCAGGCTTGTAAACAGCGGGGAGAGCACCTCTCCCCACGCAGGGAAGCTGCAGACCGACTCCATCTGACACCTGCCTGGCAGCCAGCAGGGCCCTCCCGCCCTCTAGTGGGCACAGTTGGGAGGTGCACCCGCTCCTACCCTAACAGCAGCGAGGTCTATGGACTGCAGGATGCCACCGTGCACGGGGAACTGTGCTGTGAGATCTGTCACCTTATAGAATCCTCCACAGTCCTCCAAGGTCTGTGTTATCATCCCCTTCTTACAAAATCCTAGGGTTTAGAGGTTATGGAATTGCGTAAGCCCCGCAGTTCATAATGGTGGAGCCGGGATTTCCAGACTGGAGACTGTGTGGAGGGGTCCAGGTCACTTTAGGATTCCCCTAGGGAGCCAACTAGGAGCTGGCAAGATGCAGGTTCATCATCGGGGAGTTTTGTCACGGGAGAATCAGGGCAGCTGGTTCTGGCAAAGGCCTCCCAAGAGCCCACCTCCTTCTTCAGCTCCTTGGTCCTACCCACCCCTCTCCTGCGGTCTGCAGCCTGAACATGCCACCATCCTTTACCACTGACCCCATCCGCCACCCCCACCCCAGCCCCCACCCAGCGGCCAGGCTGCTTCCCCTCCAACATGGGGGCAGATCCTGTGGCTCAAGGCCCTTTTTCTCTAAGGTTGGGATCCCCAAACTTTTCTACAAAGGGCCAAATAGTAACTATTTGAAGCTTTGTGGCCATACGGTCTGTGCTAGAATTTAAGCTTCCACTGTAGCAGGAAGCAGTCATAGAGAATGCATGAGTGAATGAGCACGCCTGTGTTTCAATAAAACTTTATCTCCAGACATTGGGATTTGAATTTCATTTAATTTGGGGTGTCATGAAATATTCTTCTTTTGAATGTGTTCAACCATTTAAAGATGTAAAAGCTCTGAGGGTTGGCCAGCCCTCCAGCTTACATGATACTCCCTTACCTGTGCATTTTAGAAGGCATTTCCCTTCTCCAAACGCCCAGCAGCGATGTGGTATGCTGCAGAAAGCGCGCCGGCGTTGCTGCCCTCTGAGTGGGGTCTAAATCCTGACTCTGGCACCAGCTGGCATGTGATCCCGATCTTGTCCTTCTCAGGGGCTCTCATTGTGTCCGTGTCCCATGTTTCGTCGTTGGAGAAGCAGTGCGGTGCTGAGACATAAGAACTGAGTTAGGAGCCAGCACACCGGGCATCTGGTCTCGGCTCTGAACTTGAGGGGATTACGGGGTGCTGGGGTGTTAAAGCCATTTGCATGGGGACACACAGACGTGGCTCTCAGAAGAGATGAAGATTTGGGCTGAGAATAGACCTTAAGTGTTCTTCTCACTCTCTCCATTCAAAACCTAACTATGCGAGGCCATGGATGTGTTAGCTGACCTCACTGTGGTCATCATTTTCCAATATATACATATATCACATCGTCATGTGCGTACACCATGAGTTTACACAATATTATATGTCAACTACATCTCAATAAAGATTGGAAAACAAAACCTGGAATAATTATATATATATATATATATTTGAGAGTCAGCAGCATATAGATGGTCACATAGCCCTGGGAGAGGATGACATCCCTGGAGGGAAAGTGGAGGAAAAGAGAAGAATCCTGAGAAACACCCAAAAGGCCAGTCTTAACACTTTGTGGCCAGGAGGTGGCAGCAGAGGCCATTAAGGAGCCTTCTGAGGGGCAGGAAAGGGGCTGAGGAGAGAGAGGTAGGCCCCCCAAACTTTAGATTTGCCTACTGGTTGGGCAAGTGCCTGGCACCCAGGTATGAGAGGGGAGGGGAGCTGAATCAGAAGGTATATGTATATGTTAGGTGGAAAGTATAGGTAGCTTTTTCTAACTAAAAACTCACTGGATGGGATCAAGCAGGTATTATATTGCCGGCAGCACGGACCTAGGAACCCAAAGGGCAGCTCTCATTTGGAGAGGGCTGGGGGAGCACAAGTTACCCACTCCCAAGCTGCCTAGGTTCAAATCCCAACTCTGGTGTTGACTAGCTGTGTGATCTTGGGCAAGTTACTTAACTTCTCTGTTTCAGCTTCAGCTATAAAGTAGGAACAATGATAGTATCTATATCCATAGGGCTATGTAAGTATTGGATGAATTGATACGTGAAAAGCTCTTAGGATTGTGCTTGGCACACAGAAAACGCTTAAACATGAGCAATTAATGTCATTAACTTTAAGATTCCACTCCGAATGGGAACCCCGAGGTCCCTTACTTCCCACAAAGATGCCCCACAGTCTGAGCCTGGGGACTCAGAAAGGTAGCAGCCATGTCAGATCAGCCCCTGGGAGAAGGGTCCCGGCAGAAGCATAGCACGGCCTACCAGCTCAGGAGCCTCAGATTTCAGAGGCCATGTGCATAGGAGGGTCAGAGGGCACATCCCTCCAGACCCTGATCACTTTTTACCTGACCTGGGTCCCCACCAGTCTCCAGGAGGAATTAGAGCTAGACTAGAACAGAGGGGTGTGTGTGTGTGTGTGTGTGTGTGTGTAAGGATGGGGTGGGGGGGAAGACAGTGTCTCCACCCCTCACTTCCCCTGCTACCCCACTTTGTCTCTGATCCTGAAGTCAAATGATGAGGTAGAAAGACCCCTGGGCTGGGCATTAGTGACCCCGGTTCCAATCCTGGCTCTGTGACTTTGGGTGACTTACCTTCCCTCTCTGATCTGTTTCTCAAAGGTCCCTCCTGGCTCTGGTATCTCATGGTCTTTGGGTGGGCTTATGCTTCCTCTCCCCCAGTCCTGCAGCTGTATCCCAGACTCCTCTTCCACTGTCTTCTCCCTCAACCTCCCCCACCCGGCGTCCTTGCAAAAGGCTCCTAGGTCTAGAGATGGGATAAGTCTTTTTTTGAGAGCGAATAAGGGGAGACAGACAGCCTCCCAGCCAATCAGTTTCCATCTCCCCCGCAGCAATACTTCTCAGGGGTCAGTAGGTGGGTCCAGACTGCCAATTTAGCAAACACTGGGCCCCTGGGAACAGGAGTCTAAAAACAGCTAAGGGGCAGACGCTGTGGAGGTCAGATGCCTCAGAGCAGTCGGCATCCAAGGGAGGGAGGGCTGGCTCCAGCTCAGGCTCCACCTCGGGTTCCAGTCCTGGGACATCAGTGTCTGGAGTGCCTACCCTGGCCGTTATTTCCCGACCTTATTGCTCAGAGCTCTGTCTCTGCCCCAGCCTGCAGCCCTCACCCCGGTGGGTACCGAGGGGGCCACAACCCTGCCGAGCCCCAGGGAGGAAGTGAGTTGGGGGAGGTAGAGGCTCCCAACCTGGTGGGGTATTTGATACCTCACGGGGCTGGTGGCATCAGGGAGAGTACCCTTGCTTGCCAGAAGTCAGGACTCAAGGTTCTCCCCCAAAAGGCCCTCTCGTCAGAACACGCAAGAGTGTGACCTTCTCCCTCCACCACGGAGGTGCTAGAAGTGGAAGGAGAGTGGTTCTGTCTGGCTCTCTCTGATTTCTTGTGAGCCAGAGCAAGATGGGGAGAGAAGAGGCCAAGAAACTTCGCAGGCATGGAAAATCATGAAATGATGCAGCAGTAGCTTGCTCCAGTTTGGGGCACAGTCAGTCCCTTCTGGATTCAGGGAACTGAACCCAAACCGATAAGCAGGATTGGCTAGATAATTTGCCAAAGCAAAACGAAAATGCAGGGTCCCTTGTTCAAAAAGCATGAAGAATTTCTTTTTTTTATTTATTTTAAAGATTTTATTTATTTATTTGAGAGAGAGAGAGAGAGAGAAACAGCATGAGAGGGGAGAAGGTCAGAGGGAGAAGCAGGCTCCCCGCTGAGCCGGGAGCCCGATGCGGGACTCGATCCCGGGACTCCGGGATCATGACCTGAGCCGCAGGCAGTCGCTTAACCAACTGAGCCACCCAGGCGCCCCAGCATGAAGAATTTCAAGGCAACAACATGAGGCACCTGAGTGGCTCAGTCAGTTAAGCGTCTGCCTTCAGCTCACGTCATGATCTTGGGGTCCTGGGATCAAGCCTTATGTCTGGCTCTCTGATCAGTGGGGAACCTACTTCTCCCTCTGCCTTCTGCTCCCCCTGCTTGTGCTCTTTTGCTCTTGTCAAATAAAATCTTTAAAGAAGAAAAAAGAAGAAGAGGAAGAGGAAGAGGAAGAAGAAGAAGAAGAAGAAGAAGAGGAAGA
>NW_027397119.1:8400921-8453705 GCF_003265705.2 Callorhinus ursinus
AAGAAGAAGAAGAAGAAGAAGAAGAAGAAGAAGAAGAAGAAGAAGAAGAAGAAGAAGAAGAAGAAGAAGAAGAAGAAGAAGAAGAGGAGGAGGAAGAAGGCAACAATAAAGCATTAAACCAGGTGTGGGGCCTTCTGTGTGTGGGACCCCCTGGGCACTGCATGAATGCATGTCTGTGAAGCCAACCATGCCAAGAACTATCATGTATTAAGCACCTACTGTGTATTAGACATTTTATTTACATTCTCTCATTTGATCCTCCAACGACCCTATGGAGTAAGCACGATTAGGTTCTCTTTATGGATGAGACAATTTAGAGAAGTTAAACCACTTGCCTAAGCTCACACATGCTAGTGAGTGGTAACTGCATCCAGATTCTTCCAAGGCCAGAGCCTGTGTCTTTTCTTGAGTAGTGCTGCCCCTGATCCGCAGCATCGAGGGGCTGCCAGGATCACGGAGTTCGAGCGTGGGCGCCCTGAGGTGGGGGCAGAGACTCCCTGCCCCAGTGTGGCCTGCCCCATGCCAGGCTGCTGGAGTCTGCAGGGGGCCCGGAGCCAAGCTGGAGCATCAGGGCCCTGCTGATGGTACACAGGCCCTGACTCAGACCTGGATTTGTAGTCAGCTCTGCCTTGCAGTATGTGACTAGTAAAGTCACTTAGCTGCTTACAGCCTCAGTCTCCTCATCCGTCAAATGGGATAACAATATCTAGTTCATGTTATCATGAGAACTAACTGTGATTTAGATAAAGTGCCTGACACATAATAGACCCCCAGGAAAATAAACACATTGACGGTCTCCCCCCCAAACCCCCCCCCGTTTCCTCTATCTTCTGAAAGCCCCACTCTCCACCTGTTCCCTCTCCTTCCAAGAAGCAGCCCCAATTCCCTCTATCCCTAGGGCTTTTCCTCCGGGCCCGGCTGGCCAGGGAGATCCCCTCAACTACTTTTCTCCTAAATAACCTGGTGGCAGTGTGCATTGGTTTATTGCTAATCATGCCAGGGACAATCAGAACATAAATGTAGGTAAATGACCAAGTTTCGGGATTCTTACAGAGTCATGGCGGGTCCAACTCCTCTTGGGGGTGGCAGCTGCTGGTCCTGACGCTTGTGCCTGCCTGCCTTCCTTCCTCAGTGGGGTCTCAGTCCAGGGCACCTCCTTTCCTTGTCCCCATCCCCTTCCAGGGAAAGTGAGCCGTCCCCTTCCTGCAGGAAGGCCTCCTGCCCTGGAAGCCTCCAACTGGGTACCAGGGCAGGATCTGGCTGCCTTCTTGTTCTCAGGGAGGGGCTTGGAGTTCTGGCAACTCCTGGCTTAGGCCCCTCAACTCCTTGACTTCGGCAGTCCCTCCCAGCCCGCGGCAGCAAGAGGAGGTAGGTGGTTGGGTAAGGAGATACCTAAGGTCTGAGAAACACTCTAGGAACAGTTGCTCTGGGAACACAGAGCAACTTCTCCCTTCCTCTCCCCTCCCCTCCCCCAGAACCCAGCCAACTGCAGCCTCAGGCTGCCTGGGGTAATGCCTGCCCCTTTGCCCTCTCTCCAGGAGTAAATATTGGATCAGCTTCAGTCACCAGCTGTTTAACTAAGAGCGAAGTCGTGGGTTCACAAATGGCTGGGATCCTGGGGAAGAAGTGCTGGGCAGTATTAACACCCCAGAAGAACGGTGGGCCAGCTCCCTGGGACAGACAGTAGGCCTGGGGGTTCCAGACTGTTCACAATTCCTTTCCGTCTCCCCCCACCCCCACCTCTGCCAGGCACTGCTAGATACCAGCCTGCAAGCGGGGCTGTCACCTGGAGCAGCCAGTGCCCTGGAATGGGTCTTTCTTGCCAGGTCATTTGGCACTCCAGTCTAATTTGGGGCAGCCTGATGATTCCAGATATTGTGCCTGGTCATACCTGTTCACTCGGCTTGACTTACCACCTCTGCCTGGCCGCTCAGGTGCATTTTCACCTGGTAGTACCTGACATAGTCAGATGTATTTTGATGGGACATACCTGTTCATTCAGGTAGAGGGCCCCCCCTGACGCCAGCTGATCATTCAGGTGTGTCTGTCCAGAGCAGGCCCAGTATCTGCTCCATCACTCACAATCACTCACACAGGGTGTGTCCCTGGGAATCCCTGGTAATCACACCACTCAGGTCACAGGCTCACCCCAGAGACAGAGGATTGTGAGCAAATCCTTCCTCACTCCTCCCGTTGTACCCCCAACCCTGGGCCCATCCAGATTCCTTCTGGTCCCTGACCCCTCCTGACCCCTCCCGTCTGCCAGGCCCCACTCTCATCCCCCGGGCCACACCTCGCGGCTCTGGGGCCTCCACCCATCCCCAGGCAGCAGGAAAAGGGGAAGTGGGTCTGGGAGGAGCCCCCAGGAAATAAGCTGTGACTCCAGGGCTGGGTTCACACGGTGCGGTGTGGTGGCCCAGGGCTCCCTGCTGATCCCAGCGGGCCACAGGCACATCCTGCCCAGGCCCTTCTCAGGGCCATGCTAGCCTCAGAGGCCAGCGTGTGAGTCACCACTGTAAGGCTGTCCTGGCCTCTACCCCTTTCCCCAGGCTGGGGGTGGCAGTGTTGACCTGGGGTCAATCAGAGTCAGGATAACCACAGGGAAGAGGGGGCAGGGGCCAGAGGGGTTTCTGGGCACTTTTCTGACTGTGGGCAGAGTTAGTTCTCTGGGCTACAGCTGGGCACTGGCCATCCACCCAACTGCTCCGTTTTAACAATTAATGCCTTGCAAATGTATGCCAAACAGCATGCACGTCTTCTATCCGTGCCGTGGTTTCAGAGGCTCTGGCCTCTGGGTCTCCCAGTCTCTGCCCGCCGTGAACTTGTCTTCTGGCTTGTGTAGAATGATTTGCTCGGTGGCTCTGTCCTCCATCAGGATCCAGCTGCTGGAGCCAGAGCTTGGAGCTTGGAGCTTGGAGCCTCGAGTCATTGAGGCCCAAACCACTCCAGCAGGGGACCAGCTAACTCTGGAGGGGTGTAGGCACCCCATCCCCAGACCCCAGCCAGCTGCCTTCTCTCCCACCTCCTTTCTCCCTTAGCTCCATCCTCACAGTAGGCCCCTCCCCCCGGTAGCCACACTTGGTAGGGTGCGCTGTCTCTGCCCTTCAGCTGGAGATCATGTTTGACTAGAGACTTACGGGTGCCCAGGATACCTTTTCAGTATTTATTCAAAGTGGATTTAGCAGAGAGGACAAGCGCTTGGTGGGGCTGGGCACAGAAGACCTCTGGCTTTCCCAATCAGTGTGTGCTCCCCACTGAGCAAAGCCAAAACACTGCGGTCCGCCAACCCCACCATCTTGTCACTAGAGCAGACTTGACCATGAGGCGAGCTCACCTCTACCCTAAGAGGGCTTGTCAAATGATTTCTCCTACACACGTCTTGTTATATTTCCAGAGGTGGTCTGGGCACCTGCCAACCAGTCCACTCCCTCCTCCAGTTTTGGATACAAAAGTCTCTGGGGGCTGTCTTGTCCAACCTCTTCTCCCAGAATCCATCCCTGTCAACCCCCTTCTGGTTACAAACCAATGGTGAGTGTGTGTGTGTGGGGGGGGGGGGGCTATATGGTGTGCATGTCTCTGTGTGTGTATGTGGGGTGTGTGTGTGTGTGTGTGTGTGTGTGTGTGTGTGGTGTGGGGTGTGGGGGGGGGCTATATGGTGTGCATGTTTCTCTGTGTGTATGTGGGGTGTGTGTGTGTGTGTGTGTGTGTGGTGGGAACATGTGTGCAGTGTGTGGGTGCTTAGATGTTCTCAAACAAACCTGGAGCAAAGACTTTCCAACACCCCTCTTTCCAGGACCTCACTTCCTGGTGTCCAGCTCAGAAGTCTCCATAGAAGCCAGTGTGGCACATTTGCCCTCCGTGGGTCCTGGGGGTCCGGGTGGGGAGAAGACCCGGTCCCTCCTCTCATTCCATGCTCTTTCACTTCCTTTCCCTTAGAACTTCACAAAACTCTTCCCCAGCTCAGGGGAGGGTCCTGGGGACCCCCATTCATAACTCACAGCCCTCCGTTCCCCTTCCCCCAGCAGGGTCAGAGCAAGGCCTCACCCTTCCCCAGCCCCTCCCCCCTGCCCCCCTATCCCCCACAGGAGGGGCAGGCCGCCCCTTGAAGAGCCGGGGATTTTGTGTTTAATTATGGAGCAGGCACTTGGCAAGGAGGCAGCTCCCAGCAGGCCGAGCGGCGGCGACTCAGCACCCTGGCTAATGAGACGGTGCCCCGCCAGCTGACGGAGGCAGGCTCTGTGATCATTGCTGTGGGGGCTATTGCTTTCCCATGCAATCAAGAGCAACGTCCTCCTTTTCCTCTCTCTTTAATCTTCCTAACTGGGAGAAATGGAGTTCTGGTCTCTCCTAACGTGTTATACCAACCCGGACATACCATTCGATGGCACCGGGATCCGTTCAAATGTCTCTACTGCATATGATGTTATGGGTGTTCACAGACCCCCTGAAGCCCTGCGTGGACTCCGCGCGCCACCCCCCCTCAGCTGCTCAGGGGTATGAAGTTCTCCACGTGTAGGAGGCCTGAACCCAGATGGAGATACCTGAGGGTAGGAACTGTGCCTGTCACCTTGACCACCGGATAAACAGTGCTTAATTAGTGTTTACTGAAGGAAGGAAGGAAAGAAGGAAGCAAGGGACGCAGGGAGGGAGGGCATGACCCCTGCCTTTAAGAATTTCAGAATCTAATTAGTTCGACAAGAAACACAAACTAAAGATTTTAAATAACAGCTCAGGAGAAGAGTCCACCAGGAGCTGGATCCATTGCGCTTACCGGACAAATTATTACAGACACAGGGGATGGAGGGCCGCTGGTGCTGTGGGCACTGGGGTGGTGGGGAAGGTCAGTCGGGTGACAGCGGTGGGGGCCTTGGAGCCCTCTGGGAAGATGTCGTAAAGGTGTACACGATGCTCCTGTCGCCAGCCTTGTTTGCTTTCTCTGCGGGGCAGTGGGATCGGGACAGATGGGCTGGGAGGCTGGTGCCATCACAGGCTCCTGCGGCTCCCCCCAGCCCCGGCCCAGCCCACCGGCTCGGCAGTTACCAGTTCGCCCAGTTGCCCCCCAGCCTGCCGCATGCGGGCTTCTGCCCCAATCCTGCTTCCAGAACTGACCTCATTAGGGTCAGTGATCCAGGCTGACCCACCACCTCCATTTGCCTGGGGCTTCCAATTCCAGAATTTGGAGACTCTCGGGCAAACTGGGATAGTTGGTTACCCCACCAATGGCTTCCTAGTTGCCAAATTCAATGATGCCTCTCAGTTCTTAACCATCTTGACCTCCAGGTCTCAGTCCTTAACCATCTTGACCTCCTCCCGATACCTCGTTCCCCCTTGATACCCTCTCCTCCTGGCTCCTGTTCTAACTCCAGGCCTGCACATTCTTCTCCTCCTTTGTCAGCTGTTTCCTCTGCCAATTCGGTCCTGCCATTTGGGTTCTACAGACCTATTACATGCTAGGTACTAGGGATATAAAGACTGAAGATGTGGCATCTGGCCTCGGGAAAGCCCAGTAAAGAAGATAGACATGGATCCCCCATGTACTGGGAGACACGCAGTGAGAGGAGTTCTTCACACTAAGGAGTGATCAAGCCTGTCCGGCCAGCATCAAAGACTATGAGGTATTGACTCCTGAACAGGGTTTTGAAGACTAAACAGGCGTTTACCAGGTAACAGGTGAAAGGAAGAACCCTCTCCAGTTGGTGGGAATGACATGCTCAAAGGCATGAAGCAGTGAATTGCGGAGGTGCGTGCAAGGGGAGTGCACAGAGTTCATGTGGCCCGGCACGTACCAATGATGGGGGTGGGGGGGCTATAAAGCGAGCTGATGAGGGAGGCAGAAGCCAGCCACATGGGGCTTCCTATGCCATGCCTCTTGGAGCAAGTCCATGAATGAACTTCGAGAGGCCCATAGCTCCCAAAAATGAATGGAAAACGCTGGGCATGTATATTTTTGATTCCAGGAAGGGAATCTCTCAGCTTTCTTCAGATTCTGAAGGAGGGGACCCAAGGCCCACCGTTGGGGAGTCATGAGAAGGAGCAGCTGGGCAGAGGAGCCCTTTGTCAAATTTTCATTTTGGATTAAGATCTCTCTGGTAGCTGACCAAAGGGAGGATGATGAGGTATGGAAGCCAGAAGCCAGTTTGCCAGGGAGGCCCGCACGGTCTGAGCTTCAGCCCTCTTCCCTGGCCCTGAGCAAAGTCTCTTCAAGGCAGTCTGCCACCCCTATAAGCACCTGTTCCAGACCTATCCAACAGACCTCCCCAGCATTTCCAGATGTTTCCACCAACATGTTCTGCAGGCCCCTCATAGTCCACCTGGCCACAGCTGAAGCCAGCATTGGCGCCTGGCACATGGTAAATACCAAGGAAATGTTTTCAGACTGAATTGAGGTCCACCTCTACAATGAGCTCATGATCTGGATTTTAGGGTCTTTCTGGGGATCAGCCAATTTTCTTTTACCCAGAAGTTTCAAAATTCTTAAGCTTTTCTGAAAAGATAAGCTATAGTTCCTATCCTTATTGAGCAACTGAAAGGAATTTCTTTATTATAATACAAGCCCATTCTGTAATACACATGCTGAGCATGTCTTCGACCCCATCTTACAGGTGAGCAAACTGAGGCCCAGGGCTAACAAATGGACTTAGGAAGCCCAGATGAACCAACTCTCTTTTCCTCCCCTCCCTGCATGGGGACCCTCTCCCCATAGTGACCTAATGCTAGCCAGTTGTTGCCTGCCTGCTCACCCCAGTGGCTGGTCCGGTCATGTTGCTAAGGGCCACTTCCCATTTTCCCTGCTTTGTGGGACGGTTTCGTTGCCATGGCAATGCAGGTTGTGTCTGTGTATGTGTCTGTGGTGTGTTTGGGAGGCGCTGCTGGACTCAGGGGTGGGGCTCTAATTGGTTTGACGGTTGCTAGGGTCAACAGGGCTGTGATTGGCTTACTCTGTTTATGTGCCCACCCTCTCCTGGAACCCTCCGCGGATGTAGATTTTGCTCCCTCTGAAGTCTGGCGCGGTTGTACACAGCGCATACAAGCGCACACGCGTGTGTGTGTGTGTGTACTCACACATGCACAAGGACATGCATGCCTGTACATTTAGCACAAGCAGTGAGGAGAGGATGTGATGCTCGGCGCAGTGACAAAGTGGCAACTTCTGGTCTCTGTCGTGGAATCACACTGGAACCAGGTAAATGACATTTGTCTCCTAATCGTCCCCACTCTCCAGAAGTCACTGGAAAACAAGGGCCTGGATTTATTCAGAGGAGGAGGAAGAACTGGCTGGGTCCAGCGACGTCCTGCTGTCCTGACTGACTAGCACGCTTGGAAGGAGCTAGGCCACTGGGGTTTGGTCCATGGGCTAAGGTCCCTAATGCCAATCTCGCTCCCGAGGTTCTTGGGGAGAGCGTCCCTGTGTTCTTACTTCGTTTCTCATTTCTCTGGTCTTCACTTGTCTCCTAAGAACCCTAAGAAGGTCTCTGGCCAAACACTAATGATCTCATATGCATGCAGATCTTTTTAGAGTTTACAAAGTACCTTCACATTCACCCTCTCATTGAACCCTCCTGAGAGGCAGCATTCACATCATTCCCATTTTTCAGAGGAGGAAAATGGAGGCCCAGATCAATGAAATGGACTCTTGCACCTTAGGGGCAGAGTCAGATCTCTGGGCCTCCCAAGTGTCCCCGCGGTGCTTTTGAAGACTGTGCTGCCTGTGTGTGGACAGGGCCAGAAGGGAGGAGAGCCTGCAGCAATGTGCAGAAAGGAGATTCTCTGTTGGCTGAACTCTTCCTGTCTGGATGCTGTGCCTCCCCGGGGAAAGTGGGGCGGGCTTGAACTTTGGTTTTTCAGAAGCTATTCGAATGCACTGCCCACACAGTCTGTGAGGGAGAGCTGTTTCCACAGCTTCCCCACTCAGCCCTCGGGCGTCTGGGGACGCCTGTCCTATCTGCAGGGCAGTGGCATGTCATTGGCAGCAAGGATTGGAGTGGGGGAGTAGGCTGGGCTGCGGCTGGGCCCCCATTGTCATCCTGCCAGCACTGCCCTGGTGACCAGGGTCACCCTGATGCCATTTAAGCTAGCAGAGGGGAAGGGGTCTGCAGGGCCTATAGGGGAGGGGCCCCGGAAGCCGGTGTGCCAGGGGACATCCCTAGCTGAGAGTCTCTTGTCAGACCCTCTGCAAGGAGGCTGTTATCGAGCAGAGAAGAGAAACAAGCATTGATTGGGCGCCAAGTTTACATCACATTGGAACCTCACAACAGCCCCAAGAGAAAGGGACTATTGCTATCTCCACGTTACAGACTGGAAAATCAGAGAGGTCACAGACTATGTGGCTGTAAAGGCCAAGGTCTTGCTCGGTGGGGCAGGAGGGCAGGAGTCCTTCCTTAGTGGAGGACCAGGTAGGGCTGCTTCTACTAAGCTGGGCTCCTTGAGAGATATATGGAAAGAAAATCGGCATGGGAGTCACGGCGAGGGACACCAAATGGTTTTGCAGGGAATTTTTAGAAGGGCACAGACAGGGAGCAGAAAAATTAGGATGGCCCAAAGAGCACACACACGTAGGCTCCCTATCCAGCTAGCAAGCTCTGCCCACATGGCCATGTTCGCTCTTCTCTCGTTCCCTTTTTTTTTTTTTTAAGATTTTATTTATTTGAGAGAGAGAGAGAATGAGAGATAGAGAGCACGAGAGGGAAGAGGGTCAGAGGGAGAAGCAGACTCCCTGCTGAGCAGGGAGCCCGATGTGGGACTCGATCCCGGGACTCCAGGATCATGACCTGAGCCGAAGGCAGTTGCTTAACCAACTGAGCCACCCAGGCGCCCCCTCGTTCCCTTCTTCTAACTGCCCATCTGCTCATGCCCTTCCCTGGGGCTGCTGAGGTTCTGCAAACCATTCCCTGGGTTCCATATAGACACCCATCTGCAGTCCATCCCCTTCTCCCAACCCCAAGGAATATGACAAATGCCTTCAAAACTGAACATTTCAGATTGTGAAACTCAACCCCATGTCAGGTAGCAGGGGGTTGGGGGGGCGTGATGTGACAATCTCTGAGCAGACAGCTGGCCCTACATTGCTTAAGCTGTCACTTCTCCTCTGTGAAGTTGTCCCTGAGTCTTTGGGCACAGTTTCCTCCCCTGCCCCAGTCCCTATTGCTTTGCTATATGACTATTTCTCTGCATATCTCTTCCCTACTGGATGGGGAGCTACATGAGAATAGGGACTGAGACTTAAGTCCCAAAGATCAAGGACAATCGGTGGCACGTGTCAGGTCCTCAACAAATGCTTGTGGCAAGGACAAACAACAGTAATTGCATCTACTATTTATTGAATTCCTATTATGAATTAAGCCCATGCTTTGGCATACATTATCTTTTTTTTTTAAAGATTTTATTTATTTATTAGAGAGAATGAGAGAGAGAGAGCATGAGAGCGAGGAGGGACAGAAGGAGAAGCAGACTCCTTGCCGAGCAGGGAGCCCGATGTGGGACTCGATCCCGAGACTCCAGGATCATGACCTGAGCTGAAGGCAGTTGCTTAACCAACTGAGCCACCCAGGCGCCCTGGCATACATTATCTTTAATATATACAACAACCACACAAGATGAATTTTAGTATCTTTGTATTACAGATTGCAAAACTGGGCTCTGAAAGGTTAAGTCATTTGCCCAAGGTCACACAACAAATAAAAGGAGGTTCTATGAATCAAAGCATCCCTAAGAAGCTTCCAGCTTGGTCTATCACTCCAGAGGTTGCTCCCTTATCTTCCAGACTCAAACAGACACAAAGTTCCGTGATCCTGGCTCCAAACTATCTCTCGAGTCAGTCCCCTCCCCTTTCCCTGCTGCCACTGCTCCAGCCTAAGCCTGCACCATCCTTCACTGGGAGCAACCTGCAAACTGGGGTTCCTGTCTCCAGATGTGCCCCACCCCCAAGCCCCCTCTTGGCTGGGGGATCATCCTACACCAAAGACCTGATGATTTCTCGTTCCCCTGAAATATTCCACACTGCCCTGTAGTTTCCAGATAGAGCAAATATTAGAAGGGTCTTCAGAACCCAACACCTGCCTCCCTCTATGTGTCACCTCTGGTCCCAGCCCCTCTAAGCTCTGGCCTCTCATCCCTGAATTCTGCAAAGGTGTTACCTAGGCTTCCTGGGAAAACAGAAACCCCTTCCTGCCCTCCACTGTCCTCTCATCCCAAGACCCTCAGCGCAAGCATCAGAAGGCAGCCCCAGGTCTAAGCTGGGTCCTACAACATCCCGACTCTTGTTCCCTGTCCCATTAGACCGTGAGCTCCCAAGGGACTGTGTTCGGTCTATCCTTTGTGCCCAGCATCCTGGCTATTGTTGGGCATATAAGACATGCTCAGAAAAGTTTTGTTGAAACCTCTTGACCTCATCCATTCCCCTGGTTCCTTGAAGCTCTACCCTTTGGCCCCGTTCTCTCGAATCCTCTAGTACCCACAGTTTCTTAGCCATAACCCTCTCCCCTGCCCTCCCTGTCCCTTCCTGCCTCTGCCCGGCCTCTCTGCCCCCCTGTGTTATTATCATACACGTAGATTATGGAGCCCGGCAGCCTACTATCCCCAAAGTCTGGAGGCTCTGGATCCATCCACTCTTTGCACCTCTTCAGCACTAGGCAGATTTCTTTTTCTAGAGGGCATGTGCCCAGGAAATCTGCATGCCCTGGCAGAGAAAACAGAGGTAGCAGAGTTGGGAGGCCCTTTGTAGGGTGCCCCTGCTGACTACCCACAAGTCACTCACCTGCAAGCGCCTGGGGTCTTCCTTCTTTCTGCATCTCCAGCCCTCCTGGAGTCTGGAGTGATCCCGTGTTGTAGGCTGGATGCGGGCTGGTGGTGGAGGGCAGATGGTGGTACTGAGAGATGAACCTCAGGCCCATGGCTTCCAGAAAGGAAACACATCCACACTGTGGACCACCCTCCTCAAGACACACTCTCCCACACACCGTGAGGACCCCCAGACTGCAGAGGTCATGCCCACCAGCAAGGCAGAGGACACAGACCTCTTTGGTTTGGTGCCCATACGATCTGAGATACCACCCCCTCTCCTCACAGCCTTCAGGAGGAAGCAGGGCTGGGCGGGGCCCAGGTGGGGCCACTGTGCCCTTCACTGCTTCCCCGTCTTCCTCGGATCTCTGAAGTTAGATGGCATGGCCATTAGCCTGGGTCCTAATTGTGGTTTGCCACTAACTCTTTGTGGGAAGTTGGGCCAGCCCGATCTCCTTCCTGGGCCTCAGTTTCCCCTTCTGTAAAATGAAAGCTGGACCAGCGCTAGCTATTCTGTAAGGTCTCTTGGATGATTCTCAGTTGGCCTGTGGGGTTTAATTCCAAAAGACAAACTGAATTACCCTTCAGGGTAGGAAATGGGGGTGATGGCTAATGGTGAGGCTTCACTGAAGCCCCAGAGAGGTGGGGTCAACCAGGTGGGAGCTTGGTCCCAAAAGGTAAGTGACAAGTCCCACTGGACAGGGCAGAGGGAGAACCCCAGGGCTACTGTTGCAAGAACACTAAAGGTAATTATGGCTAACAGGATAGGCCTGTGGGCATTAGCTCCTGGGGTGCCCGGTGCTGGGATCCAGGATCAGACTCAGAAGGTGGGAAAGCTACCTTTAGAGAAAGGCACTGTCAGCAAATCACCCCTGGTGGTCTGGCCCCAGTCCTGGGGTGCTCCGATCCAGAAGGGCTCATCATCGCCTAGTCAAGGCTCTCCGGGCCAGCCCCAGAGGGCTGGCAGAGGCCAGGCCTAGGAACAAAACCGGAAGAGGCACTTGGACCCTGGTTCCCAGAGTGGGAGAAAGGGGTGGGCACCCGGGCAGAGGGAGCCCTGGGGATTGGCAGAGGCTGTGGGCAGGGCGGGAGGGACGGGGGAGGAGTCAACTTGTACACGTGAAAAACTCTGGCGGGGGCTGGGTTTTTCCCTTCCTCCTCCTCCTCCTCCCCCTCCCTCCTCTTCCCCACCTTCCTCCACCCTCCCTTCCCCTCCCCTTCTCCCTCCTCCTCCTCCTCCTCTTCTTCCTCCCCCTCCTCCTCCTCCTCCTCCTCCCCCTCCTCCTCCTCCTCCTCCTCCTCCTCCTCCTCCTCCTCCAGCTCAGGTTGCAGCTTCTCTGGGGAGCCGCTCACCTTTCCGGAGCAGGGGAAGCAGCCCCGAGCCCGGGCAGGGACCCCAGGAGGGCGCAGGGCACGGCGCCCAGCCCCGCGGCACCCCGGCTGTCGCGGGCGGGAGCCGGCGCGCCGCGGCCCCCAGGACACGCGCGGTGAGTCCCGCGGGCGACGCGCAGTGTCCGGAGGGCTGGGCGGGCGGCGCGCCGGGGGAGGAAGGGGGCGGTCGGAGGGGGCACCGCGGCGCCGGGTAAACCGAGCAAAGGTAAGCGGAGCGGCTCTTAAAGGCGCCGGTCTGCTTTTGCCCTGGGGCGGGAGGTTGGAGGGAAATGCCGGAGCGCTGCGGGGAGATCGGAGATCACTAGGCGTGCGGGCTCGCGTGCTGGGGGTGGGTGAGGCCCCGAGCAGGCCCCTCCCCAGTTCCAGGTGCGCCGGTTTGCCTTCGCAGATCCCTCCCTCCCCCGGCGAGTGTCCGCCGGGACTCCCTCCGGCCCCCGGGCTCCGGTCTGAACCCGAGGAAGCAAAGTTTTCCACCCAGGTTCAGACCAGGCGCTTTCCAATCGCCCTTCCTTCTGGGAAGGGCAAGGGTCGGGAGTCTCCGGTGACGGGAGAACCCGCGCGAGTGTGCGGCCAGGTCGCGCCTTGAAGGGCTTTCTGGGCTCCGGTGAACTTTCCAGAGTGACAGCCTGGAGGGTGGGAGACCAGAGCCCCGGGGTGAAGGTGGAAGGACACGCGAAGCCCTGCAGGTTCCAGCGTGGGGGCGGTGGAGGCGGACTGGGGCCTCTGGGATTGCGGCCTCTGCTCTGACCCCCCAGGAGACCACAGGGGCCGCGGCCCCTACCCCGCAGCGGCAGGAGGCCAAGGGTTAATAGAGCGGTGGGGGGGGGCGGCGGGTGGCCTGTTGCGCCGTGTGGCTTGAGGATTCTGCTGTATGGGGGCGGGGGGGGGGGGACAGGATCAGGAATCTGGAATCTGGAATCTGAAATCGGTCCGGGCTGGAGGCCTCTCTTCTCTCCCTGTTGGTGGCCGGAGTTGTCTGCAGGCCCTGTGGGCGTCGGGCTGTTGAGACAGTGACCGATTTTCTGTGCTGTGGGGTCAGCACCCTCCTAGGCACCAGTGGCCTCTTTAATGCTCTCTGAACCCTTTCCTGACAGCAGGGGTAGGAAAGTTAGGGCTGTGTGAGGAGTGAGGGTCAGCACCCCAGAATCTCATCCCCACCCCCAGCCCATCCCTCTGCAGTTCCTCAGCTGCAGCCTGGGCACTGTGACTCACTGCCAGCTCCAGCTATCGCCCCCTGGCCAGGACCCTGTGAGATGCAGGTGGCGTTTTCCACTGGGCATGGGCACACAGCACATTGGGACACTGGGCTGGGGGACCAGAATCCTTGAGGATGCTGGGAGGACTGGCTGACAGGCTCGCCTGCCCACAGAGATCCCCTACCTTTAGTCTAGCCTTGGGAGGGGGCTGGGACACATGGCTTAGGGTTGAGGGGAGGCAGGGTTGGTCCCAGGCAACAGTGGCTTCTGGGTTTGGGTCTGCATCTTGAAGGCGGTCTGGAGAGAGGGGCACCTTGCCACAGCAAAGCTACTGGCTCAGATTACTCTGCCCCAGCCACCTCCTGTGCAGCTGATGAGCCTGTGAGGCTGACCTCCCCCCACCCCTGCAAACTCACCACCCCATTAGGTTCCTAGGACTCTCCCCACTGGCCACCCATGCCCCTCCAGGAGAATAGAGCCCCCATTCTTCCCATATGTATGGGGGTTTCCAGAGCCAGAGTGGACTCAGTCAGTTACATCTGAATTCTGAATGCCTGGGTGGCTACCAGTTATAGAATATCTGCTGGGTGCCCAGCAGTGTGTCCCACAGCTTCATAAAGTAGGCATTGCTGTCCCATTTTATAGGCAAGGAAACAGAGGCTCTAAGAGACCAGCTTTCCGCAAGTCTCATGTAAGTGGGATCCAGCCCACTTCCATCTGACCCTGAGCTCCCTGCTCACAGTCCCTGCCCCATCAGGGGAGATCCTGGACCGCTCTGGAGTTCTCTGGTTCGACATCAGTCCTCAGGAGAAGGAAGGATGGGTGTGGTGCTCCGGGTAAGGAGGCTCCGGCTTGTTCTGTGCCAGGCAGAGCCAGGCTTCTCCGTGGGTCGCAAGAGAGGAGACACCAGATCCGGGGAACAAGTAGGTTCTTGGTCTGAGATCTCATGGGATCCAGCTGCCTGCCCAGGAAGCCACCCCCTGAGTCCCAGGGGACATGATGCTGCCTTTCGGGCTGCACTTGTTTTCTCTGTAGACCCAGACTCTGTCGTCTGCTGACATGCCCCATGCTATAGGGCAGAGCCTGGCTTGGTCTTCCCAGCTTCTACCCCAACCATGCCTCTTCTTTCTGGGGTCACCTGTTTGGGACTTTCGTCCATCATCTCTATCCATCCCTCCCGATTCCTTTCCTTCCCTGAATTTGAGACCTAAAGGGGAGGGCGAACCAGGGTTTTGCTGGAATCCAGGTCCAGAACGTACTAGCTGACCTCCTCTCCCCAGCAGACTCCTGAGCTTCTCTGAGCCTCAGTTTCCTGATCTGTGAAATGGGAGTCATCATAGGGCGGGTTGTTAGAGGAACTAAATGAAATAACACATAGTGCCTGGCATGTAGCAGATGCCCAGTGATTAGCTGAATCGTGCACGGTTATTTGGGAAGGAAATTTCCCAGTTATGACACCATGCCTGGCTCTGAGGTAGAGAAAAAAGCCAGCTTTCTTAACCCCAGCAGGCTGGGCCCTGAGCATCTTTCCCGCTCTTCCAGCTAGGGGAAGAAGGGATGGATGGAAACCTGCCAGGAGGGGACCAGGAATCTATGTTGTGGGGACTCTGCCCTCTAGTTTCTCGCATGAGCGAAGGTGGGCACTGGAAGCTGGAAAACCTGCAGCCTCTGGCTCCAAGGGGCCTCCGGCCAGGCCTCCTTGCCCTGGGGTAAGAAGACCCTCGCTTATGACTTAACTAATCGCAGTCCCTTTTCTGCTCTCTTGTCTGTGAGGGAGTAGCTGGCGTGGGTCCAAACTCACCTGATTAGCTTCACCTCATTTTTGGGGAACAAGTCACATTTCTCTTTTGTAGCCCCGTGTCCTGCCCTCACCTCTCCTCTCCCCGACCCTGGACCCTTTGCCTTTGCCCCGCTGGCTTCAGCTGCCGAGTGGGCGCTTTGCCATCTCCAAGGGGTGGGAGCTCCCCAGCGTTAGGCTTGTCTTGTCCTGGTCTCCACAGCTGTGTACATACCCCTAGAACCCAACTCTAAGGCCGGGGCTAACAGTGGTTCGGGCCAAGGGCCTGGGGCCCAGGATCACCATGGAGCTGGGGGCTGGGCCCGGCGGGATCTGGCCAGTGGTGCTGGCGGATCAAGAAGAGGGAAAGCTGTAGGCGCATCTCAGCCAGGACTCCTGTCTGAAGGAGAGCCCATCTGCTTCTGAAATCTTCACAGTTTCATCTGCAGGGGAGGAGGGATCGGGAGGCAAGTATGAGGTTTGACTCGCAACCAGAAAGGGTCTTAAAGCTCCTTGCAGGCATGAGTGTCCCTGGTGAGACAGGGCACCCTGGGTAAGGAGACGTTGGCCAGAACTTTTGGAGGGACAGTGGTGAGACCCTCTTTCTTGGAACGGTGGACCAGGCTCCCACCCTGTGCTCCCACCCCACCTACTGACATTAAATCAAATCTTCCCTGGAATTGGCGGGGTGGGGACAGACAAGGTGACTCTATAATGGCCACCCTGGTGCATTCATTCATTCTTTACATGCGAGCACCCGCCTTCTGTCCAGCATGGGGGGCGGTTTACCAACTTGGGGTTTGGCTCCAATCCTGCCCCTGCGGCTGAGTGAGGTGCCTCGGGCGCAGGACCTTGCCCACCCAAGCCTCAGATTCGTCAGTGAGAACATGGGGAGAGTGGGAGTGTTACACGTGCCGGAAGGATGTCAGTAAAGGCAGTGGCCACCACGCTCCCGGCTTCTTGCCTCACCTCGTGTCATTAGCAAGGGGCAGTAGCCCCCCGCGTCACTGGGCTGCACGTGGCAGTTCTCAGTAACCTGGCTTCTGCTTGGTCCCTGTAGAAACCATGGCTTAGGCCTCAAAAGGGGGAAGGGAATTATTCTTAAAATGTTTCTAGTCTCCCTCATGCCAAGGACCTTCTGCATTTTATTGTTATTGTGGTAAGTTCTGACAAAATTCCAGAATGATTTCTGTCTTTACACCCTTGCTTCCCTAAAGGAGCCTGCCCTTCCTTTCCTTTGTGGGGCAGGTGGAGGGGGGGGGGTCCCTTCAGGAACCAGGGCTGCTTCTCTCCTCCGGCCCCAGGCATCTAGCAAAGGATTCAGTGCCTGAAAGCAGGTAGGAGGTAGGTCCTGTGCCCGAGGGTATCACTCATAACGTCAGCAGTGCTGGGTCTCCAGACCACCTCTGCAAGCAGGGCATGGGATGAGGCCAGACGAGGGGTCCCAGAGCCCCTCCCTGTTCCTGGCCTGGAGCCCAGCTGGCAGTACCCCTCACTGTGGCTGGGCTGGGTGCCATGCACTGGCCTGAGCCACAGCTCACGTTGCTTCTTCCCTAGGCAAGGTGGTCCTTGAGTGGGCTGCCGATTGCCCTGGTGACATCGCCCCGTGGCAGGGGTGCTATCTCTGGGCAGCTCCTTGCAGTCCCCAAAGGATCAAAGAGAGCATTGAAGTCACAGTCACAGGCCCTCAGTTCTGGTCCCAGCTCTGCCCCTTCAACCTGCGTGGCCTTGGGCAGGTCATTCCCCTTTCTGAGTCCCGCCTTCGCGTGAAAAATGAGGGCACAGACCAAGGGATTTCTAAAGCTCCATCCAAGATGACGGGTTTGTGGTTCTAACTTTTACCAATCCTGCTGCTAAGGTGAGCAGTGCTCTGAGACTCTGGGAGGGACCCGGCCCTCCGTTCTTTAAACTCTGGAGCATAGACAAGGGCTTCCCCCAGCCAAGGCCTGCGAAGCCGGTCCCTGCCACGGCTCGGATGACTGAGGAAACCCTGGAAGGCCTCCCCACTGTCAGTTAAGAGGAGAAAAAGAACCTCCCAAAGGAGTGGGTGCTGGATTCAAATGCCGTACAGGCACTGGACGCTTGGGGGCAAGCCTCCGTGAGTGAGGGCTCAACCACCTCCAGCCCGTTCCAGTAGGGCATGCGAGCCAAAAATGGTCAGTACAGTTTTAAATGGGGAAAATTCAAAAGAAGAAAATAATATTCTGTGGCACTGAAAACAATATAAAATTCAGATTTTTGTGTCCACGAGTAAAAGCTGATTGGCAGACAGCCCCACTCACTTGTGTCCGTCTTGTCTTCGGGCACTTTCTACAAGGGGTGGGGGGGAATTGTGTGATTGCAGCAGAGACCATATGACCCCCAGAGCTGAAAATATTGACTGGCCTTTTACAGAACAAGTTTACCAATCCCTGTTTGAGATAATTATAGTTCTCCCCAGGCTTGCACTAAAGAGTTTTGGAATCCCAATCTAAAAATACTTTCTTTTCATTTAAAAAGAAGTGTTACTTCTTTTAACATAAGCAGTGAGTGGCCATTATGGAAGTATCAGAGGATACAAATAAGCAAGAAGAAGATATTAGAGTCACTCCCCAGTTCCCCCACCCAGAGATAACTTCTGTTAGCAATTTATCTTGTGTCTTTCTGGATTATAGGTATAATGTCCGAGTTTATAAGGGTGTGTCTATGGCGTGTGAATATCTAGCACACATGGAGCTTTGTGAGTGGCACACATCTGCCCTTCTCACTTAAAAACACATCTCAAACTATCTGCTCCCTCCCGTCCCAGTGAGGTTTATTCTAGTTTGTCAACCCCCTCCCCCCCCCCCCCCCCCCAGGACATGTAGACAGCAGAGCAGGTAGTCAGTTGGACCTGCTCATTGCCACTCTGGGGCTTGCTGGGCCAGAGCTCTGGGTATGGGAGTCATCAGCACGCGGCTGGCGGTTTCCACCACGGGAGAGCATGAGGTCACCAGAACAGAGCTCAGAGGGGAAGAACAGAGGGCTGGAGAGGGAACTCTGGGGAGTGCCAGATTTGAGCGACAGGTAGAGGAAGTGAGTCTGGCAGATGGGGGAGGGACAAGGAAGCAGGAGGAGAGCCTGGAGGCCAAGGGAAGGGAGACAGGGCGTGGAGCCTAGGACAGTGGCCCCCCACCCCCACCCCCAGCAGGTACCTGTGGAATGAGTGAGTGACTAGGAGAAACCAGTACCTCCCCCGAGGAGCCTGACTGAGCTCAGGGCAGCAAGTGACACTGAAGCGGGGCATTTAGAGAACAGCAGAACAACGGTGAGGTGTTCAGAAGTTTCTCAGAGGGGGCCTTGGAGGCAGGAGGAGCGGGAGGTGGTCCGGGCCAAGGGGGGGGGGGGATACCTGGACCCAGCCTGGTGGGAGGGAAGCCATGCTGAGTGTGAGGAGGCCAGCTTGCCTTAAAGGTTGGAAGATATTGGCGGGGGTCCTGTTGGAATGTGGGCCAGACTGGAGGGGGCAGGCAGGGGGCTGCTGGGAGTGGAGTGGAGTATAAATAGGAACACAGTCAAGAGATGCCAGGAAAGCCTTTCCTCCTGCCCTCCTTGCTCCCAAGACTGAGAGGTCCCCAGGGATGCCAGGACTTGATGTTAACAAAGATCCCGTGACAGACCACCCAGAAAGCTGGGATTCTTGCATGGATGAGGGAGAGCCAGAGGGTGGGCAAACTTGACCTGCCTTATTTCTCCTCCATTTCATTGTGTGGAAGATTGTGGGCACCAGCTTCTGTGCTTAAGCAAATGGAGAGGAGACAGGTGTGAGCTGTTTCCTTTGGGACTGAAGGAAGACCTCAGAAAAGGTTCCAGACTTTGGGATTTTGAAAATGCTGGGCGAGGTGGCTGAGGGACCTTCCTTGAGGGTCTGTAATGGAGCCTGCCTAAAGGAGCAGGGAAAGGGTCTCCTCCACCTGGGAGGGGAGGCGGGCCTGGTCTGGAGGCAGGGTGATGTGGGGATGGGTCTTGCCTTTACTGCTCCTTGCTGCAGCCTCTGGTCTGGAATGTTCTGCACAGCCAGAACCAGAGCTGGCCGAAGAGCACGCTGTTCCATCTTAGCACTTGCAAATCCAGAGCCTCTCCAAAGACTGCAGACCAGACTTAGCTGGGTCTCAGAAAGGGTCAGAAAGAAAAAGCAGAAGATGACGTATGGGCCTCTGTTCCTTGAGCCTTAGGAACCCACGGAGGGCAACAGTGAGTATCAGCAGGGCTGATATGGGCAGTCAGGGGGTCAGGAAGGGTCACCTGTAGGGGTCAAGGCCAAGGTCTGACCAGGGTAGTGCACCTGACCTGTGAGGCCCTGGGAATCTGCCCCAGAGGGATGGGAACACATGAGGAAGGCCCCAGGGCCCTGTCAAACCCCCTCCCCACAAGCCCCGTGGGCCCCAACTCAGTGGTGTTTGGTGGGAACCTAGCATTAAGACTTTCCCCATCCCCAGTCCATCCCTCACAGTGGGTCATCTGCCCAAGCAGAGACCTCCACAGACCTCGCTGAGGGAGTCACTGTCCGGCAGGCAGCTTCCCCCTGTGCCTCAGTGGTTCCCTGTCTCCCCACCCCGTGACTGCCATCCGAGCCCAGAGCTGGCCAGAGAAGGCAGGTTAGGTTACAGCTGAGGCTTCGAGTCTAGTGGGCAACTGACTGTCTCCTGGCTTCTCTCTTGTCTCCAAATAGCCCCTAGAACTCAGAACTCAGAACTCATGGCTGATCATTTGAGGGTTCGCTCAGTGCCAGGCCCTGGGGGTGTAATGATGAGTCAGACCCAGTCCTTGCTCTTAACATGCTCACAGGCAAACCAGGGAAGCAGACAAATGAACAGGTGCAGTCCAGGGAGCCAGACATCCTGCTTGGGGATGTCCAGGATGCCATAGGCTGGGGCCAGTGGGCTTTCAGGCCAGGGGAGAAGTGACGGTCATCACAGAAGGCCTCTTGGAAGAGGCTATGCCTTTCTGCAGCCTTGAAGATGGAAGCACTCGACTGGCCTTCCCTAGTCCCTGGCCCGCCAGTCCCGCCGATGTCCCAGTTCCCACTGAGAGTCAGAAGAACCAAGGATGTCCAGGGTCTAGGGCTGGTTCACTGGACCGTGGGTCTTGCTCTGGGTGCCCAGAAAGAGGGCCAGGCCCACCCTGGGTGTACTCAAGGCCCACCTTCTCAGTATGGACCTGGCCTCATGAGATAAACCTAGAAACAGGGCCTTGGCCAGACTGAAAGGAGGAAGAGAACCAGCCTGTACTGCACAAGACAGAGCACCCTGGAGGCTCAAGGGGACTAACGGTCTTTGTCCTCAGTGGGCCTCATATGTATGTAGAGGAAAGAGCTGTAAACAAGCCTTTGGGGCGCAGTGGCCTGGTGGCCTCATTCATTCCCCGAACACTGCCCGAGCACCCCGTAGGCTCCCAGTGCTGCATAAGGTGCTGGGCAAACAGCTCACTGAGACCCCGCTCTCGTCCTGCGGGACATCACAGTCTAGTGACAAGTGTACTCAGGCTGGTCTGGAAGCGACAAGGAGGAAGCATCCCAATTTACCTAAAGGAAGGAGGTGTGGTCATGTGTGGCTCTCCAGAGGAAGCGAAACTTGAGTTGAGTTTGGAAGTCATCTTACCAAGGGAACAATGAGGAAGGGCATCCTGGGCCGAATGAACGGCACGTGCAAAGTTGTGGGGCATGGGTGTGGTTTACTCTGGGAACACCAAGTACACCCCATAAAACTGGACCCTCCAGGGAGCGGTGAGAGCCAAGACTCAAGAAGGAGACAGATCAAAACACAAGAGGCCTAGTCTGCTGGGCTCTGGAGTTTGGACTTCTGTCTGAGGGCAGTGTTATGTTGAAGGATTTTAAAGAGGGGAGTGACATCGTCAGAAAGCAACCAAGAAAGTTAAATCCAGTAGCCTCTTAGCAGTTGGATCGGGGATTAGATATTCTCCCCATTTAGCAGACAGTGAAACTGAGGCATGGGGCGTTTTCCCAGGTCATGGTACTGTTAAGTGGCAAAGCTGGGATTTCTTTCATAGTGCAAGCAGCAGAGAATTTTGGAGAGCCAGCCTGGCCAGCATGTGGCCCTCACTCTAGGACACTTCCGACAGGTAGGACCCCACAGGGGTAAATGGTACATCTGCCCAAAGAGCAGGGGCAGCCCCGAGCCCCAGACATTTCACCTCCTGACCGCGCGTCCTGCAGGTTAGCCCTGCATGCTCCTGGAAGGCCTCCACCGCCTGCTTCCTGCATTCCCAACAGAGGCGGTGGGAAGCATCTGCTTCCTGGCAGGCCGGCTGCAGGCCTCTCTGTGCTCCTCGATTCTGGCCACCTTGGAGGCCCCAGGCTCCCAGCCTCTCCTCCAGGCCGGAGCTGGGACGGAGCGAGGTCAACGAAGAGGGCTCTGGGCCACTGCTGACTGACTGCCCCTGAGCTTTGTCGCAAGCCAGAGAAACCGAAGCCCCACGCTGTGCAGGGCCGGCTCAGCTGGAGGACGGAGGAAGAGATGCTATCTAAAGGGGTCCCTGAGGCACAGATCTCACTGGGAGGAGGGAGTGTCTCTGAAGTCCTAGCTCATGACGTCTGTAAACTTGGTCAGCCGTGGCCGCTTGTTCTGAAACCCGCCCAAAGTGGCAGAGTGACTGAGGCCGGGGGAAGGGAGAGGGCGGCCGAGGGTGTCCTGGCCAGTGATCAGCCTCGACACCGAGGCTCAGAACTTCTGGGCTTCAGAGAGTGGGCAGTTGCGAGTTGTAGCCTTCAAGCCCTGTTCCTGGGCCCTCAGAGACTGAGATCTAAAAGAAAAGAAAACAGAACGAAAGCAGAGGAGGGACTTGGAGAAGCCCCTGACTTGTTCCTGGAGCCTAGGAGGTGCGCCCTGTGTGCCTGTCAGCTGTCCGTCACCAACACCAGGCAGAGGGGGCAGAGTGCCCCTGGTGAGAGGGGTGCTTGAAAAGTCCCCACTGGGGCCCCGGGAGAGGATGCGCTTTCTCGGACGGTGCCCATCCGAGGGCCGCCCTGTGGCCCTGGGGGGTCGGGGAAGCCTCGCCAGACCCCAGGCCTGGACTGGCCTGAACTGTGGGCCAGGGTACAGGTGCTGGGGCCGAGCTTGGGTTGTGGAGAGCGGGGAGACCAAAGCCATTGGAGGCAGGGGGCCGGATTGAAGGACCTTGGGTGAAGGCTGTGAACTGGGGCTTCATTCAGGGAGGAGGGAAAGGGCTTCTCAGAGGGGTTTGCTAAGAGGAATCTCCAAGCCTGGCTCCCTGGAGATTCAGGGAGGAAGCCGCCCTCCGCCCTTCACACCAGCCTCACTTCCGTGGGGTAGACACTGCTGCCCAGCTCCCCTGGATGCTCTGCCAAGCTCCTTCTCTGCCTCTGTAGTCTCCCAGTCAGGGCCCGGCAGGTGGCCCAGGCCCGGGGCAGGTGGCAGGTCTGGGGCCTGGCAGGGGCTGTCCTGGGGGCAGCAGGCTGTGTCTGCTCTCCCTGGACACTGGGCCTGGGGGCCCGGCCAGCCTGCCGTGGGGAGCTTTCTCCCCTCCGAGGACCGGGGCTGAGAGCGGTCAGCCAGGAGGCCGGGGTCCTCTGCCCCGCGTGGCCCTGGCGAGTTGTGTCATCTAAGTCAGGGGGACCCTGCCTGCCTGGTCTTTCCCTCTCAGTCAGGTGCCTCAGGCCTGCGGGTAGCTGACCACGGCCCTGCTTCCTGCCCCTTTTCCGTCAGGGGTCTCAGAGCGCTTCGTAGGCTGTCAGGAATCTCTGAGGGACGTGTCTCGTGTCTCGTGAGCCTTATCTGGGGCTCTTTTCCGGCACATCTTTGCATCTGAGCAGGAGCTTGAGGGAAGAGGAGGGAAGCGCTAACGTGCCCTGGCGGCCTCCTTGTGCTGGTGCCGCGTCTTGTTAGCTCACCCAGCATCCGCACTCAGACGTCTGCTGGACATGAAACACTTGCCCCAAACCTAGTTTCTGTTCTTCCCTCCCAAACCTCTGCTCCAGCATTCCTCGTGTCTAGCGGTGGCCACTCCATCCTCCCAGTTGCTCTAACCAGAGCCCTTCAGAGTCTTGCTTGACTCCTCTCGGACACCCCCTCTGCAAATCCCTTGGGCTCCACCTGCAAAATCTATCCAGAAGCCAGCCGCTTCCACTGCTCCCACACTGGTCTTGGCCACCACCACCATCTGTCACCTGGATCTCTACAGTAGCCTCCTGATGAGGCTCCCTGCTTCCTTCCTTGCCCACACAGTCTGTTCTCAACACAGTAGCCAGAGGGAGCCTATTGAAATCTAAGTGGGATCACATCACTCAGCTGCTGAAACCCTCCTGTTCCCTGTGGGGGCTGACACTCTGCTCTTTGTTCCCCTATGGCCTCCTCTGCAGCCACACTGCTGTTCCTAGAGCATACCAAACTCACTTCTGCCTCAGGACCTTTGCACCGCCTGTTCCTGCACTGATCTGCTTCCCCTAGATTCCACATGACTAGCTCCTTTGCTTACACTACTTCTTGGAATTCTTCCTGAGATGTCACTTTCCCACAGAGACCTTCCTGACTACCCTGTTTAAAATTGCAACACCCCAGCCCCCTCAGCCCCCATCCTTCTCTGCTACTTTCTTTTGCTCCATTGCACCTGTCACCAGCTAACATCCTGTGCATTTTATGTATTTATTTTCTTGTTTGTGCTGCTCCCCACCATTAAAATGTAAGTGCCGTGAGGGCAGAAATTATGTCTGTTTCTTTCATAAGTGGATTCTCAGGGTCTACAACAGTGCCTGGCATGTGTAGCTGTTAATAAACACTTGTCAAGTGAAGGACTAGAGCCAAAGCTAAGAGAGATTATATAACTGAAGTGGCACCCTCCAGCCCTGCTGGGGGTGGCACCAGAATGTGAATTTGGCTTTTAATTCGGGGTGGGGGTGGAGGAAACCTGGAGGAGACCTCAAACAGGAAACGGCTCCTACAGCCCGGGTCCCAGGGAGGGGCAGCATGGTGAGGGCTCCCATTAGGAGAAGCAGGGAGCAATGTGGTCAGAGTTTGTGCATTTAGTAACAAGCAGGAAATTGCTGCATGATTTCGAGCAAGTCAGGTCTCATCCTGAAGCCTCGGTGTCCTCCATGGGCCAGCAAGGGGATGTGAATGGTGGGTCTCTAAGGGCTTCTCCTGCTACCGTTCCCAAAGTTCAGCCCTTTCTCACTGGGCATATGGCGGCCTCTGGGCAAGTGTCCGCTTCCTTCCAGCCTGGCTCCTCCCTACCCCTGTACCACTCGCTGTTTTGGCACCAGCAGGAAGTTCTGGGCTGGTTGGTGTGTGCCCGGGAGGAAATGACAGGAGGTAGGCTGAGAACTTTAGGCTCACCTGGCAGGTGGGCAGGAGGGGAGGGAGGCCTGGTTGTGGGGAGTCCACGCCCACAGTTCCTGAGGGGGACTCTTCTCCAACATCCCCCAGCCCAGCATCCCTGGGTGCCCAGCTCCCTCTTGCCCTGGCACCAGTTGCACGAGGACAGCCCCAGATGGCTCCCTGGCCCCGGGGACAAAGGCCACACTGTGCCCGGCCTTGGGCTGGCCTCGGGCTGGGTCACACTGAGCCCTTCTGTCCCCGGATGGGGGTGAGGGGCAGACAGCAACAAGGTGACAGGCCTTTTTCCTGTCCCCCTTCCCCCTTGACCCCCCAAATCTGAAGAGCTGATTCTCTCAAGGGAAAAGTGACAGAGGCATTTTATGTCTTGAGCGAGGGAACAACAGGGAGCATTCACTACTCGGTCTGCCCTGTCACACCCAAGACCCTGCAGGGTTCAATGCCCCGATTGTCCCCAGCAGAGCGAGGCGTCCACTCTCTGCTGTGGTCACCACCCCTGCCGCCTGCCTCGCTGTCACCACCAGTAAGTCCATCCTTACATCTGACCTCCGTCCTCCTGCTCAGTGACAACCACTTCCTCCGGGTCTCTCTCGCGTGGGTGGAGGACAGCCCGTCCCCATCCCTCGGCATCGCCTGGCCCTGCGTTCCTGCTTGAGAAGCCATCCTCCGCTTTACCTTCCTTCTAGCTCCCCAGGCCACCCTCCATCCCACCCCAGACCCAAGCTGGTGGCTCCTAGCTCCTAACTGAACGGAGGGGACAGCACTAGCAGGCGCCCCTCAGGGCTGGTTCTCTTTTGTTTTGCAGAAACCGGGGGCCTCCCTCCTAGAAGGCTTCTAATGAGCCCCCCTCCCCGACAGGCAAGAGCAAGGGCATAAGATTTATGGCAGCTACTGGTGGATTCCTGAGCACAAACCCAACATGCCATCCCATAAATCCCAGACTGCTGGATGGCTTTATGGGGGAGCCCTGTTTTTAGAAAGGGGCGTGACTAGTCCCTCTTGGCAGAGCTCAGACCTGAAGGAGCCAAGTGCCTGGCTCCCCCCTACAGCCCTAGGCTAACCGTGACCGAGCCTGGGGCATCAGTCTGCCGGGCAGACATTTCTTCCCCTGTGTGGTGGTTGGGGGTGGGTATGGTGGGGGTTCTGCTGCTCCACTTGGCCTGCCTTCTGTCTTCTGCCTCCCTGCACCTCCCCAGCTCAGAGGATTCCCTGTCTCAGCACAGTAGGGCAACCTGGAATCCTGGGTGGATTACCATCCCTTACCTAGACCTCAGATGCTTCTCACCGTGGCTCCATGTCCAGATCCCTGGGGATGCTTTTTTTTTTTTTTAAAGATTTTATTTATTTGTCAGAGAGGGTGGGGGGCACAAGCAGGGGGAGCGGCAGGCAGAGGGAGAAGCAGGCTCCTTGCTTAGCAGGAAGCCTGACGCGGGACTCGATCCCAGGACCCTGGGATCATGACCTGAACCGAAGGCAGATGCTTAACCAACTGAACCACCCAGGTGCCCTGGGGATGCTTTTTTTAAAAATTCATTTTCCCAGTCACCATCCTCAGTTCCAGACTCTGAGAGTGAGACGCAGGAATCTGAAATTTTTAAAAATACTCCCTGGTGCTACTGATGTTCAGCCAACTTTGTAAACAACTGACCTGTCCAATGGGGACATCTCCACTCTCCTGTCCTGCTGGGAAATGTGAGGCAACAGGTAGGACACATCTAGGTCCTCCTGTCCCTGGAACCCATATGCTGCCATTGTCACGAAGCTTCCGTTATGGGACAGGCTCTGGCCCCTGGCTGGCTGCACACTCCAGGGTAAGGCGGGGTGACTGCCCGCTGGGAGCTTCGCGTCCACCTGTGCGTCCTACAGACGGCGGCCCCAGAGCGCAGGGGGCCAGGGAGGAGCGGCGGAGGTTGGAGGGCAGGAATGAGCTTAGGGCCGGGGAATCCGGAAAGTCCGGGGCGCTGGGCTTTGCCAAGGAAGCTGGAAGAACAGCTTCTGGTACCTTCTCCTCAGAGGAGGCATCAGCAGCCCCTGAGTTCCTGGAGAATAGGGACCGCACTTCACTCCCCCCCCCCCGTGACCCCAGCACATAGGAGCTACTTGGTGCTTACCTGTCGACTGAATGAACCAAGTGAGACTCCAGGGCCCAGCGGACAGAGATGGGCTCAGCTGGCGCCAGCCGGAGGAAAGAGGACCTGGCCGCCCCCCGACCCCCATCCCATCCACTTCACCGCCCCCTCGGCTCTGGGCTCAGGCGCCCGCTGGCCCAGGGAAGGGACCCTCTCCAGGCTGGCTGAGGAAAGAAGGATGACCAGGAAGCAAAGCAAACATGTTATGACCCAGAATCCCTTAAACCAGGGGGATTCAGGAGGGGTCTTTGGCAACAGGGAACTGGCTAGTGATTGAGAATGGGCTGTGCCGGGTGCTCGGGTAAAAGCTGGGAGAGGGTGCAGGGTGGCCGTCTCCCATCACAGGATCGGCCCTTGGCAGGCGTCGGTGGGGCGCTTGGGAGGCCTCCTGGTCCCTGCTCCACCAGGGAGGACGAGGGGCAGCCACACCCGGGAACTTATGAAATCATGGAGGGGAGTGGCGGGGCGGGGGGTGTTTCAGGGCAAGATACAGAAGGAAGGGTCTGCAGGAAGAAACAGTCTCACTGCGTGGCCAGCAGGGTACCCCCTCAGAGGGCACAAGGGCTGGGGAGCCCCAGGGAGGGAACCCTTTCTGGCTCGGGAAGGGGCCTTGAGGTGAACAGAGCAGCGCACCCTTCTCCCCCACTGCGTTCTCTGCGGTGTGGACACCCTGCCCCCTCGGGGCTCTGGTGTGAGAGGAGCCCAGCCTCCTGTCCCTGAGGCCCTCGTTTTCTGGCAAGCTTCTGTGTGTCCCCTGAGACCTTCAGCTTCTCCCGACCTCCCACATTTCAGTTGGAGAGATGGGGTGGGGCCCGCTCAGAGGCACACGTCCCCTCCCTTGTCCCTTCTCCTTTTCTGGGCCCCAGGGACCTAGGACAAGCCAGAGGGGGACCTCCAGGTGTCAGTATGAGGATGAAGTGGGGTTTGGACCAGACTCTGTAACAGGGCCGCAGGCCGAGCTGATGTTCAGCTTCTGGGCGTTAGTCAGTGAGGCTTACTGGCTGTTGACATACTCAAGCTCTTACACACAAGTTGGTGAAGAGCTATTGGCCCGAGTTCTGGTCCCCTCCCTGCCACTCCAGGCCTCTTGAGAATTCTGTAGACCTCCAGGAGCCCAAAGGTTACCGTCTGGCCTGCTGAGGCCCCCAGGACCCTGCCAGCACGCCACACTGCTATTATGAGCAGCACTTCGCTATACTGCTTACTTAGTACATAGTGTGACTACCTCCCCAGGGCCGGGGCGGGGTGGGGGTGGGGGGTTCTGGGGGGCCGGGGGAGCGGGATTCACAGGGAGGAGGAGGGCTAGGTCCTGGAACCTTGGTGAAGAAGATGCAACCCGGGCTCCCGAATGCGGGGCCCCAGAGCTCGATGGGCAGACGGAGACCAAGACCCAGAATTCGCATCTGCTGTCAGCCCAGCCTGGTGTCTGGTTCTCACCCGCGCTGCTCCCCTCTCCCGTCTCAGGCCCCACTGCCTGCTCCCCGCTGACCATGAACAAGATGAAGAACTTTAAGCGCCGCCTCTCCCTGTCTGTACCGCGCACCGAGACCATCGAGGAGTCCTTGGCCGAGTTCACAGAGCAGTTCAACCAGCTCCACAACAGGCGCAATGAGGGTGAGGGGTCCGGCCGCCCCCCGCCCCACCCTTGACGCCCCCCACAGCCCCTCCTGGCCCTCCCTGACCCGGCCCACACTGCTGGGGGAGGACAGAGGTGGGGTGGCAGACTCCCTGCCCCCCCCTCCCTCCTCCTCCCTCCCTGGGGCAGAGGGACAGGGTGGGCAGCTGACGCCTCTCCCTCTCAGACCTGCAGCTCGGGCCTCTTGGCAGAGACCCCCAGCCAGAGTCCAGCACCGTCTCCCCGACAGACAGCGGGGAGGACCCTGGGCAGCCGTCCCCTGGCATGCAGTACCGGCGGCAGAACCAGCGCCGCTTCTCCATGGAGGTGAGGGGCTCTGGGCTCTCCCCTGTGGGCGCGGCAGGACACACCGGACAGTGTGTGCCCAAGGAGGGTGGCGGCCTGGGAGCCAGACTTCATGGGTTCAGATCCCAGCTCTGCTGTTGATCAGATCTGTGACCTTGAGCAAGTGTCTCAACCTCTGTATAGCAGTCTCCTTGTGTTAAAATGGTCATCGTGAAGATTAAACAAGTTAATATATGCCAAGTGCCTAGAACAGTCCTGGTACAAAACGAAGCCAGACGATTTGACTACTGTTCTTATGACTCGTCTGCAGGGGTCCATGTGTAAGAAAAATAGGCTTCCATCCGTTGGAATCTCATTCTATAGATGGTTATGCTGCAGCCCAGAGAGGGAAAGGGACCTCCTGAGGTCACACACCAACCCCTGCATGTTCACATATGTCTCTGAGCACATCTTTGAAGCAGCTGTGAGCCTGGGGTCACAGCCCGTGGTTTGGCCCTCCTGGGGTTGCTCTACAGGGAAAGCCAGGCCCTGGGTGAAAGGTGAGGGTCCCACAGCACGAGGTAACATGGAGCAAACACGGGCGTCCCTGTCTCATCCTGGCCACTGCAGGACATCAGTAAGAGGCTGTCTCTGCCCATGGACATCCGCCTGCCCCAGGAATTCCTGCAGAAGCTACAGCTGGAGAGTCCAGACCTGCCCAAACCGCTCAGCCGCATGTCCCGCCGAGCATCCCTGGTGAGTCCCAAGAGGGTCAGAGGTCACCAGGGGAGACCCTCCTCCCCCAGCCTGGACACATCAGTTGGGGTTTGCCTGTACGGAGGACGCCTGCAGCAGTTTGTGGGCCTCTGGCGCCACCTGCTGGCTTCGGCCAATTCGCAAGCTTCTAGTCCTTGGTCAACGTCCACTCCCCTAGGTGAGTCCCAACAGGGCTGGTGCTGAGGCCCAAGCCCTCTCTGGGCCCCCACAGTTTCCACTGCGGTGAGACCCATAGACCAGCTGACATGTGCTTTCCGGTCATGGCTGCTTATCCATATTTCCTTGGGAGCATCTTGCAAAACGTGGACTCTGGCCCCCACTCCAGATACCTACAGAATCAGACTCTGGGTGGTGGGGCCCAGGAATCTATATTGTTAAGGGTCGGGTACCACTGAGCTAGAGGAAGTATGCTGATGAGAGAGACTGCCGGGGAGGCTGGTTCTGAACTTGAAGTACAGTTGAGAACAAGACACAGTTTCTGCCCACGAGGAGCTAGTAGTCTGAGCAAGGTGGAGACAGACAGGTGTTGAAGGTGTGCGGCAATCCCAGGTGCCCCAGCCCTGGCTCCGCCCCCTCCACTCCAGGGGAGGAAGAAACTCATACCTCCTAGGGTTCCTTCCTTTATCCTGGGGTTAGAGGGGAGAGGCCAAGAGGCAGGACTTGTGGCCGCCCTCGTCCCTGCTAGGCTCTGTTGTTGCCTCTCCCTGATGGGGGTCTCATTCCCTTCCCTCCTGGAGGCTGTCTGTGGGGCATGATGTATGTGGGGCTGTGGGGCCTTCAGGCTCACAGGACCCTATGTCTCTCCCTCTCAGTCAGATATCGGCTTTGGGAAACTGGAAACATACGTGAAACTGGACAAACTGGGGGAGGTAAGAGGCTGGGCGGGACAGTGAGGAGCAGGGACAGGGACTCCCCTGCCCACCCTGTCCTGCCTTCCCATCGCCCCTGCCCCCTGGAGGCGTACTGTCTTGGCCGTCCAATCTGGCCCAGCCTTTTGCAGTGTTGAGGGAGGCCCAGGTCTTGGAGGAGGGCATGAGGATGGAGTGGGGCCCGTGGGCTCTGGGCATAATCCAGTTTGTCTGTCTGTCTGTTTTTCCTGCAAGTGTTTCTCTGGATTCAAATCCCGTCTCTGCCATTTACTAGCTGTGTGGCCTTGGGCAAATGAGGGGACCTCTCTGTGCCTTAGTTTCTTGCTCTGTCAAATGCAGGTGTAATGGCTGTGTCTCCTAGGGCTGTCGTGAGGATGGACTAGGTTACTCTAAGAAGCTTGCGTACACGCTTAGACCGCACCTGCCGCAGAGTAAGCGCTGTGGGCCGTTAGCTATTTCTGTTCCCACTGCGCCACGCTTTGTGTCAGGGCCCTGGGGCGGCCGAAGGTTTCCAGACAGGAGGAAGACACGGCCCTCTCCCTCCAGGAACCCAAAGAGGAGACCTACCTGTAAACATCAACATAAGGAAGAACAAAACTGTTATAATAGAAGGGCACCTCGCCTGCTGGGGGCTCGGGGGAGGACAATTCATTGTGAACAGGGAGGAGTGAGGGACAGAGTCAGAGAGAGATGGGCCTTGGAGCAAACACAGAACCTCAGTGAAAGGAAAAGAAGGGGGAAGGGCACAGCGCAAGCAGAGGCACAGAGAGGAGGGCGCTGGACAGAGGGTCGTGGGCCCTGAGTGTGGCTGGTGCTGTCGGGGTTCTTGTCCCCAGGGTACCTATGCCACAGTCTTCAAAGGGCGCAGCAAGCTGACGGAGAACCTCGTGGCCCTGAAGGAGATCCGGCTGGAGCATGAGGAGGGGGCGCCTTGCACTGCCATCCGAGAGGGTACAATACCCTAGGGTCCTGAGCTCCTGGGGCTCCTGGGAGGAGGGCTTCATTGACCTGAGCCCCAGTGGGAGCCTAGGGGCAGAGGGTCATTGCTGGAGTGGCGGCTCCTAGGGCTGATCCCAGGAAGAGAGGGTATGAGGGGTGTGTGGGGCCCCAGGGACCCAGGTGGGCCTGTCGCCCCCTACAGTGTCTCTTCTGAAGAACCTAAAGCACGCCAATATTGTGACCCTGCATGACCTCATCCATACGGAGCGGTCTCTCACCCTGGTGTTTGAGTACCTGGTGAGTTGGGCTGGGGCTAGCAGCTTCTTCCCTCTGTGGTGGGGGTGGGGGCAGGGTGGGGGGCAGCTCGGGCCTTGTTCTAGAATCAGGTTCTCAGATGCTCCCATGCAGGAGTGGGCCCAGGGGGTTTAAAGGCAGCTCAGACCTTGGGCCCTGCCTGGGGAGGGGCTTCCAGCCAGGGGTCAAGACAGGTCGGGGCTGAGCCAGGCTCTGTGTTCCAGGACAGTGACCTGAAGCAGTATCTGGACCACTGTGGAAACCTCATGAGCATGCACAATGTCAAGGTGAGGGCCTCCGTAAGGACCGCCTACCCTCAGGGGCCCCATCTCAGTCCCCATCTGTTCTCAAGCCCAGCATGGGAACCCACTCTCACCACCAGGGTCCCAGCTGCTGAGGTTGCTCAGACCTGCAAAGGTATGAGGGTGTGCAAGGTCACTGTCATTCAGGGAATACCGGGAACTGTGCTAAGCGCCCTGCCCCACCGATGCAGACACACACCCTCTGCCACCATCTAGCTGATGATATAAAATCCCCTCTCCAACTCTGAGCATCAGTTTTCCCAGGTGTCAAATGGGTACATGGATGAAAGTAGGCTTCTGAAGAAGCTTGAAGGGATGAATGACCCCTTCTGGTCATTGTGAAAGAACCAAGTGCATAGCTCCCCACCCCGGTGGGCTTCCTGGCCCTGCTTGGCCCCCCTCAGCTCCCAGACCGGAGAACGCCCTGGCCTCCAGCACCCTGCTGCCTCTGCTGCACACCTGGTGCCCTCCCCTGTGGATGGGATTCCCCGGGATGGATGGAGCCCAGGATGGAGCGCAGCATGGGTGGAGAACGGGTAGCTCCCCAGCGACCTCGCCGCCCCTCCCGGCCATGGGGCAGAAACACAGGGTCTCCCGGGGGGGACACACCCTCACCTTCCCCTGCTCACCTCTCCTCCCATCCTCCCTCAGATTTTCATGTTTCAGCTGCTCCGGGGCCTTGCCTACTGCCACCGCCGAAAGATCCTGCACCGGGACCTGAAACCGCAGAACCTGCTCATTAGTGAGAGGGGGGAGCTGAAGCTGGCTGACTTTGGTGAGGGCCGGAGCCCACCGGGGCCAGGGGGCGGGTCTGGCACGGTCTCCTAAGGAGGTGGGTGCTGTGGGAGAGGGAGCTGGGAGGCTCAGTAACATGTCTGTCCCCAGGACTGGCCCGGGCCAAGTCAGTGCCCACGAAGACCTACTCCAATGAGGTGGTGACCCTGTGGTACAGGCCCCCTGATGTGCTGTTGGGGTCCACAGAGTACTCCACCCCCATTGATATGTGGTGAGTAAGCGCCATGGGACCAGGGTGAGGGGGGTTTCCACACCCCCACCTTCCCTTTTGCTGCCTCAAGGCCCTCTGCAAAGAACTGCCTAACCTCCTGCCTAACTAGAAGCCAGGTGACATCCTCCTGCAGTAACTGGATGGGAAAGAATTAAGTCTGGAGTATGTTAGAGTTCCCCTGGCTCTAAATAGACCCTCCAAGGCTCTGCTTCTGAAATACTCCCCCAGGGATCCCGAGGAGGTTACCAGAGGGTACAGGAGGACTGCCACAGTAAATATGATGAATCTTCCCCAAGCATCATTTCTACTGAAAATTTTGGAAAGGATTTATTACTTTTGTGCTAAAATTAACATGCATATGATTTGCTATAGAACGAAAAAAAATCAGCCCAATTTTTAAGCAGAAACCCAGGTTTCTGATGAATGATCACTGTGTTCTGTGCTAGGGGGTCCCCAAGAGAATGGATTTATGGACTTCCCTCTTCCTGTGGGGGCAGAGTTTGAGATAGCGCTGCTTTGAGGAACTGGCACATGGGTGCAGACCCAAACTCTACGGAGTGAGGGGAGAGGCTAAAGCGCCCTAGAGCCCAGAGGAGCCCCAGAGAGAGGCCCCAGTGGCGGACTGGGCTGTGCTAGTCTCCCCTGTCCTGGGCCACCCCACTCGGGGCCAGGACCCTTGCAGCCACCACGGCCGGGGCATCACTGGTGCCCTGGTGGAGCAGTCCTAGGAAGGGCGGGTGCGAGGAGGCCCAGCCTGACGCCGCCCCTGCGCATTGCTCCCCGCAGGGGCGTGGGCTGCATCCACTACGAGATGGCCACGGGGAGGCCCCTCTTCCCCGGCTCCACGGTCAAGGAGGAGCTGCACCTCATCTTCCGACTCCTGGGTTAGTCTCCGGCCGTTCCCTCCCGTTCGCCACCAGGAGGCGCCAGAACTCCGTCCAGCCCAGGCGCAGAAAGGGCCTGGGAAGAGGGGCTCCCACTCGCTCTCAACGGGGCGGCGACCCCTGTGGCCTCCGCCATTCTCTGCCCCCACCCTCTTCACTGCATCCTTCCCAAGTCGCCCGTGGCCCTGGCCCCTCACTCTGCCCTTCCCACGCCCTCTCATCTCCCCAGGGACCCCTACGGACGAGATGTGGCCCGGCGTGACCGCCCTGTCGGAGTTCAGAGCCTACAATTTCCCGCGGTACCTCCCTCAGCCGCTCATCAGCCACGCTCCCAGGTAGCCCTGGCGCCCCACACCTCCTCGCCTGCTCACGGTCCCCGCTGTCCCTCCTGGAGGTGGCCACGCACACCCCTGGCCCCTGGCCCTCCCACCCAGGCCAGGCCTGAGTCAGCTCCTTCGTCCTGCAGGTTGGACACTGAGGGCATCCACCTCCTGACCAGCCTCCTCCTGGTGAGTGTGCCCCCAGCTGGGCCCAGGGACAGGCAGCCGGAGAGCCAACAGCGCTGAAGCCCCAAGACCCCACCTGGGCCCTCCACCCACATCTGTGCTCACAGCTCATGCTCTCCCCCATATTCCTCTCCGTCGCCCCTCCCCCGGGCCCAGGAGGAGCGCTGGTTTCCACGCGGCCGTGGGAGCGGGCACACTCTGAGCTCAAACCCCAGTTCAGGCCCACTTACTAGCTGTGTAGCCTTGGGCAAGTTATAGAACTTTCTTGGGCTTCCGTTTCCTCCACTGCAAAGAGGAATTAATAATTCGTATTTTATAAACGGGTCACGAGGACAAATTGAGATTATGGAACACAGCATGGTGCCTGTCTTGAAGGAAGCGCACAGGGGAGTCGCTGGCATGACATGTTACTGTTGTTAATGTTATGGCCATGGTGGCTTCAGCCTCTGTATTTCCATCCCAAGAGGAGGTCACTCTCTGGAAGTCCCAGTTTGGGTTTTCTCTCAGTGGCTGGAGGCCTGGGAGCCGAGCCCACAGTCGGCCTCGGGCTGGCTTGGAGGTGGGGGCTGGCAGCGGCCCCCGCAGGCTCCTGGGTTAGACTCGGGTCCCTCTCGTTCTGGCCGTCTAACTCAGTGTAGGGGTCGCACCGCGCACAGGGGTCCCCAGAGTCCCCCAGCCACGGCCCCATAACCCACCCTGTACCTTTCAGTACGAATCCAAGAGCCGTATGGCTGCAGAGGCAGCCCTGAGCCACCCCTACTTCCGGTCTCTGGGAGAGCGCGTGCACCAGCTTGAAGATAGTGAGTATCCAGGGAGGCTGGGGGAGGGGCCGGGGTCACCCCGAACCGAAGACGGGGGCGGCCGCTGCGGGGGGGAAGAGCTGGGACGAGGGGCCCAGCGGCGTGGGGGCCTCCCCTCCCCGCCTCGGGTTCCCGTCTGTGCCTCAGCGGCAAAACTGTGGGACCTGGGAAGCCGCCTGCAAGGCCCAGCTAGGGGGCTCCTGGGCCAGCCCTGAATGAAGGGGTTCCCCCGGCCAGCGGGCGCTCTGTGGGCGTGGGGGCCCCCGTGGGCTTGGCTCTCTCCCCACCTTTCTCCTCTCTCCCCACAGCGGCGTCCATCTTCTCCCTGAAGGAGATCCAGCTCCAGAAGGACCCGGGCTACCGGGGCCTGGCCTTCCAGCAGCCAGGTAGGGGCTCGTGCCTCCGCCACCCCCTCCCCTAATTAGGGGAGACCAGGGCAGGCTGCTCCTCCCTCTTGAAGAACGGAGTGAGCCGTTCTTCAGCATGCCGCCCTCCCCGACATTGGCCTCCCGGGGGGCGGGGGGGGGGGCATGGGGAGCAGGGAAGGAGCTGGATTCCCTATCTCCTGCCCAGGCTTCCTCCCTCCAGTGTGCCCCTTGTCAGCCCCCAGCCCAGACACCACGCTGCATCTGACAGAGCCCTGAGGAAGGGGCACATCTCTGGGCTACATTCTGTCTGCAAACCCTGAATTCTCTTGCCTCCATTCCGGGGGAGCCATACCTTGACTCTAGAACAGCTGAAGGCCTCAGATGTGACAAGTGTGTTATTTCATATAATCCTAAAACAGCCCTTGAAGAAGTTGGTACCGTGTGTGTGTGTGTGTGTGTGTGTGTGTGTGTGTGTGTGTGTCTTTTCAGTAATCTCTACACCCAATGTGGGGCTCAGACTCAGGACCCCAAGATCAAGCATCACAGGCTCTACTGACGGAGCCAGCCAGGTGCCCCGAAATAGGTACTATGCAGGCTCTGCATTTCGTATTCAATGGATCTGAGGCACAGGGGAGGTTAGGTCACAATTTCACACAGCTGGTAAGTAACCGAGTTGGGATTCGAACCCAGGACCGACTGGCTTCCGGGAGCAGAATAGCCCTGGAGGACGCCCTTCGCTCCTGGTCCCCGGGACACCCTGCTGCCCAGCCTCCTCTCTGCAGCCCCACCCCTTCCCCTCCGTTCTCCAGGCCGAGGGAAGAGCCGGAGGCAGAGCATCTTCTGAGCCGCGCCCACCCTGCTGCGGCCCCAGGAGCCCCAGGGACGAGAGGTCACAGCGAGCACAGCGGCACAACGGCGGGCAGGACGGGGCCTGCGTGGCCCTGGGGGGACTGAGGAACAAGGGCTAATGGTTGGCCCAGAAGACCTCTTGGCAGCCATGCTGGCCACGGCTGTTTCCTCTTCCTGCTTCCCACAAGTCTCCCCAGTGGCCTTCACCTCGACACCAACCCCTCTGTCGTCAGCCCTGGAGCTGGGCTTGAGCTGCTTTCCTCGGGGGGAGATGAGGAGGAGGGGAGGGGGGGGACCGCAGACCCTTTCCCACCCTGAGGTGCTTGGGCACCAGTGTGGGACCCACACAGACGGGAGAATCCTGGCGTCAGGCCGAGCACTGTGCCCCGAACATGGGCACCACCGTACCTCCCCGCCAGGGGCTGCCTGCCCACACGTCACTCACTTGCTTCCCCTCTGAGAGCAGGAAGCTCGGGCCACCTTGTCTAGGACCCTGGAATCCTGGGTGCCCACGTGTGTGCCAAAGCCCACCCCCCACCTGAAGGGCAGGTGTCCCTAGAGCAGCAGAGAAGGGGAGCCCAGCCCTACTTCTCCACATCCTCACCCTGTCCCCATTCCCCTCTCCTGGCCAGAGGCCCCGTATGCTGCTGGATGCCCAGCTGAGTCCAGAGGTGGCCAGTCCCACCAGCTGCACTCCCGCCACCTCAGCTGGCTCCTGCCCATCCCCCCATTCTGAACGGGATTGCCTTAAATTGGCAGGTGGTAGAGCACTCACTGCCCTTGGAGCTCTAACCCAAGCTCCTACCTGTCCACCCTTTCCCGAAAGTAGCTCCTGCTTATCATGCCTGGGTCCTGATAAGCCAGCCCGGGGCCGGGGTCCGGGGGACGACACCCAGATAGGCAGGGTCACCCTGATGCTGGTGCCAGGCCAGCCTCAGCTCCTTGGGGCTCGCACAGCCTCCCCTGTTCCCTCCTTCCCGGCCCCTAGGGCCCGGTCCCATGCTCCACCCCATCCTGGCACCAGCCTCCCCATGCCCCCGGGCTCCCAGAGTACAGGGTGTAAAATGCCTCAGTCTAAGGTGACGGAAGGTGGGCTAGGACACACAGGCTTTGATCCCCGCCCTAGGGGGCTGGGAGTTGGAAGGCCCGCAGCCCCGAAGAAGGCCCCCCCTCACCACCCCTTCCAAGCACGCCTGTTGTATTCCCAAGGTCTCAACACTTGGCTGAATCTCCAATGGCAACGCCAAGGGGAGGCCAGGCCCAGCTTCTCTACGAAAGCCCCCTGCCCAGCCCCACCCCTCAGCCCGAGGAGCAGCCCTGGAGGGTCTTGGCCTCCCCACAAGTCCCTCCCCTCCTCCCCGCACTGTACTGTGAATGTCCCGTGACTCAGCACAAAGAAAGATAATATATTTAATTCATGTTGCACAGAAAAGCTGATTTTGACAGATCGATGCCAAAGATGGAGGATGGAAGGCCCTTCTCAAGGCCTCATGAGTGTGGGTGGGGCCTGCTTGTATATGTATATATATAAAGTGGACAGAGAGTTTGGTTCATGTGCATCTCTGAACCCACCCTGGGCATGGGAGGGGTGCCCTGCACCCTTCCTGCTGTATTCCGGATGTTGCTGCCTCCAGAGCCGGAAGTCAGCTCTGGGCCTTGTGGGGAGGAGCTGAGGAGGCCTTCGCTCAGGGAGGGGGCCCGAGGGGTGGGGCCGGCCAGGAGAGCACAGAGGGAGCCCCGGGGAGGGGTCTGGGAGCCAGCTGCTGTGGCTGCCCCTCTCGTTCCCCCAACCCAACGGCTCCCCGACCTCTTGGGAGGGAAGGAGGGGAGGTTTAAGAGAGGGTTGACATGGGGGATGGCCAAGGTCAGGGCACAGAAGGAGGGTGCACATGTCACTAATCCAATCCAGCAGCGATTTCTACAAACTTTGAATCCACCTTCTGTTGCCCAGATCGCCTCTTACCTTGGGGGCCCACAGCCTCCTTTCTCCCAAAGCTCTCCACATCCTGCTCTGCTTTCCAGTTCAGTGTCCAGGTTTGCTTTCCCAAGAGCACTGTGAGAATGCCAGGCCCCAAACGATACCTCCTGACCCTACCTGTCCAGCAGCCTCGGTCCCCACTGGCCTTTCCCTTCACCACGCCCACTTGGCCTTGGTGGGGGCATTTGTGGTTTGCAATAGCCCGCAGCTGCCTGACAAAAGGTCCTAATCAGTGATGGCTGCAGGGGTGGGGCCTGGGGCTGACTCTCCCCTGCCCCACCCTTCCCTTCCTGTGGGCTCCCCGTCATCCTGCCCCTACCGTATGGTCCAGTGGTCGGGGCTGATGTCCCACAGGCCACTACTGCCTTCGCCCTACCGGGCTGCCTGGCCCGGCCAAATGGTAGGCCAGACCTCCTTCTTTTCTTCCTTGAAGCAACTCAGCCCCTTGCGGCCCATCTTTCCACCTCCATCTGCTTGGACCCCTCCTTCCGGTCTCGACGCTCCACAGCATTCCACCAGCCCTTCGGTCTCTAGAGCAAATCATCAGCACCATGAATTGGTCACGGACTGGTTGGTCCTGTGCTGGGCGCCAGGACACCCAGGTGCATGTGTCCGCCTTCACCTTCCAGGAGCTCAGGCCTGTGGGCAGAAAGGGCCTTTCTTTACCCAGATTTTGGTCAAGCACCCATTGTGTGCCAGGCACTGTGTTGGGCCCTGAGGATGGGGCAGTGAATAAACCAGCAACGTCCCTGCTGTCATAGAGCTTAGAGAGACGTCACCCACATAACCACAAGGCACATCAAGGGTCAGCAGTGTGATAAAGCAAAATCAAGCAGGGTCAGGGGAGATGTGATGGCCTGGGGTGGAGGCTCTCTGATAAGATCAGCGGGGAGCAGTGACTTGTGAGGGGGAGCCATGTGCACCCCCAAGGACAGAGCATTCCAGCAAAGGCCCTGAAGGGCCTGTGTGTGTGTGTGTGTGTGTGTGTGTGTGTGTGTGTGTGTATGAGCAAGGAGGAGGCAGGCTGGGGCACCAAGGCCCGGCGGGCTGGTGAGGTCGCCAGGAAGCAAGGAGGAAGCGAGGATGCCCCACTCCAGCTCAGATCCATTTGCTCAGATCTGCTGGTGGTGGGGCCAGGCATCAGCACTTCTCAAAAAGTTCCCCAGATGACCCTAATGTGTAGCCAGGGTTGTGAACCACTCATATGGGGTCTTGTGGGGCATGAAGGGGTGAAGCTCTGGGTTTCATTGTGAAATGGGAAGTCACTGACCTCTGTTTTCCAAGGCTCAGAGAGGCCCCGTGAGGAGGGTGCTGTGAGAGGGGGAGGGGAAGGACACCCCCACCTACAGGCCCAAGGAGGGAGCCCAGAGCAAAAGGAGGAGGGAGGGGCCTCTTTTCATGCGGGTGCTGTGAGGCGGGGGCTGCCATCACATTTCCCAGGTGAGGTGGCTGAGGCTTTGGGGTGAGCCTGGCCACACTGAGAGTAAGCGGTCTGGTCAGAATTTGAACCCAGGTCTGCCCACCGGAGCAGCACCACGCTCTGCGCCGCACCACCTGCCTCCCAGGTAGATGTGGGCGGCTAGCACGGAGGCTTCACCCCACTTGTCTGCACAGAGGGTACACTTCGGGGATCCTGGAAACTGGGAGCACCACCGTCGCCCTCCGGCCACCTACAAGCATAGGTGACCATAGGCACCAGAGGGTTAGCCGACAGTCACTGTCCCCCACCCCCACCCCCCCACGCACCCCCTGCCATCCCCCAGCTCCTCCTCCGGACCCTGTGGACTTTCCACCATCCATAAATCGACAGGGCAGCGTAGGGCCCCAGCCGAGTCCTGCTCCTGCGCTCTGGCTCCTGCCCTTTCTGATGCTCAGCGCTGGGCTCCAGGGAGGGTCACGCCCTCCTCGGACAGAAGGCCACCTCCTCAGACACCTGCCCATCAGCCCTTTCTCCTCTCCCTTCCTCCTTTCTTAGGACCTCTCTCTGCCCTTTTCCCTCTACTGCCCCCGCTTCCTGCCCCTGCCCTCCTTCCTCTTCCTGGTGGGGGGAGTACTTACACCTGGGGAGCGGCCATCAGCCCTGGCCTCCTCCCTAAGGAACAAGATTCTGCAGCCTCCCCGAGCCTCCAACCCCTGAGAAGCTCTCTGGGTGCCAAGTGTCATCCTGTCTCTCGCCCTCATGGGTTTTCTGGTGAGGCCAACACGGGGCATGGGGTGCCGTGGCCGCGGCTGTGTGGGCAGGCAGGCTTCAGCCGGAAAGTGGCACACGCGTGGCTCTGCCCTCCCGGCTGCGGTCAGCGCTCCTCCCTGCTTGGAGCTCCCAGCCCTGTCCCCATCTTCCTGACGCCTCCTTCCCTCATTCCTTATTCATCTGAGGGCTCCTGACTCTGTGCCAGGCTGTTTCCAGTACCCGGGATACAAACTTGACCCTGACTTAGACCCTACTTGGGGGAGCTCAGAGTCTCAGAGTCAGTTAGGATGTGGTCTTGGCTTCCTCTCACGAGATCTCAGTTACTTGGGGGGAAGGGGAGTTGTCTTTTAGTCCTTTTAACATTTACCGAGATCTTTTTTTTTTTTCCTTTTACATTTCAGAGACAACAAAACCTTTTTATGCCATCCACGTTTTCCCCGGAGGAGGAGTCCGCTGGGCCCTGGGTTCTCGAGGAGGAGTCTCGCATAGCCAGGGCTCCAGAATACATGGACCTGGATTCAAATCCCACCTCTGCGGCTTGCAAGCTGGGTCACCTTGGGCACGTTCCTTAAACTCTCTGTGTTTCGGTTTCCTTCTCTGTAGAACAGAGATAGCAGCAACACCCTTTTTCTCAGGATTGTGAGGATTCATGCAAGGGGCTGGGCACCGAGTGCTCGTTAAATGGTAGCACGGATGCACTGCACACACACACCCCCTTCTCTGATAGGAGGAATTCCAGCTCCTTCCCTCCCCTAGGGATCCCAGTCCTGGCATTAAAACTGGGCACTTTTTCTTTTCTTGCTTTCTTGACCCTTGATAAGATCTCAGTCATTAGTAAGAATGTATTCAGCACATTCTACCTAAAAGATTTTGCAAGACTTTTAGAAGATGACCTCAACCCAGTGTTTTGTCTCCATGGAGATTTAAATGTAGCTGGGGAAGTCATCATGGAAGAGAGTCTACAATAAAAGCATTGGGTCAAGGTGTCACTCAAAGTGGGTCGGCTGCCTTTGGAAGTAGTGAGTGCTCTGTCTCTAGAAGCACTGAGGCAGACGCTGGGGCGGCACCCATCGGGAATCCCAGGCACATGCCCTGTCTCTGCTCAGTCTGACCAGCTTACAGAGGAAGGCGCCATCTTGGGGTCGGCCAGATCTGTACCTGGTCTGACTGTGTTCTTTGGGTCTCTACTTTGCCAGGCGGGGCAGCAAGGGATGGCCCACAGGTGAGAAGCACTGCTCAGAGGAGCTGAAGAAAACGTGGCCCACAGTGGTGTTGGTGTACAAACCCCCTTCCCCCCTGGATTCCAGGAGGCTGGGCCACCCTCCCAGTGAAGTAAGTCACTCACTTTACCACAAGACTACCTTGGCCTTTCAAGAGCAGGGAGTGACTCTGGGGTGTGGTAATGAACAAACCTGGGATTCCTTCTTAGGACCTCTAGGAGCCGATGAGTGGGAGCATTGCCTTGGGAAGAGGAGATGGGCCCAGGGGTTCAGGGCAGTACCATTTCCTGCCGTGGGCACCTACCTTGAGAGGTTATCCTCAGCCACCTCTGACTGTGCACCTCTGGCCAAGAGTTCCGCTTGGTAATGGAGTTGACTGCCCAGCTTCACCCTACGAGGCAGTGGGGAAGGCTGGGGTGGACGAGAAATGGAGCACTGCAGTGTGGAGGTCAACAGCCTGGCTGCCTCCATTTGGATGCTGCTCCATCACTTCCTGTTGTGGGACCACATCACATGGCTGCTCTGGGCCTCAGTTTCCCCATCTGTAAAATAGGCTGATCGTAGGATTAATGTGGAGATGAATGAGTTAACACACGGAAAGCACTCAGAATGTAGTGGCCACATAGAAAGCTCCACATAAGTGCTGCGTAAGTGTTAGCCTTGTTATCTGTCTCCCAGAATGGCGACAGGCAACCTCATTCTTCTGTTTTCACTGAGACTGCTGTGACCAGAGGCCAGAGGTTTCCCACTAGAGGGAGGAAGGGTTGTGTGGGGGCACAGGAATGAATAAAACCCCTTCTGTCTGTGGGGAACACCCGTCCTCCCAAACTGCCATCAGAATTTGAGAACTGCCATGTCCCTCATCCTAACACATCTCTGTGTTACGCAAAGTGCTGTAAGCTTAACACACTACCTAAATTTAAAAAATACTTTAACAGACAGTTATTAAAAATCTCCTTGGCCCAAGCAAGTCTGTGAAACACTAAAGATTTGGAAATAAGTAAAGTGCTCTCTCCTCAAGGAACTCCCATCTGGTCAGGGAAAGATAAGCCAATTGCATAAACTACAATAATGGCTTCGAAGTGGGCTTGGTTATCCGCACCTCACATATGCCCCTGTGATAAGCCCAGAGGCCTTGCCCCTGTCAGCCTCCCGGCCCTCCCCTTCCTCAGCCTCTGCGGTGCCTGTGAGTTTTGCAAGCCTCATAAAGTGAGTGGCACCTGCACCCTCAGTTCAGTTCGTGGTGGTGAATAAAAATGAATTAACATAAAAATGAAACACCTGATATATCAGGAAACTGCTGGAATCCCCTTTTCCGCAGTTCTTCTTCCCTTCCCAGCAGCAGGGAGCCCCCCCACCCCATGCTACCCCTGCCTTGAGCTCAGACTTCTTTAGGCTTAAGTGCCCATTTACAGTCACAAGGTAAAGCCAGTCTTGTTTCTAGGTGTTTCCAGACCCTACTCCCTCCGCCCCCGCCCCCAGGATGCTCAGAGGAACGTGGCCCCGGGTGCAGAGGGGGTCCAACAAGCCATCAACTGTCTACTGTCATCTCCCCCGCAGGGTTCCCAAGCCCTTTGTACCCCGGCTCTGGGCCTCCCAAGGGCAAGGTTCCCAAGCCCTTTGTATCCCTTTGTACCCCAGCTCTGACCCTCCTTCTCGGGCTTGTGTCTGACCATCCATGGCATGCTCTGCGCTCTTGCTGCTGGGCCAAGGACCCACCTTGCCCTGAGGCGCTTCCTCCCTCAAGCCTTTGCACCCCCAGAGTCCATCTGTCCGTGTTCCCTCTGTCTGGACTTCTTCCACCTCCTCAGCAGCTCCAGCTCGGTCAGACTCACTGGGCCTTGGGCAGGTGGCTTCCCCTTGCTGGGACTCAGTGTCCCAGTCCTTATCATGAAGGGGGGCCCCAGATGCCCTGGAGCATCCTCCCTGCTCCAGATTCTACACTGACCTGTTTTCACTTTAGTGTTTTGTAAGAGTCATTTCCCTCTCTCCTCCTTTCAAGCTTGCCTCAAACTCTCCTCTTCCAGGAAGCCTTCCTTATTCAACTCCTTGAACACTTTTTATGTGCTCAGTTCTGGTGGCACCAGGTTGGGCTACACCCATGCTGATGCAAGGACTTAGGGGCTTTCAGTCCTTCATAAGCCCCATCGCCCAAAAGCTCACCCAAATATACACAACCTGAGTAAAAACGGAGCTTAGTATGGAAATGTGACCTCTAGGTAAGTCCTCCAACACCCCCCATCTCCAACCAGTCCTACCCCCAAGCCCAATTATCTAGAAAGTCTAACAGCCTGTAATCTTTTTTTTTTTTTAAGACTTTATTCATTTGAGAGAAAGAAAGCATGCATGAGAGGGGAGGGGCAAAGGGAGAGGGAGAAGCAGACTCCCCACGGAGCAGGGAGACTGGGGCTCGATCCCAGGACCCTGGGATCATGACCTGAGCCGAAGACAGACGCTTAACGGACTGAGCCACCCAGGCACCCCTCACAGCCTGTATTCAGTACTCAGGTTCCCAGCGTCTGTCAGGTCTCTTCCCAGGGTTCAGATCCTCAGCTCCCCGGGTGGTCTTCAGTGTGATCTCCCCCAGGTGTGCCAGCCCACTCCAGCTGCTTTGTTAAGGTCATGACACCAGTTGGTGACCAAGTAATCCCTTGGCAACGATGGTGGCACTTTCACGCCCAGAAGCCCATTTTGCTCTGACAACATCCTGTGAGGTAGACAGGGCAGCGGGGTGACCCCATTCCATGGATGAGGAAACTAAGACCCTAGAGGTTTAACACCTTGCGCACGGTTATTTAAGTGACAAAGTAAGGCCTCTCACCAGGTACGCCTCCCTGCCTCACTGCCCTCTAAACTGCTTTTTTTTTGCCAGCCAGGATTTTAATTCATTCCAGCGTGGAGCTCTTGAGACCTTGGCCCCTAGCCCTGGCAAGAGAGCCAGAATAAGCAGATTTGACCTCTAATCTGACTCGCCCAGCTGGTTCAGAATGCAGCCACTCCTCACCTTCCCTCGTCCACAGCTGCTCTGGGCCCCCTCTCTGCACCCCTCCTTCTCCTCCTCCGGCCCTCCCACTAGCTCTGGGAGCCCCGGGGTGGGCGTGGGGTGGGGTCCCAGGAGGATGTGAGCCTAAGGACAGGCGGGATGTTTTCCCTACTCCACATTGTTCTGCCTGTGCCCATTGTGTGGGCTGAGAGCTGGACGTCACCAAGTTGCCTGGCAGGCTTTCAGCAGAGCTGGGGAATATTTCCGGAGGGAACTGACCTGTTAGGAATGACTGAAGCTTCTCAAAAGCCTTGGTATTTCTTTGGATCAGCCAGACTGGGGCAGCCAAGGCAAGGAAGACTAGATGACTCCCTGCTCCTGGCCCACCTGCCGTTTGCCAAGAGGGCCTTGTCCCACGGAGCGAGGGGTTTGGGAATGTCAAGTGGCGGGGAAACGGGGCGGGGTGGGGGGTAGAGGTGGACACAGAGGGCTTGCACGGAGGGGGAGCCACATTGAATGGCTGTTTTGTTTACATCACCTGGCTCCAACTTGGAGTTCCCACACCTGAGGATGGGAACCCATCTAGACAACTTTGAAAAGCCTCATTGAGCTCACCCCACAGGAAATGCAAGGTTAGAAATGTGTTAAAGCAGCTCAGGGTTTGGATGAGTAATGCTGGGTGTCCACTCCCAGGGAAGGCATTTATTAATGCATCCCTCTCTCTACCGCAGGGCTGGGTGTGCTCCAGAGGGGACCCGGTGTCGGCAGCTGTGTATCCGTGTCCCCTCACGGTTTGAGCTAATCCTCACAGCAAGACCAATGGGCAGGGGCGCCTGGGTGGCTCAGTTGTTAAGCGTCTGCCTTCGGCTCAGGTCATGGTCCCGGAGTCCTGGGATCGAGCCCCGCATCGAGCCCCGCATCGGGCTCCCTGCTCCGCAGGAAGCCTGCTTCTCCCTCTCCCTCTGCCGGCTGCTCTCCCTGCTTGTGTTCTCTCGCTCTGTCAAATAAATACATAAAATCTTAAAAAAAAAAAAAAATGGCAGGCATAGTAACCCACTTTTCATAGATGAGGAAATGGAGTCTCGCAAAAGTTAAGGAATTAGTTCCAACCCCCCCCCCCCAACACATACACACAGCTATTTCTTGGCAGAGGTCAGATTTGAACCCATGTCTGTGATACTGTGAAGTCCACGTTCTATAGCAGGATTTCTCATTCACATGCCTAAGAATTGGCTGGGGAGGGGCGCCTGGGTGGCTCAGATGGTTAAGCGTCTGCCTTCTGCTCAGGTCATGATCCCAGGGTCCTGGGATCGAGCCCCACATCAGGTTCCTGGCTCAGCAAGGAGCCTGCTTCTCCCTCTCCCTCTGCCTCTCTCCCGGCTCATTCTCTCTCTCCCCCTCTCTCTCTCTGTATCTCTGTGTCTCAAATGAATAAATAAAATCTTAAAAAAAAAAAAAAGAATTGGCTGGGGTGCTCACTAGGAATGCAGAGTTCTGGGCCCTGTCCCCACGCTACCCCCCTCCCACCGTCCCCCATGCTCATTCAATAAAGCAGGGTTGGGTGGCAGGAATCTGCGTTTTTGCCAAATAACACAGGTGATTCTGAAGTGGTTGGGCCATAGGTTGAGAAACACTGCCTTGGGGTCTGGGCTCCATTCTATGACTTTAGCCAAAGGGAGCCCCAACCTGGTCTGGAAACATGGGTGCAGTGGTAGGCCCCTGCCAAGACCTCAAGGGGTGCTGTCTCACCTCACACGTCCCTTGCCTGACCAGGGAAACCCGGGAGAGGCAGCCTGGAACATAAGAAGACAACCAAACTGCAGCCTAGAAAAGTCTCCCATTACCCACAAGACGAACCCGCGTGACAGACTCAGGGATAAAGGGGTCCTCGTTCAACCCCAGGGTGTTTGTGGACCCCTGCCATGGATAAAAGCTTGGCACAGACACCTGGGAGATCCTGGATGGCAAGGGGTACAGGTTGCTCAGAGCTGGGTGCAAGCAGGAACTTCCTGCTTTAGAATTATTTGGGGTTTGGGGATGCCTGGGTAGCTCAGTCTGTTAAGCTGCTGCCTTCCGCTCAGGTCATGATCCTGGGATCCCAGGGTCCTGGAATGGAGTCCCACAACCGGCTCCCTGCTCGGCAGGGAGCCTGCTTCTCTGTCTGCAGCTCCCCCTGCTTGTGCGCTTTCTCTCTCTCTCTCTCTCTGACAAGTAAGTAAATAAAATCTTAATTTAAAAAAAAAAGGAATTATTTGGGCTTTGCTAAGAATTCAGAGTCCGGAGACCCAACACAGATCTCCATAGTCAGAAGCTGTGGGGGGTAAACTCTAGGGATCTGCATCTAAAACACACTCCCCAGGCAATTCTGAAGCAAATAGAGGTTTGGGAAGCTGTGCTTAGAGTGTCTGGAAGGCAAGGAACTGCTGAGGCACGGGGACCCCAGGAAGGCCCCAAAGCTACAGCGTGGGCTGGAAACCCCGGGCTGCAGCTGTGGGTGAGCAGAAGAAGTATCACACTCGGTGTGTGCAATTCTGGGTTTGAATCCTGGGCAAGTGATAACCTCCCTGAGCTCAAGTCCTCACAGGCCAGATGAGGTTCATCTAGACCACCTCCCCACGTTGCTGTGACGACCCAGGGAGCGTGCTGGGGGCACTGAATGGGCAGCAGCAGGTGTGTGGTGGAAGAAGCTTATTCTAGGTTTTTAGGCGATGCCAACAGAAGGCTCCTGGCAGCATCCAGTACCCAGCAGGCACAGACCCACTTCATTCCATTGGAGAGCCAAGAGCTGGATTGGGTGTGGGGGTTTGGAATTCAGAACTGTGACTCTGGACTCCGAGGGAGTGGCCTGGGGCATCCTGGGAGGGTCAGGGCTCAGGCTGTGGCCCACAGGACTCCGAAGCCCCACGCAGGCCTGGAGGGCCGTTGCCACCACTCCACTCCCCTGTCCGTCTGTCCACTCCCCTGTCCATCCATTCTCAAGCCCCTTCACTCCACTTCAGGAGGTCATACCAAAAGCATGGGCTCTGAGGGTCAGCTTGAGCCCTTCCCCATTCTACCCTTACTGTTCCTCATCTTGTTTCCCTGCTGTTGTCCCCGCTGAGCTGGGGGCCCTCACTGCTCCCCCTCTCCTCCCCACCACCCTCAGGCAACTCCAAGGACTCTCTCCTCTCTTCCTTGACCCTCACACCCTCTTTAGAGGCTCCTTTCCCCACCCACCCCGCAAGAAACCCAGGGGCCATCCTCAGGCCCATAGCCAGCTCCTTCCTGGGGAAGGATCTACTAAGCCAATTCATAGCCAGGAGGTGAACTAGGCATACTCAGGCCCTCCCCGGGAATATGTGCACTTCACAAGAAGCTGCAAATAAGAGGCACAGTCAGCCTGGAGGAGGGCCTCTCCCCTGGCAGTTTAGCCTTGTGGTTAGGGGCCCAGGCTCTGGAGCTGGAGAGTTCAAATCCTGGCTAGACCGTCCACTAGCCAAGTGACCTGGGCCACCTGCTTTGCCTCTCCACGTCTCGGTTTCCTTGTGTGCAAAACAGAGACGTCGTCAATGTACCCATTTCCTTAATTCAGGGAAAGCACTCAGAACACATCGGGCACATACTAAGGTCTAGGTAAACGTTAGCCAGTAGTGCTTATTAATGGAAGGATTTCGAACACCGGGCTTCATAGGTGACTGCCCACGTCTGCCCAGGGCCATGTGCCTGCCACATCCAGCCTTAGCCCTGGTGCTGTTGTCAGAGGGTTGTGCTGCAAAGGATGCCAGTGTCCAGGCTCTCAGGCTGGGACTGATCCTCTCCGGCAATCTCCTTGGGAATAAGGGTGAGAACGACAGTGGCTGGATAAGGGGCGAGTCTGTAAGAGTATCCCTTAAGCCAGGGCATAAATGGAGAGGAAAGGAACTTGACCTCCACCCTCTGCCATTTCCTTTAAGTTCAGCTCCCCTGTGAACCAGGGGCGGAGTTTGGTGTGAGAGATGCTGGGCACGGGGACTGCTGGTGAATCACGGGTCTATGCATTCTGGGAAACTGGGAACGAGCGGGATTCTCCGGCAGCAGGTTTCTTCTGCATGAATCTGCAAAATGGCAAGAAGACTCAAGTCCTCCAGGCAAGGAGATGGGCCGTGGGGCCCTGCTCTGGTCACTCCTCCTGCTCCCATCTCCTCCCCTCTGGCCAGTGTCCCTCCAGGAAGGGGCGGGCAGGAAGACTGGAAGGTTCCTGGAGTGGGCAAGTCTCTGCCCCAAATGTCACCTCCTCTCCCAGCCCCACTTTCTCCAAGGACATGAGAAAAGGGCCTCCCCTGCCTCCTGCAGACCCGTCATCCTGGGAGAGCCCTTTCTTCTCACATGGGACCACCGTGGCTTGGTCCAGGACCCACCGTTGGCATGGAAGCTGCGGCCCTATCTGAGAATACGGCTCACGAGGAGGGGACCTCGGACTGCAGCCAGATCGGGCAGAACACCGAGTTCACACCCCAGAAACTCTGATACACAGAAAGGAGACACCAAAGTGAAGGGGGGGGGACCGCAGCCAACAGTACCTCTCTTAGCACCTCCGTGGTGCTGAAGGTTGAAGGAGCCTTGAGGGAGTAGCTGTGAGGCCCTGAACTTCCCTGGCCCTCCCGGTGCGCCAGGGGCTGGGCTACACCTGGAAGCACAGTGACTCATAAGACAAAGGCCACACACGTGAAGATTGCAGTGCAGAGGGAGACAGTGGGTTACGGGGCACAGAGGAGGGCGCCCCCGATTCTATCTGGGAGGGGGGACATTTGAGCTGGACAGACTGGGTCACGTTACTGAAGGACAGGGGAGAACAGCCAAGGGGCCTTGCTCAGGGGTCATAGATCCTGGGTGGGGGGATGGGGAGCAATAGAGGAGTACGGAAATGCAGGCAGGGGCCTCGACAGGCCTCTAGAAAGGGACTGAGCTTTATCCTGCAAACAGTGCGGTGGAGGAACGTACATGACTTTGTCCTGATTATTGGAAGCCGTACATCTTTATCATAAAAAAACTGGAGAAAAAATAGCAAAAGGAGAAAGAAGAAAATTAAAATCATTCGGATGCCAACTACCCAGAAATAACCACTGTTAACATTTTGATGTTTTCCCTGCAGATTCTTTTTTATAAAGAGAATTTTAAAAAGAGGATATGTAAGATAAATATAATACGTAACATACAGGCATATTAATTATGGCGAAATGCATAGTTCATATTAAAAAATTATGTTATATTAGAACATCTTCTGAATTCAGAGACTATAGATTAACATACAAGTTGTTTTATAATAATTTATTTTTTTAAAGATTATTTATTTCTTATTTGACAGAGAGCACAAGCAGGGGCAGAAGCAGACTTCCCACTGAGCAGGGAGCCCGACGTGGGGCTCGATCCCAGGACCCTGGGATCATGACCTGAGCCAAAGGCAGATGCTTAACCAACTGAGCCACCCAGGTGCCCCATTTTATAATTTAGTATAATATGTATGCTTTTTACTTTTAATTTTTTTGGTTTCTTTAAAGATTTTACTTTTAAGTCATCTCTGCACCCAACACAGGGCCAGACCTCATGACCATGAGATCAAGGGCCACATGCTCCATCAAAACAGAGCCAGCCAGGTGCCCCTATGTGTGCTTTTAAAAAAACTAAATTGAGGGGCGCCTGGGTGGCTCAGTCGTTAAGCGTCTGCCTTCGGCTCGGGTCATGGTCCCGGGGTCCTGGGATCGAGCCCCGCATCGGGCTCCCTGCTCGGCGGGAAGCCTGCTTCTCCCTCTCCCACTCCCCCTGCTTGTGTTCCTGCTCTCGCTGTGTCTCTTTCTGTCAAATAAATAAAATCTTTAAAAAAAAAAAAAAACTAAATTGAGATTATACAAAGGGGGAGTTTTAAATTTTATTTATTTATTTTTAATAGACAACACATCCACGTGCTCCATAATTCAAGTGGCCCAAGAGCGCATATAGTGAAAATGTCCCTTTTACCCCAGCCCCCCCGGGTGGCTCCCCTCCTTGGAGTCAGTGAATGTTGTAAACTTCCAGGGACTTTATGCACAGACAGGATACGCACATCTTACCTTCTCCCCCGTTACACAAATGTTACACAAGTGTTAGGCACTCACTCTGCATCCCCCAGCTTTTACTGAATATATTTTGATACTATTTCCTATCAATATATAAAGAGGCTTCTCATTTTTTATGACTATGTAATATTCCATGATATGGATGGATCTAATTTCTGCCTCTACTCAGTCATTCGGGTGGCCCGCAATCTTCTGCTTACATAAACAGTGCTGCAATAAATGACTCTGGACACGCGTCATTTTGCATAAGAACTATCTCGGGATAACCTCCTAGAAGTGCGATGATGATGACCATGATGATGATGGGATCACAGGTCAGGGGTCAGGTACAGTCATAAGTGTTGATGGCTGATGCCAAACAGCCCTCTGCAGAGGTGACACCAATTGCTTTAAAATGTCCCTCTTTGGGGGCGCCTGGGTGGCTCAGTCGTTAAGCGTCTGCCTTCGGCTCAGGTCATGATCATGATCCCAGGGTCCTGGGATCCGAGCCCCGCATCGGGCTCCCTGCTCTGCGGGAGGCCTGCCTCTCCCTCCCCCACTCCCCCTGCTGGTGTTCCCTCTCGCTGTGTCTCTCTCTCTCTTAAAATAAGTAAATAAAATCTTTTTTAAAAAAAAATGTCCCTCTTTGGATGTAAGTGAGGGATGAAAGCAGGTGTGAACTTGGAAGGCAAGAAGGCTGGACCTGCTGCAGGCAGGGGGGCAGGAAGGGCGCGGTCCGGGAGGCTCTGCCGTCGAGCGGGAGAAACCCACCCGGGGGGTAAACCATGGGTCAGAACCGCCCAACAAAGACGGTGGATGGAGCTGGAGCTGCGGCTCCGACCCACGTTGCGGACAGCGGCCTGAGTGGGCATTCGGAAGTGCGTGTGAGGAGGTCTCCGATGGGTCGGCGGGGTGACGGGGTGACGGGGTGTGTGGGGAGCCCCATCTGACTTGAAGGAACAAGTAGGATAAAAACAGCCCAAACAGGAGGAAGGGGCCCCTCAGATTTTAGGAACCTCCAGCTCCCAAAGTGTCGAGATATTTATGATGAGCGTGAAACTGAATTTGGTTCATGCTCCTGTGTTCTGGCAAACAGAAACACAGACACATTAAGAAGGAATTGATGGGGCACCTGGCCGGCTCAGTCAGTGGAGCATGAGACTCTTGATCTCAGGGTCGAGGGTTCGAGCCCCATATTGGGCATAGAGACTACTTTTTAAAAAAATAAATAAAAACAAAACCAAAAGAAAGAGGGAATTGAAGATACCCATTTCAAGACAGACTACTGGCCACACGTTTGTCATCCCTCCTGTGACCCCCACTAAACTGACAATAAAGCAATGAAGAAAAGTACATTCTCCTAATGAGGAAGAGAACAGGAGGGAGGCCAGCGCTGATGAACATTTTCGGTGAGTATACAGCGGTGGACATGGAGAAGAGCGGTCCCTGATGAAGGAGGAGGACAGAGTGGGAGGCGGCTGGGAAGGCCCCACATCATCCCAGCAGAACCACAGCGGGGCTCAGGCCTCAGAGAGACCACAGGGTTGGACTGCGTAGAGGAGGCTGGAGATGCAGCTGTGGCTGGCAAGAGAAGGATCGGCCAACAGCGCAGGGACAGCAGATCCCTAAGCAACACATGGGGCAGCCCGGGATCCATCCCCAATTGGAAGGTTCAGCGACCCCAAAGAAGGGGCTTGCACCTCCATTACTTGGAGTCCCCCACCCCTTGTGACCCAGGCTCCCTTCCCAAAGGAAATGAAGTCTGCCAACTGACCAGTCCAGCCTCACTCTTAGATATGGAAAGACAAACACCGTCAGACATTTGACAAAAGCTTCTGGCGTGAAAAGGAAACAAAGGTAAGTACATAGTGGCAGGGACGATGCTCCACAAGAAAGGGAAGTAACTTCAGACACAGAAGACACAAGAAAACTTTCCATAACTGATAGGTATTTCCAGGGAGATTTAAGGGGGTGTTGCATCACCAGACAAGGACAGGATGCTATGAAAGAAGCAACCAGAAAATAGTACGAGTGGGGTGCCTAGGTGGTGCAGCTGGTTAAGTGTCTGACTCTTGATTTCGGCGCAGGTCATGATCTCAGGGTCATGAGATCAAGCCCCGCATCCAGCTCTGTGCTGGGTGTGGATTCTGCTTGAGGTTCCCTCTCTCCCTCTCCTTCTGCCCCTTCCACTTCCTCCCCTCCCCCTCACATTCTCTCTCTTTCTCTAAAAAAAAAAAAGAAAGAAAGAAAGAAAGAAAGAAAGAAAGAA
>NW_027397119.1:8453805-8758569 GCF_003265705.2 Callorhinus ursinus
AGAGAAAGAAAGAAAGAAAGAAAGAAAGAAAGAAAGAAAGAAAGAAAGAAAAAGAAAATAGTATGAGCAACCAGAAATTAAAGATAGGATTATAGAAATAAATATTTCAGTAAAAGGCGTTGGAAGGTAGAGAATTAGAGAATCATTACGGTAAAAGTCTATCCAGAAAAAAAAGTACAAAGAAAATGTAAGGGAAGAAATTCTCAAATAAGAAAACAAAATAATTCCCCAAAGCCAAAGAGCAGAATTTTCAAATGCAAAGGGGACACCAGGAATCACAAGTGAATGAGAGACCCACACATAAGCACTGTCATGGTGAACTTTTTTTTTTTTAAGATTTTATTTATTTATTTGATGGAGAGAGAGACAGCGAGAGAGGGAACACAAGCAGGGGGAGAGGGAGAGGGAGAAGCAGGCTCCTCGCTGAGCAGGGAGCCCGATGCGGGGCTCGATCCCAAGACCCTGGGATCATGACCTGAGCCGAAGGCAGACGCTTAACGACTGAGCCACCCAGACGCCCCCATGGTGAACTTTTAACATAGCAATGGTAGACACAAGATCCTGAAAGTTTCCCTAGAAGGGAAAAATTTACCTCTAAAAATATAAGACTCAGGGGCACCTGGCTGGCTCAGTAGGTGGAGCATGCGACTCTTGATCTTGGGATTGTGAGTTTGAGCCCCACGTTGGGTGTAGGGATTACTTAAAAATAAAATCTTAAAACAAACCATAGAGACTCTTAATCCCAGGAAACAAACTGAGGGTTGCTGGAGTGGTGGGGGGTGGGAGGGATGGGGTGGCTGGGGGATGGACATTGGGGAAGGGTATGTGCTATGGTGAGCGCTGTGAAGTGTGTAAGACTGATGAATCACAGACCCGTACCTCTGAAACAAATAATACATAAATGTTAATTTAAAAAATGTAAAAAAGAATAAAATAAAATAAAATCTTAAAAAAAAAAAGAAGAAGAATCAGGCTGGCCTCAGGATTCCCATTAGCTAAGGCTAAACAATGCCTTTGACATTGTGTGAAAAAAGCAATTTTTATTTTATTTTTTTAAAAAGACTTTTTATTTATTTATTCCAGAGAGAGAGTGAGAGAGTATGAGCAGGGGGAGGGGCAGGCAGAGGGAGAGAGAGAAGCAGGCTTCCTGCTGAGCAGGGAGCCCGCAGGGGGAGGGGCTTGATCCCAGGACTCTGGAATCGTGACCTGAGCCGAAGGCAGACACTTAACCTACTGAGCCAACAAGGTGCCCTGAAAAAAGCAATTTTTAATGAGACGTCTATATCCATCCAAATTACGATTCAAGTGTGAGGGCAGAGCCATGACACTTTCAGAAATGAGGGACTCAGAAAATCCAGGTACCCTAAGCCCCCTCTTAAGAAATTACTTGAAGATGGAGTGTGGGGAAAATGATGGTGTGAACAAGAAAAAGAGGGGGAGGGACGGAGGGAAGGAGGGAGGGAGGGGCAAACAGTGGGACCAGGCCAGGGCATCCGTGAAAGGAAGAAGTCCCAGGAGGACAGCTATGTGACAGAAAAGCAACTCACTAAAGGGCACTTGCCTGGCTCATCAGAAAAGCATGCGACTCTTGATCTCAGGGTTGTGAGTTCAAGCCCCACGTTGGGCATAAAGATTACGAAATAAATAAATAAACAACAAAAAAAGCAACTTGTCCAAATTAGAGCATAAGAGAGAGGACCCTGTGTGTGTGGGGTCCTTGGGGAAAAGGGGGACCTCGTAAACCAACTACTCAATAGGCTGAAAAGTTGGAAGACAAACTTGAAATGATAATGTCAAGTGAAGAGAAGAAGAGAGGCACTCAAACTCTAGGATAAACTAAAACAAATAAAAGGAAAGGTAATTATAAGACATCGCTGGCTCGGCCACAAACAATTTTTACATTGTCACAAATGTAAATGATTTATTGGACTTAAACTTTTAGAACCAACCTATAGGCAAAGCCTGAAGACCTAATTGTGGTTGGAAAGCTAGAACACCATGTTAGCAACCTTGAGCATTTCAAGGAAATATTCAGAAGACAGAAGTTGGGAAGGAGAGCCCAAGGGAAAGGTAGGAGTGAGGGTAGGCTTAGCCTACAAAATAGTGCGTCCAAACTAGCAAGAGCTGCCGGGATGAGAAATAAAGATATAAATATGTTACCTGAAACAACAAACATGATCAACAGATTTATTTTCATCTTATTGAGAGGAAACTGATGAAAAGCAGCTCTCTTAACCATCTTGGGGGGAGGGTGGGAGAAGGGCTGTATGGATGATGTATGTGAACTAAATCCCCAGCCTCCCCGGTTAAACCAATAGAGGATGTCTAAAATGGAGAAATCCAGAAACAGCAGCATAAGCATATTATTTAGAGACCTGGAAGTCACTCCCAGAATAACAGAGGTAGAAGTGGTTGCCTCTGAGGAGGGAGACTAGGGGAGAGAAGGGATGAGGTAGGGCTGTTCACCATGGGCTCCTCTGTTCAACCTTAGTTTTAACCGAGTGCAGGAAGTACTCGGATATAAACATTTAATTGTATCACAAGGTAGACAAGAAGGCAGGCGGTGGGAGCTCATGCACCTTCACGTGAGAGCTGGAGGCCAGATTCAAAGGAATTAGACACCCGAGTCATGAAATACCTTGCAGGTAGGACCGAAAAGCAACCAGGATAAACGATGAGGACATTGGAGATGAGAGAATGTTCTGATTTTCGCAAAGACACAGAAGGTATTTCTGGAAACAACGGACCAAACGGCTCAATATAGAATCCTGGCAAAATCCTAGCACAGATTATTAAACAGATGGCTTGGGAGTGTTTTGGGATTTATTTATTTATTTATAGTCCGCCTTGTTCCAGAAAGAAGGACTTGTAGAGGCTTACAGAGAGGCGTACAGTACAAGATAAAAAATAATTTTCTGTGAGAAAAGATTCTCAAAAAGTTAACCATAGAGTTGCTATGTGACCCAGCCAATCCACCGTGGGTATATGCCTGAGAGAACTGAAGCACGTTCACATGAAAACTTGTGCATGAATTCAGCATTATTCATGATAGCCGAAAAGTGGAAACCCAAATGTCCATCGACAGATGAACGGAAAAGCAAAATGTGGTACATCCATAGGATGAAATTTCTTGTTCAGCTATAAAAAGGGGTGAAGTACTGAGGTGTGTCACAACATGGAGGAACCTTGGAAACATGCTAAATGAAGGAAGCCAGACCTAAAAGGCCACATATGACATGATTTCATGTCTATGAATTGTCCAGAATAAGGAAAGCTATAAGGAAAGAAGGTGGACAGTGGTTGCCAAAGGCTGAGAAGAGGGGGAAGGGGACGTGACTACTCATGGGGATAGAGTTTCTTGTCGGGGTGATGAAAATGTTCTGGAATTAGGTGGTGGTGATGATCACACAATCTTGTGAATATACCAAAAACTGCAGACTCATACGCTCTGTTTTTTTTTTTAATTAATTTATTTAACTAATCTTCTACATCCAACGTGGGGCTCGAACTCACAACCCCGAGATCAAGAGTCACGTGCTCTTGTAACTGAGCCAGCCGGGCGCCTCTGAATCGTACACTTTAAAAGAATGAATCTTATGGTATTGGGATTATATCTCAACTAAACAAGGGAGGGATGAGTAAAGGAGAGTAAAAGGACAGAAAATAAAGAGGAACCAAGTCAGCATGAGATACATATACTATATAATTCTGTACAGGTGATAAAGGTGGACCCTGACTTTGGCCATGAGCTTTCCAGCAGTTTCTATCAGCTTGGAAAGAGTGCTAATTAAATGATTCCCAGCATCCACAAGATAAAAAAGAACTGGATGTTCAGGAGAATCATAGCTTTTCTTGGTACTGATGCCCAACAGGAACCTCTCCTGTGCATCTTCCTATAGGGGTCCATTGGCAACAACATCCGCACCATAACTGCAGTCACATGTCGTAGGGTCACTCAAACTAGGCATAAAGCCCCAACAGAATTCACTAAGGGCACTTTAATGCAGGGCCTAAATGGTATGCCAGCGTATGCGAGCAATTCTCCGGGAGTAAAATGTAGATTCTCTGGAGCCGTGGTTTCCAACCTTGGCTGTACATTAGAAAACCCTGGGGAGCTTTTGCAAAACACCGATACAGGACTCCATCAACCAGAGAGTAGGACTTTCTTTAGCTTCCAGGTGATTCTAATATATAGCCTGGTCTGAGAATTACTAATAGATGAATTGTACATCCCTCATGAAATCCTCCATGAATATTAATTCTTGCCTCAGACTTTATTTGTAAGTTCAAGCTTCTAGCAATGAAACATTAAATTCATGTACTAATATTTCCTGAATGTCTGCTGTGAACTAGGCAGGTGCTGTGCCGTGCGCCAGAGACAGAAGGATTAATGTGTGACCCAGTCTCTAACCTCAGGGCGCTGACAGCCGATCTGCATTAAGGACACTCCAGCTGGTGATCACAAGGAAGTGTGGTAAGTGGAGATGGAGGGAACACAGGCAGGCACCTCGGGTAGCGATGGGGGAGCGGGGAGCTCCCGGCAGGATGAATAGCTCACCTGAGCTCTGAATGAAAGGTTAATTAGGAGGGTGGAGAACGGTGCATTGTGTTCAATATTTTTCTCAATGAGTTGGATGACGATTAGTAACCATCCATTAGGAATGTGAGGGGCCGTCCTTAATCTGGGACAGCTGGAAAAATAGCCCTTCCGGCATGGCTGACCTGGGATCCAAAGTGTGCTGGCAGGGAAGAGAAACCCAAATGGAAATTACATGCTCAGGGTAGGGGAAGGCAACTAAGAAGTGTAGGCGGCGCCGAACTCGGTGTTCTACCGGAGGCTCAAGTGTGCTCTCATTTCTTCCCACCACAACACTGTATGGATGTGATATTTTGCAGTTGAAGAGAACTGGGCCGACAGTGTTGAGCCCTGAATTGACAGTCAAGTGTGGGACCAGAACCTAGTGCTGGTCTGTCCTGCTCCTGATTCCACATTCCTCCCGTTATTCCACATATACCAAATCCTATACTGCATAGGACTTCAATAAATCAGCTGCGCCTAGACAAGACAAGAAGACTTAGTTCAATAGCAGTTCCAGGGGGCGGGCGGGGGGGGGGTGCCGGGGAGGGACGCCTGGGTGGCTCAGTCAGTTAAGCGTCCGCCTTCGGCTCAGGTCATGATCCCGAGGTCCTGGGATCGAGCCCCACATCGGGCTCCCCGCTCAGCAGAGAGCCTGCTTCTCTCTCTCCAGCTCCCCCTGCTTGTGCACTCTCTCTGACAAATAAATAAATAAAATCTTAAAAAAAAAAAATAGCAGTTCCTGGGGGAAAATGTCACCAGCTATAAGACTGTGCACAAGTCTTGGGTGTGTAAGTAGGAGTTGAATGTGAGAGGCAGATGGTATCATGGGGAGGATCCAGACTTTGGAGTGGGCTCAAAATTCAGCTTCGATACTTTCTGTGTGACTTTGGGCAACTTACTCTGCCTTCTTGAGCCACAGTTTCCTCATCCATAAAAAAAGGATAACAATGCCTACCTCATAGGATCATTGTGAAGATTAAAGATAATGTAGGTACAGACAAGTAGAAGATATTTATAATACGTGTAACTGAGAAAAGACTCATATCTAGAATATAACAAAAACTCCTACATAATTTTTCTAAGGACAACCCAATGTTAAAAGTAGGCAGAAGACTTGGGGCGCCTGGGTGGCTCAGTTGGTTAAGTGACTGACTCTTGATTTCAGCTCACATCATGATCTCAGGGCCATGGGATCAAGCCCCACGTGGGGCTCTGCGCTGGGCATGGAGCCTGCTTAAGATTCTCTCTCTCCCCCTCTCCTTTTGACCCTCCCTCCCCCCACGCTCTCTCACTCTCTCTCTAAAATAAATACATAAATCTTAAAAAAAAGTAGATAGAAAACTTGAAAGGGCATTTCACAAGTGTGCAGGTGGCCAATAAGTACATAAAAAAATAATGAACAGTATCTGTTATTAGAGAAATGCAGATGAAAACCCCTAAGAAACTAGTGTCCTCCCAACATGAAGGTTAAAATGAATGTGACTGGTGACAAGGATGTGGAGCAACTGGAACTCTGGAGGAGTGTATGCTGGTACAATCTCTTTGGATAACTGTTTGGCAACATCTCCTAAAGCTAAACCAATCCTATGGCCTCGCAACTTCACTTCTGGGCATATCCTCAATAGAATGAATGCTTACGTCCCCCAAAAGACAAGTACATGAATGTCCACAGCAGCCTTATTTATAATAGCTCCCAATTGGAAACGACCTGAATGTCGATCAATAGCAGATGGGATAAATAAATTGTGTGTGTATAAATTTGTCTGCAATAAAATTGCATGCAAATAAATTGTGTGTGTGTGTGTGTATGGTGGAATACTGCATAGCAATGAAGAATAATGAACTTATGTTCTCACAGACAGAATATTGAACAAGCACACTACCATTTCCGGGGTGGGTGCTGGAAATATTCTGTATCTTGATCTGGGTGGTGGTCACCTGGGTATGTACACATATAAAAATTCAATTTGTTCATTTAAGATTTGTGCATTTTAATCTATGTAAGTTTAACCTCAATAAAAAAAAGTAAACAAGGGGTGCCTGGCTGACTCAGTTGGTAGAGCGTGTGACTCTTGATCTCAGGGTCGTGAGTTCGAGCTCCATGTTGGGCATAGAACTTTAAAAAATACAAACAAAAAGTTATTGTAGGTCATGTGCTTAGCACAGAGTGGGCACTCAATAAATAGCTGTCAAAGTTTCTAGAAAAGAGGAGGCAGCGAACCCATTGCATTCGGTGCTGCTTAGACCACTGGGGAGCACTGAGTGTAGTGCTGGGAGACCCCATTTTTAGGAAGGTCACTAACAATCAGAGCATGACATGGATGGAGAAAAGCATGGCAAGGGGTCTGGAATACATGGCCAATGAAGGATGGCTGAAGGAAGCGGAGGGGATGTTGCTGGGGACAATGAAACTTGTCAAGGAAGAAGATGAAGAATGTCTTCAAATAGTGAATGGCTCTCTGTAGAATGGGAATTAGACTTTTCCTTTGTGGCTCTAAAGCAGTCATTTGCAAACTGTGGCTGCAGCTCAGTACCCTGGAGGGCTTACCAAAGATTATTGAGCCGCACCCCCAGAATTTCCGATCCAGCAGGTCTGGGGCAGAACTGAGAATCTGTGTTTCTTTTATTTTCTTTTTAAGATTTTATTTTTAAGTAATTTCGCACCCAACATAGGGCTCTAACTTATAACCCCGAGATCAAGAGTCACATGCTCTACTGACTGAGTCAGCCAGGCACCCCTAGAGAATCTTTCTTTCTTTCTTTTTAGAGAGAGTGCAGGCAGGAGTGAGGGGTGGGGGAGGGGCAGAGGGAGAGGGAGAGAGAGAGAAAATCTTAAGCAGGCTCCACACTCAGCACGAAGTCTGACGCAGGGCTCGATTTCCTGACTCTGAGATCATGACCTGAGCCTAGATCATGACCCGAGTCAAACTCAAGCGTCGGAGGCGCCCCGAGAATCTTCGTTTCTAACAAGTTCCCGGGACATCCTGATGTTGCTGGTCCAGGGACATACTTTGCTAGCCACCGTACTAGTGTATAAACCAGGAGAGCAATTTGTGCTGTTGTTGTGAAGAAGGAGGAGGAGAATTTATGGAGAACCTGGTATACCAGCTCCTGTATTACACCCTGTCTATGTTTTCTCACAGTAAGGGAGATATTATTCTCCCCATTTTATTTTTATTTTAAGTAAGCTCTATTCCCCACGTTGGGCTTGAATTCATGACCCCGAGATCAAGAGTCTCATTCTCTAGCGACTGGGCCCGTCAGGTGCCCCTATTCTCCCCATTTTAGAGAGGAGGAAACCAAGGCTCAGTTTTGTACACATCTCACAGCTTGACTCCCAGCCCAGGCATGCTGAAGGTGAGGCTGAGTGGCTCCCTGGGCAGTGCTGTAAATGGGATTCGGTTTCTGAGGGAAAGGATCATTTCAGAGGGTCCTTCCAACCCTCACAGTTAGACTAGCTTCAGCTAGCACTGTTAAACACTAACACGTATTCAGCACCAGCTAAGCGCCAGGTATTATGCAGTATTCTCTCCAGGATGCATGTGGCCACTGGCCTCACTCTTAAGATGCTTCTGGGCCATCTCACTTGCTCCTGTCTCTCCGGTCCCCCCTGGCACCTGCAGTAACCACCCCCCACCCACGCAGGCTGTTAACTCAGTTCATCCAGATAGTTGGCGAAGGAGAATTTTGTACACATACCCATCTCCGCTGTTGGCATTCATGTGGGGTAGGGTGGCCAGGTCATGTGGGTACAGTCCTTGGCACCAAGCTGTCTGCCATTCACCCCATGCTGACCTCAGACCGAGCCTGCCAATCCACTCTGCACACTCTGGCCAGGAAGGCGATGATGAAGGGGCTGTGGAGATAAAACCCAGAGGTAGAGGAGGGACGGCCTCATTCCCCAGAATGGCCAGAGGAACTGCAGGTGTGCTTCATGACCTTGAACTGGAGACTTCTTCTACTGTTTCTGCCTGGCTTCCTCAAAGTCTGAGAAGCAGAGACCAGAGGGACCTGGGGACCCAAAGCAGGCCCACGGTCACTGAGAGGATTCTGCCAAACGTGAAATCAGGCCCAAGTCCAGGTGAGCCCCTCTAGGCTGTGATCATCCAAACTTTTTTGTGTCCATGTTTTAATATTGAAGGTTTTCAATTCTAACAGAAACAGGAATGAGGAGAAAGTGTACCCGTGGTTCTTTGTACTAAGGAGTTTGGGCAGCTCGGATGCATATGTAGAAGGGTGGTGGCAAGGTTACTCGGCTCTTACTTCACTCACTGTTAGATCTTGTTTGCTTTCTCAAGTGTTTCCAGGATGTAAGCCACCCATCGATGGTCCAAGACGGGCCATTTATGGATTTCTCATCACTTCCAGGTGCAAGCAGGAGTCAGTAGGGTGCAAACAGCCCTCAGCAAGGAGCCACTCCTGGCACTCAGTGAAGAACCAAACCCATGGCCCTTCCTTGGAGGAGAGGCAGTACACAGATGATTAGCAATGATTTCGGATGGGGTTTCAAAGAGGGACCCTAGCAAGGTCAGGGAACGCTTCCCAGAGGAGGCGACCCTTGAGACAAATAAACAGATTTCAGGCAGCAAGAGCCTGAGGACCCTTCTTCACTCCCATAGATCTTCCCTGCCAATCTAGTCCGTCTTTCCTTATTTTCAGGTCTCCCCACTGCTTTCCAGAGCTAGCGAGGGACAGAGATAATTTCCTTCCAATGTACACAGAAGGAAATCTGAGAGTGGCTAAAGGACCATCCAAGGTTTTGTCATTAAAACTGAAGAATGACCACAGGGTGCCCAGCGAGGGCTAGACATTTGGATACTCGACACAGAAGAAATAGAGGACAGCCTCTATTTCCTTGGGGAACTTGTTATCATTGGGAGATAAGATATGTACATGAAAAACCAAAAATAATTATAAAGGCAATGTGCAAATAATTCAGTGCCCAGCTATTTACCCAGGACTCGCTATCTGCAAGGTATTCTGTGAGGCACCTGGATGGGTGTGGGGAGAGTTGGTAACTATAATATAATATGGTAAATATAGTCCCAGCCCTTAAGAACTCACCATTTAACCGACTGCGGGGGAGGCAGGGTGGCAGGAAGAGGAAGCTGGCCGTCCCTGGATATAACAGCTGACACTGAGGATTGTAGGGGGCAAGGAGTGGATCAGGGGTTTGCTGGTATTTGGGGGTTGGATAGGATTTTTCCAGAAAAGTTTCCTGAAGGTGATGATACTGGAAAATAGAGGAGACAAAGAAGAGTAAGAGAGAACAAACGAAACCTTTTCCCATACTCATCCTTCCACACCCAGTCCAGTAAAGAAGCCTTCCCAGGCAAAATGAGATGCTCCCCCCTATAGGCTCTCAAAGCATCCCCATGACAGAAAGAACCTCATTGCTGCACTTGTTTCCCTGCCTGCTTGACCCAGCATGCCAGAAAGCAAGGAAGAAAGGAAGGAAGGAAGGCTTTGACTCTAAGGAGGCTGGGTATTGTGTTCACAGTAGAGGGTCTCACTTTGTTTTTGTTTACTTATTTTTACTTTCCACTCATTTATCAAACCATAACTTGCTTACGTTATAAGACACAAATCCTAAGCGTACATGTTTGTATGTAAATGAATTTTTGCATATGTTTATAGCTGTGTTACCACCACCCAGATCAAGCTATAGAACGCTTCTAGCACCCCAGACACTGTGAGATGCCTCACTGTACCAGGGTCACTGCCAGTGTGGCTGGAGGAGCTGAACCAGTAGGGTGATGTATCTAGGGAGTACCATCTAAGGAAATCATGAAAGAATTTCAGGCGCTTGGGCTGAAGAAGCCAAGTGCTGGGGCAAGGTCATGTGCGTGAAGGACTAACATGCCCAGAGCAATCAGCCTTGTCCTGTGGGTGGCTGTAGGGAGCCACAGGGAGGGGCATTCCAGTTGAGCTCGAAACCCTTCCTTACAACTGGAGCTGACTCACATGGGAATCAAACCCACAGGAAATGATAGGTAAGGTCCCCAACAGTAAGAGGTGTCAGTCAAGAACAGGACTGACAGGGGCGCCTGGGTGGCTCAGTCGTTAAGCGTCTGCCTTCGGCTCAGGTCATGATCCCGGGGTCCTGGGATCGAGCCCCGCATCGGGCTCCCTGCTCTGTGGGAAGCCTGCTTCTCCCTCTCCCACTCCCTCTGCTTGTGTTCCCTCTCTCCCTGTGTCTCTGTCAAATAAATAAATAAAATCTTAAAAAAAAAAAAAAAGAACAGGACTGACAAGCATTTATCAGCAATGATGGGGCAGGAATAGGGGACTCAAGTTGGAGATTGTTCCTTCCAACTTTGAGCTTCTATGGTTGTAAAAGTCTGTAAGATTGGCAGAGAGGATCCAATCAAACGCTTGTCGTTATGAATTATTTTTGTTTTTGTTTTCCAGAAGATAACTTGTTACTGAACCACAAGTACTCTGTAGACTCACCATTACCACGATTGAATAAGTAGTTGTTATTACCTCCCAACCCACTAAGCCAGAGAGACCTTGCGCCTCTGCTCCCAGGTGCCCAGAATCTAGAGGGGATGGAGCAGATGCATCCAGTACCTGCAAGAGAAGTTGGTTACCTGTCCTCTGCCGAGTTGTCATGAGAGCACCCACCCTCCTACCTCCTCAGCCCCTTCAGCTCTGGTCCCCCTAGAGGGCCACTGGCCATGATGTCATGGCTCCTGCCACTGCTAGAACACCTGAGCAGAGGTGACCCTCTGGAACTTACTGTTCAGCCTCCAGGGACCAATGCAGGAGCCCTGGCTCCCTCCGAAGCTGGGCCACACAGGACGCACCAGGTCCACAGTCACCCGGGCGGAGGGACAGGCTGTGCGAGCCGCAGGCTCCTCCAAGAACTACCAGTCTGGAGACTAAACCTCTCACCCCGCAACCCCACCCGGTTTTTTCCAGGAAAAAAAAAAAAAAGGAATTTTCCTCAGAACTCTTTTTTACCCCCTTAGAGAACTGTTTCGGGGAATTCCTTCTGGGATTCCTCCAGATCGCTGCCCTTCCCTTCCCGCCGCCTCCTCCCTGCTCCCTGCTCCCCACCAGGAAGGAGGAGAGAGATGGAGTCTACATCTTCCTCCTTCCTACACCTGTCCAGCGCTCAGATGAGATGCGGCAGGTGAAGACCAGCTCTCAGGCGGAGCTTAGCGTAAAGATGGGATGTTTCTAAGGTTTTCTGTCTAAAGTGCTTACCCTCTTGAGGTTCTAACGAAAGCCATGAATACTCTCCCAAGGGGAAAAAAAAAAAAAAAAAAAAACGTATGTAGGTGATTTTGTCTTCTGTTCCGAGGGAAGAAGGGGGCGCTGTCAGACCCTCGAAGTCCATCTGTGAAGCCCCTAAGTGCAGGGGGCTGTTCTCTGGGATTCCTCCACCTAAAGCCCAGGCCAGGTTGGATCTGGGGGGAAACCGGAGCTCCCCGAGCCTACGCGAAGCGCTGGAAGATCCCGCCCTCCAGCCTGTGTGAGCATCCAGGGCGTCTCGGGCTCAGTTCGCCCAGCTCTGCAATGGGGGCTCAGGCCCCGCCGCCCCCGGGGGGCCGTGCTAGGACGCCGGTGGGACGGGCAGCTGGAGAGGGGGTGGGAGCCGAGAGCGGCAGGCGGTCGGTCTCCCGCAGCCGGGGAGGGTGAGCGTGGGTTCGGGAAGCAGGGGGAGGCCGGCGCCCTGCCCGCACCAGGAGGGCGCGGGCCCCGACGCGGTGCCCGCGGGCCGCCGACGCGCCACAGCCGCTCCCCGGGCCCGAGGGCGGGGCCCCTCGCCGGGCCGCCCCTCCCCGCCCCTCCCTCCCGGCCGCCGGCCTCCCCGGGCCCGGTTGGCCCTCCCGCGGGCGGCGCGGCACTCGGGCACCGGCGCGCGGAGCCAGCCGCCGCCAGCCCGCCAGCCGGGGCCATGGGCTGCGACGGCCGCGTGTCCGGGCTGCTCCGCCGCAACCTGCAGCCCACGCTCACCTACTGGAGCGTCTTCTTCAGCTTCGGCCTGTGCATCGCCTTCCTGGGGCCCACGCTGCTGGACCTGCGCTGCCAGACGCACAGCTCGCTGCCCCAGATCTCCTGGGTCTTCTTCTCGCAGCAGCTCTGCCTCCTGCTGGGCAGCGCCCTCGGGGGCGTCTTCAAGAGGACGTGAGTGCCCGGCCCGCCCGGAGCCCCGCAGCCCCCCAGCCCCCACCCCCGCCGCTCCTCGGCACGGCCGCGCCGACCCTTCCCTTCCCTTCCGTTCCTTTCCCTTCTTTTCCCTTCCTTCCCTTCCCTCCCCTTCCCGCCGCCGCGTCCCTGCCCCGGCGGGGCTGAGGCTGCCCGGCGCCCCAGCCTCCGGGCAGGCGGCGACCACCCCTCCCTGCGCCGCCAGCCGCGCCCCGCCTTGTCTGAAGGGCTGCCTCCCTCCCCCACCCCAGCTCTCCCCGGAAAAGTCTCTCCAGAGACTGAAGGTGACTTCGGGATTATTTATTTGCCTTCGCTCACCCGGGTGAGGGGCTAAACCCGGCTCTCACCCGCTGCCCCGCCCGCGCGCCCCGGGGCCAGGGGTGATGGAGTTGGCGGCGGTGGGAGAGTCTCCCTCCTGCTCCGCGGCCCCAGGTCGGTCAGTAGCCCCAGCTGCCGGGGACGGAATTGGAAGTGAGGTAGAAGGAGAGTGGGAGTGTCACCTCAGGGGCCGTGCTAGGTGCCAGAGCTGGCTGCGGCTTGACAGAGCGCCCTGGGGCGGGCTCCACTCAGACCGTCAGCTCCAGTTCAGCTGACACACGCTATTCCTTCCCCCGCCCCCTCCCCGGGTGGCCACGGGGCTGCTGGGTCCTGTGCGGTCCTGCTTCAGAGAGAGTCAGGGTTCCTGCATTGGCTCCTGGAGGCCAAGCCCTTCTGCCTCTGAGACACTCAGGACCTGACCATTAGGCCGTGTGGGGGAGGCGTGGGGTGTCTCATGCACACCTTGGTAAGGTGACCCTCCATCTCTGGTGCCAGGGGCCCTCTCCACTTCTCCCACTCCTGGCCTCTGCCTGCCATGGCCCCAGAGATGCCCCTTTGTATACCATTGCAGAGCCTCAATCTCTGGGCTTAAATTGGACAGGGCCGCCCCCGCAGAGCCCTCTGGAAAGGCAGCGGGATTCGCTGTCCTAGTGCAGCTGGGAAAACAGACCCAAAGCAGGGGATAGATGACTTGCAAGCTGGAGGCTGCTGGAGATTTCCCTAGCTCCAGCTCCTGGCTGGGTGGTTTTCTGGACAGCATGGACTCAAGCAAGCAGACAGCTGGGGAACAAAACCATAGTTAGGCTATCCCAGAGAAACATCTGGGTGTGTGTGTGGGGGGGTGCATTCTGGGCCAGTTGCTCTCCCCCTTTGGCTCACTCCTCCACGTATCCATGAGGGTGGGTTTTCCTATCCACCTTGCTTCTGGAGCTGATGGAGAGAACACAGGTGTCATATAGAAAGACCCCACTTTAAGCCAACCGGCTGACAAAACATTACCAATTAGGGAGTGATTAGCCCCATTATCAAATTCTCTTGTAAATGGAAGAATCTTCCTCTTAAGAAGCAAGTCTTGTGTACACTGGTTTTTCTGTGGGTTTTATATAGGATGGATGCATGGGGGTTTCAGAAAATCTTCAGAAAAAGCTCAAGATCCTTCCTGATTCTGCCTCGAGGTTTAATTAGAAATCTAGCAGGGTGTTTTTCTGTTTTCTTTCTTTCTTTTTAAAAAGCATTTTGACTTACAAAAGCTCCCTTACCTGGAATTTTTTAGGAACGTGTGTAGTGCAAAGAACAGGAAGGGGGCTGAGGATAATTCTAAATGGCAGGTTGGCGTGCCAGGTTTTGTGAAAACAACAGAGATCCCCACCCAACTGGGCCCTGTCTTCCTCACTTGCTCTGCACCTCCCTCACAGCTCCTTACCTAACCAGGAGCTCTGAGCAGGCAGTGGAAAGGGTCGTGGGGCAGGAAACGGGCTCGCAGGAAAGAAAAATGGTATTGGTAACAGTAATAACTAACTTCACTGAGCTCTTGCTCAATGCCAGGCACTGTTCTTAGTACTTCCCTTGTATTGACTCATTTGTCTTCACCGCAACCCTATGGATTAGTACTATTTTATCTCTATTTTGTGCATAAGGAAGCTGAGGCACAGACAGGTTAAGACACTTGCCCCAGGTCACACCACACAGCTATTAAGTCAGGATTTGAACCCAGGCATTTGTCTCTAGAACCAGATACGTGGGAAATGGCTCTTGCTTTATGAGTAGTCAGCTTGAACTGTGTAGGGTGCAAGTTACACCCTGTCCTTACCAGGCACAGGCATATGGGCTACGGATTCCTGAGCTGACACTCTGGGAAGGAAACCAAGGGCCTCTGGAACTTCCTACTGGCATCTGAGGGTGGGGGTAGGGTGCGATGGAGGGCATAAGCCCTATCAGTTCACGTTCACATTTAAATTCGGATCTTCAGTCCTCCTGCCCTCAAAACAAAATGTCAGAAAGAACCCTTTCCTTTGGCTAAGAGCAAGGTGGACTTCAGGGGGGTTGGAGGATGTGTCAACAGGGGTGGCTTGTGTGTCAACAGGAGTCACAACCCAGCTAGGACCGGACAGCTCCATTTCTCAAAACAAACAGAACCCCCAGTAGCCCCGAAACCAGCCACTAAAGCTTGACTCCTTGGGGCCTCACTACAAGTTCAAATGCTAATACCCCCACCCCACCCCCACCTACTTTTCAGCTTAAGTGATTACCCACTAGTGCTAGTGCACCAGGCTGGTACTTGGGGGCCGGGGGGCGGCATTGCTTTAACAAATGTCAAGAGCCTGCTGCTGTGGACAGACTCGAGGGAGAGGCATGGGCAGCCCAAATCACGTCCTGCCTACTGCTTGGCCCAGGCTGAGGACCAGGGCTGAAGAGGGTTTCTGGACGCCTCCATAGGGACATGCATTGAAGGGTCTGTGTGTGGACAGCCGTGGATGTTAGAGTGGGACAGAACAGGGCAGGAGCTCTCTGCTCAGGGTAGGATCAGTACCCCCTACCACCCCCAGCCCCCACCCCTAGCTTCCAGCACAGACAGAGATCTTGAAGGAAGCCACCATGTGCAGGCCAAGAGGGAGATGAGTGCAGTTAGGGTCAGAGGAATCTGGACTAAGATTCCCTTAGAAATATCTTGCTTGGGGCGCCTGAGTGGCTCAATCAGCTAAACATCTGCCTTCGGCTCAGGTCATGATCCCAGGGTCCTGGGATCGAGCCCCATAGCGGGCCCCTTGCTCAGCGGGGAGTCTGCTTCTCCCTTTCCCTCTCCCTGCCGCTCCCCTGCTTGTACTCTCTCTCTCTCTCTGTGTGTCAAATAAATAAGTAAAAATCTTAAAGAAAAAAAAAATCTTGCTTATCAGGAGCAGGGAGCCATTCAGAGAAGAGAAGAACACAAAGTCACCTGGTTGGCAGGGTGTATAGGTATGTGCTTTGCCAGATAGGAAAGAGAAACGGGTATTTAGATGAAAGGTTAGGTGTTTTTTTTCCCCCAGTTTCTTGGGGACCTGTCTAACCACCTTGGGCAGTTTGGGAGACCCCTTTATCTCAAGGACATCGGGGTAGATAAATGGCTTTCAGACCTTCCTCAGCCTTCTCGCAGCCTCGCCTTGGCCTCTCCCCTGCATGCACCCTCTTAATTGAAGGCTTGAGCTCTTCCCCTCTACCCTACTCACTGTCTTCTTCTCTACCTCTGATTTTCCTCATTCCTGCAAGTCCTGCCCTGCCCAAGACCCGGCTCTGATTCTCTCCTGCCCATTGCATGCAACCCAGTCTTCCTTCCATGTGAGGCTTCCCCGGCTGCTGTCAAACCCGCTTCCCCAAGATGCCGGCCCCCTGAATTACCGGGAACACAATACAAAAGCCAGTTTTGTCCTCTGAGCTGAGCCCTGGTTGGTCACCCATCTAGAAAGACTCTGCCTCTCCCTGAAGCAGTTTGTCTGTGTTTCTGTGTGCAGCAAACCTGGGCTGAGAGCCTACTGGGGGTCTGGCCCCAGACAGGATTCTTGCTTTAACAAACTCGCCTCAGCCTGGGAGTTACCATACGACCCAGCAAAGCCACTCCTAGGTATATGCCTCAAAGAACCGAAAACATGTCAACACAAAACCTTGTACAGGAATGTTTATAGCAGCATTATTCATAATAGCCAAAAAGTGGAAGCCGACCAGATGTTCATCAATGGATAGATGGACAAACAAGACGTAGTACATCTATGCCGTGCAATAGTATTCAGCCAGAAAAGGCGGTGAGGTTCTTATGTACACTACAGCATGGGGGGCCTTGAAAACATTATGCAAAGGGGAAGGAGCCAGCCGCAGAAGACCTCATGCTATATGGCTCCATTTCTATGGAAGTCCAGAAGGGGAAAATCACAGAGTAGAATAGTGGGCTCCCAGCATATGGAGAAGGGATGGCGAGTGACCACCAGTGGGTACGGGGTTTCTCTCTGGGTGAGGGCAGTGCCCTAGACTCAGATTGTAGTGATGGGTTCATAGCTCTAAACATTCGAAAACCATTGACTCACACACTTTGAATAGATGTCAGTGAAATGAAGGACATAAAGCAGGGTGGGGATGGAGAGTAACAGAGTTGAGAGGTTACTTTCACCAGGTGGGTCAGGGAAGGCTGCTCTGAGGAGGGGACATTTGAGCTGCCACCTGAATGACAGGAGGGAACCATGCGTGCAAGTAACTGGAGGAGAGGGGTTCTAGGCAGATGGAGCTGCAAACACCCAGCAAGGGGGCGGGGGAAGTGCTCCCTGCAAGGCTAGCACCCCAGCGGGCCAGGAGTGTGGTCACACACAGGGTGCAGCCCCAATCTGAGTCTAACAGGGCCTGAGTCCTGCCTTAGGTTGGGATCTCCCCAAAGACAGGCTTTCTTGCTGCTCCCTCTGAGTCTCCCCAACCTTAACACAGGGCCCTGAGCAAGCTAGGGTGTCACTGTGGGAGTGACCAGTTGGAGGGGGGCCTTCTGCTGGCTCCCTCAGTCTGAGGCATCCCATCCCTGTTGGGCAGCGTGAGCTGTAGTCTGCAGCCTGCCCAAGCTCCCAGGGGTGCCCTGACTCCTTTTGGGGCGGGGAGGGGCTAGGGGTACCTCTGACTCTTCCTGGGTTCTGGGCACTTCTCTTCCCTGGCCCCTCCTGGAAGAAAATTCTCAGAGTGGGGATGTCCTGAGGCAAGACTGTGAGCATGTCAGTGCCCACCCTGGGGTCCCTCACATCGAGGTGGCAAGGGGCTGGTCGTCAGCGGCATTTTTCCCCACCCCAGGGAGTGGAGGGCAGGATGGACTAGCTGACATCTTACTGCTTCAGCCCTTCCCCTGGTTTGGAGCCAAGCAGCCCCTCCTCTTATCACGGAACCAGGAGGGCTAGAGCCAACACCAGCAAGGCAAAGTCAAGGTGATCACGTGTACCCTCTGGGTAGAGCAGAGCACATGGGCCGACAGGGTCAGCAGCACGCTCAAGGTCACACAGCAGACTGGTGGGACAAGTACCACGAGGCTCTCCCTCCCCCATTTCACCTTCCACATGGGGCCATCAATGAGTAACTTGGACATTTCTCAGGCTTCCCCCAGGAGGGGTTCCTTAAACTGTCTGAGCTGTTCCTGCACCTCCCCAGACCTTCAGGCTAGTGGGGCCTCCCTCTCTCACTGGCTTGAATTAACCTCTGAGCCCAGGACCAGGGGAGGGAAGATCAATGACACAATGCTGGCCTTTGCCTGGACTGGGAGTCAAAAACTGGATCCTGACTCTCTTCCCCTGTCTGGGCTCAGCTCCTGATCTATGAAATGATGGGTGGGTCCTTGCTGCCACTGTAGCAGTTCCTGGACCAACCTCCCATGGTCACCCCAGACCAGCAGGCTCTGCCCTAGGAACAGAGTCAGGGCCTGGCTGGGGAACTGGGGGGCTGTGGAGCATACTTCCTGAGGCCTGGTGGCTGGCAGGGAGGAGGTAAGCATCGGGGAGGGGGGCTGCCAGTGGCCAGGGGAAGATCCCAGGGAGTGAGCAGAAGACTGTAACAACACACTGACTGCACTTGGCAGCCTCAGGAGGTAGAGCTTACTATCCCCGTTTCATAAAGGAGCTAGGTATTCACCCCTAAAGGCTCAGAGGGGCTGTGTGTAAATGCCTTGCCCCAAGCTGCCCGCTGGGAAGTGGCAGAATTAGGTCTAGGACCAGTCTTTTTTTTAATTTTTAATTTTCGGTTGAAGTATAGTTGACATACGTATTATATCAGTTTCAAGTGTACAACATAGTGATTTGGCACTTTTATACTCTAGGACCAGTCCAATTATACATCCTACTACATTTGTGCTGCCAACGCTGTTTTGACATGATTATTCCCTAATTCTCAATTACCCACGTTCCTGGAAGGGGCCGTTGACCAAACCATTAAGTGACCAAACCAATTAGTGTATTTCAGTCTGGCTCTGGGATGTATCTGGGACTTCTTTTCTCTTGGCAGCAGTATGCCTTTCTAAAGAAATGTGTTCAAGCTGAGTTTTGGAATGCCCAGCACAGCCCTGCTGAAGCAACTGGGGAGGGCAGGCAGTTGCTGGGATGGAAACACAACACGTCTCCATCCCCCGGTGCCCAGGAGCCGCAGGCCCAAGATGGGCTTTGCCCTCCCCAGCCCCAGTTGGTAGGCGGCAGGTCCAAATCATGCCCCAGGGGTTTGCAGGAGGTGCAGGACGGGGCCTTCCTGGGCCAGTTTCCTTCCAGCCTACGCTTTCTGTTTTCTCATCCTTTCCTGCCTGTCCCTGAGCCTGGGAACAAAAATCTTCCCTGTGGGCATTGAGTGTCCTTCTCCAGAATGATAAGGTGAGAAGGTGCAAATGGGGGGAGAGAAGAGGCCCAGACGGGGCAGCCCACCGCGACCATGCCCCTTCTCCATCCCTTCCCCAGCCTCCTGCTTCTCTACCGGCATCCTGGCCAGACCTAAGGCTTTATCTTGGGCCTCTGTCTCTGCCTCTGCCTCTCTCTGTGTCACCCCCCACGACTCCCGCGTCAGCCCCCTAAGTCTCCTGGCCGTCCCGTGTGGGGTGACGAGGCAAGCCTTCCTCAAGCACTTTTCTCATTTGAGCGGCAATGGGCAGCATCTCCGGAGGGAACAGCAGCTCTGGGCTGAGCATGGGGACAGGCAAGCGCCCGCAGTGAACAGGCTGCCGCAGATGCCTTGGGAAGCTGGTCTCAGCCAGCAGTTAGCAGAGGAAGGGTTTGCAGCTGCCGGAACACCCGCAGAGGGACCCTTGGGGGCTCATGTTCCAGCCACCGCAGCTGTTCACCGCTGCTTCCCAAGCCTGCCGTTCCAGGCTCTGCAGACTCTGGTCTCCTGCTCCCTCCTGGCCGCCCCCCTCCCCAGCCTGGCGGGGGTCTGTGGCCCAGCACCACATGACCCTTTCACACACACACACACACACACACACACACACACACACACACGCACACGCACATGCACACACACACACACACACACACACACACTCCCTCCCTCCCCGCCCCCCCATCTCTCTTTCCTCCGTGGAAAAGCAGCATGGCCTAGGGATTATCAAGACGAAGACCTGGGTTTGTTTGAGTCCCAGAATGTCAGCTACTTTCTTAGTCTTTCTCAGCCTTAGTTTACTTGTGGGTCCAACAGGCACAGTCGCAAAGCCTACCACCTTGGGCCTGTACACAAATGTTAGTATGCATTTTCCTTTCTCACAGCTCTCCTTCCCGTTCTTACTTGCTGATCCAGGTCCCTTTCCCTCAGGACTTTGCTAAGGGCTGGTTTTTTGTTTTTGTTTTTGTTTTTGAGAGCAAGAGCATGGTGGGGGGGTGCAGAGGGAGAGGGGGGAACAACAGACTCTTCACTGAGCCTGAAGAGGGCTCTCGATCCCAGGACTCTGAGATCAGGGCCTGAGCTGAAGGCAGACACTTAACCAACTGAGCCACCCAGATGGCCCTGCAGGTTTTTCAGGGCAACAATGATAATGTGTTAACTCTTCAAGAGAGTCTGAGCACTTGACTTGGGGCATCCACGCTTTACCGCAGAGTGGTGAGCCAGGTGGTGGAAAGGTCACCCCATCCCATGCGCCAGCTCAATGGGGAGAACAGTTGAGGGGGTGAGAGAGGACCCTCTTGCTATCCCTGAAGTCAGGCCTGCCAGGAGGCTGCCTAGTCCATCTTGTGCAGGCAAAGGAAAGGGAAAGAGAGAGCAAGCAGTCATGAGAAGCCTGCCATTTTCATCACCCGTGGAGATGTGGGCATCCCCTCTGTGCCAGATGCCAGGGAGCAACAGGAGACTCGAGGCCAGGTTGCAGGAGGCAGAAATGCATGAAGCTCAGTGGGCCGCCCAGGCTGTCAGTTCTGGGGTCCCACAGAGCAAGGGTGCCAGGGGGAACGGGGGCTGGGAGAGACCTGAACAGGTCTCCCTGTGACACCACCCTCCCTGTCCTCCTCCTAGTGGCCAGGGTGAAGGGTGGAGGGAGTCCCCACTCCCTGCTCACACAGAGTTGGGAACAGGCAGGGGTTGTGATCAGTGATCTCCCCAGCAGATCAGCCTGGAAGCAAGAAAAGAGAAAATAACGAACTATTGCTATCAGCAGAGGCCTTCTGATAAAGGATTTAATCAAAGATGGGCCAAAAGGAGAAGCAGAGGGCCACGGGGGTCAGAAGCAAGACCTTCTGGGGAAAGACGTAGCTGAGAGCTCTCCTGGGGGCCTCCCTCTTTTCCTTAATGTGCCGGAAACTCAGGTCTTCTTGCCACACACCCTTGCCACCTCACCAGGTCTAGCTGCCAGAACAACTTTTCATAATCTGATAAATTTCCTTTATAAACTCTCTCTTCCAGAACCTTTTTTTTTAAGTAAGCTTCATGCCCAATGTGGTGCTTGAACTCACAACTCTGAGATCAAGAGTAGTATGTTCTGCCAACTGAGCCAGCCAGGCATCCCCAGAACCTTCTTGCTACCCAGTGTCCTTCACCCACATTAGCCTTTCAGAGTGGTTCCAGAAAACACAAGGCATCCTTTCTCAGAGTCTGTTTATTAGGTAGGGTGTCCCAACAAGACCTTGACAGAGCCCTAGATGTTCCATTCACTCACTCACTCACTCACTCACTCACAGCGAACAGGCCCTCAGCCTGCCTGTTTTGAACTCCTCTGCAGGAAGGTCACCTCCCAGACACCCCTCACTGGGGACAACCACAGGGCCTCCCTTCCAGAAACTTGCAGAGCCAAGATCTCTCCCCAAGGGGGGGGGGGGGGGGGGGGGCAGGGTTGGGGAGGGTGCTAAATTACCCAAATACCTTGGCTGTGGGCTTTGGTTCAGGTGGCTTAGTTGGCACCTGCGAAGGGTCTGGCCGTTTTGCCATTCCTGTGTGGGGAGAGCACATTGCAGCCCAGTTGGTGAGGGGAGGGGTTCGGGTTCCACCCCGGGTCCCATCTCCACAGTTGCACGCAGATGACACAGTACCCTGGAGATGCTCAAAGCAGATGACCCTCACACATCCATGAGACGGACAGAAATATCTTTGTATACAATAGTTTATAAGTGAACAATTTATTTATTATTTTCAAGATTTTATTTTTAAGTCACCTTTCCGCCCAGCGTGGGGCTCAAACTCACAACCCCAAGATCAAGAGTCACATGACTCTACCGACTGAGCCAGCCAGGCGCCCCTCTAAGTAAACAATTTAAAATTGCTTGTAGGTTAAACAGTAGCAGTTACCCTCTGTTTAGTGCATATTGTGTGCCACCTCACACAGTCTCCTGAGTTCTTACAGCCGCGCCGTGAGGTAGGGATTGCTACCTGAGAAGACCGGGCCACAAGAAACATCTCGCTGGCAAGCCCCTAGCTAATGACAGAGCTCCTTCCGCAGCCCCCTCCCCGCTTCTACCAGAGGCTTCCCTGAGGCTGCCCAGCAAGGGGAGAACAGGGAGGGCTCTGTATTTGAAGGCCACAGGCCCCTCCGCTGACCTCAGCCCTCTGCTGTTGCAGCCTGGCCCAGTCACTATGGGCCCTCTTCACGTCTTCCCTGGCCATCTCCCTGGTGTTTGCTGTCATCCCCTTATGTCGAGACGTGAAGGTGCTGGCCTCTGTCATGGCGCTGGCGGGCCTAGCCATGGGCTGCATCGACACCGTGGCCAACATGCAGCTGGTGAGGATCTACCAGAAGGACTCGGCCATCTTCCTCCAGGTGAGCCCACACGCGGGCATGGGGCTGGGTGGTGGGAGGCCACGGGGAGCTCCCTGGGTCCTGGCCTCCTCTCCCGGTCCCCTCCCCGGGGCTAGGTGTCTTTGTAAACTGAGAGTGCCCGTGATGGCAGGATGGGAGGGCTTGCTGTTTTCTGGCCTCCTTCCCCCTCTCTGTATTTCTCTTCTTGTCTAGCCTTTCCCTTTATCAAGCCCCAAGTTATCTCAGGCCAAGAAGGTAGTTGAGAGGAACTTCTCTCCTCACCTCTCCTGCTTCCCTATTGCTCCCCACTCTAGGGCCAGGCAAGGGCTCCCCAGATGGGACACAAAGTGGGGGACGGAGTAGGAAGCCTGAGCCATCCCCTCCCCCCCACACACACCCATACCACTTCTCTTCGCTCCCCAGGTTCTCCATTTCTTTGTGGGCTTCGGTGCCCTGCTGAGCCCCCTGATTGCCGACCCCTTCCTGTCTGAGGCCAACTGCTTGCCTGCCAATGGCACGGCCAACAGCACCGCCGGCAGTCACCTCTTCCATGCGTCCAGGGTCCTGGGCCAGCACCATGCTGAGGCATGGCGGTGGTCCAACCAGTCGCTCTCCAGGTTGCCTCCACAGGATGGAACAGGGACCCGTGTGTCGTATGCCTTCTGGATCATGGCCCTGATCAATGTGAGTGTGACGAGGGCAGGGCTGGGTGGGGACAAGTGGGCAGCCACACCTGCCAGCCCATACCAGCTCCCAGGGTGGAGTCTTCTGATTCGGAGCAATGTGCTGGCCTGAAGTGCGCCCTCGGGAAGGCAAGGGAGTGGGAACACTGAATGCGAAGGGGGGGGTCACAGGAGATCGACTCGAAGGTCCTCGGTTGTGACAATCCATGATGGTGATCTCAAGGGAGATAAAGCCGCGAGCAGGTTTAGCACAATGGAATCAGCGTCCACTTTCAAGCCATCTGAGGCTCCATGGGAAACCAGCTCTTTTCCTCCAAAGCCAGATGAAGTAGATCCTGGGACAGAACCCTGCAGGACATGTCAGGCTCTTCCCTGGGGCCCTTAATCGCCGGTGGGATTCCCCTGTGCCCTGCTGTGAGGTGGGCTCCTGTGGAGGCCAGGGCACGGACAAGATAACCTCTGAGGGATCCTGCCCCCACCAAGGCTGCCATGGAGCAGAGTGGAGAGACCACTCACTGTGCCTGTGAGGCCGCTCGGCACTCCAGCCGCCATCCTCCCCTGTCAGTCTGACTCTGTCTCTGGCTGAAAACCTCTGGTGCTCTGCAACCCAAGACAGGTGCCCCTTCCTCCCCCCAGGAGGCCAGGCTGGGGCCCGAGGCACAGGTGGGGAGACATCTCTGCCCTTTCTCCAGCTTGGGAAGCACTGTCAGGAACACCAGCACAGCCTGGGCTGGGGATGTGGACCCAGTGTTCCCCGGGACCATTTGCCTGGCTGTGGGGTGGAGACATCAGATGGCTTGTCACGACTGAGGGCCTCTGTCGGCTCCGGGCAGACTTGTCACCCCTCCAGAGGCAGGCAGGCTGGGTTCAGGCACCCAGCTGCTGTTGGGCCTCAAAGCGATGCGGTGCATATCACACTGAGAGGGGTCCCACAGAGCAGCAGAGCGGGGGTGGGGGGTGGCATACCGTCCCTGGCTCAAGGGCCTGAGAAGTGCCTAGGAAGACACTGGCCAGGCTGGAACCCTGACTCCCCGCACAGACCCCCTTCCTGCTGCCCCAGAGTCAGTGCTCATTTTTCCTTTCTTCTCTAACTTTCCGTGTACCAGAGTCTTCCCTCGGGGCTCTCAAAACCCCACGCCCCTCTCTTGCTCTTTCCATTTGCTGCCCCTGCCAATCATTGCTTTGGAAACAACACAGCTTTGGGCCTGTGGCTGCCAAGGGGGCACCTGTGAGGGGCAGGAGCACCGTCCATACAATGTCGAAGCTGAGACGCCGGGACCGGGAAGCCGGAAGGTCCAGTTTAAGCGGAGGTCTGTTTTCTCTTGCCCCACGAGGTGCAGACTGGAGGCACTTTGTTTGCTGCAGGATGTCCGGACTTTTTATACTGGTTTGTTTCTGAAGATAAACAGTCCACCACAGAAGAGAATGGGGCTGTGCATGCTTGTGGGTACGCGTGTACACACACCCACACGCAAGCAACCACACACACGCAGAGCCCACCCAGCACTCTCTGACTTTGAAGGTGGAGCTTGCCTCCTCTGAATGGGCTTCTTACAAAGGCAGGGTGTGTTCTAACCGGGCCACAGCAGCCAATCCCCCTGGAAGTCCTTGCCACCACCCGCCTCCCTGGAAAGCCCCGCTTGCAGTGACCAGGCTCTTTACAGCTGTTTCCCCTTGGCCTTCACTCAGGCACTCTGCCGAGGCAGGCCTCTGCGTGAGGGTTTCCTGTTTCCCCCATCAGACTGGAGGGAGGGCTGGTCTCCCCCATCAGACCCGGACTCCTGAGGGCCGAGGGGGGAGTCGTCTCCTCCCACTCGGGCCTGCTGTGCGGTGCTGCCCAGGCATGTCTGACCTGGACGCATCTTCGAGTGGGGAGGGAGGCTCCCAAGGTGCCCGCAGGGAGGTGTCAGCACCAGGCCGATGTTTTGGGGTGGGGGACCCCCCGGGAAAATGCCCCGCTGCGCCAGCCTGCCCCCAGGGATGGGGAGACCCCCCTCAGTGCCGCACGGGCCCTGCTGCCTCCCACGTCCACAGCGGCCTCGCCTGTCAGGCCGGAGGGGCCCCGGGGCTTGTGGGGAGCCTCCGCAGCTCCCCGGGCTTCCTCTCTTTCCTGAGTGAAAGGAACCGGGATGAAGTTGTGGCAGGAAGGGCAGAGGTCGGGCTTGATGAAGAGCTTCCTGGCAGCGAGGGTGGTTAGATGCAGGCCAGGCACCTGAGGGAGGCAGCAGAGGCTTCTCTAGGCAACCGCAAAGGCAGGAGACATTTCTCATCGCTCTGGGGGCTCATGAAACCCGAGCGGCTTAGTGTAAATAGTAGGGCAGGGCACACTGGCTTGTGCGTGCGTATTGCTCGGAGCACGCATCTTTCAGTCAAAAGCAGCGCATGTCTCAGCTTTCCGGTTTGGACACAAGGCCTGAGGACAGGCTCTGTACCTCCTCGGGTATAACAGCACCCAGGCAAGCCCTGAGGGGGCGTTGGCCCCAGACTGAGTCAGGGCGTCCCGACTCCAGTCCAGCTCTGCCGCACGTCAGCCCTGTGACCAGGCACCAACGGTCTCTGGGTCTGTAGCTTACAGACCCATTGTAAGGCTCTCTACCTTACAGTGGGCTCTCTCCGTTGTAACGGGTTATGACTAAGTGGTAACTTTGAGCCTCGGTTGCCCCATCTGGAAAATGGGGATAATCAACAAAAGCAAACTGTTGTAAAGTGTCACGTGATCTAGCAGCATGAAGGAGTGTGGGGGCACCTTCAGGATAAGGATCTTAGAAACGAGTTTATCTCTGGCACCTCTCCTGTACCAGAGGCCTGGTGTGAGTCCAAGTTTTGCATGTGACAAGGAGCTGTCTTTAGGAAAACGGATGTGGTTAAGGTTGGGCCGCAATTAAACCAGTCAGCCCTGGGTCAATACACCTGGCGGCATTAGCCAGGGACAGCCCTTAGGTGGACACCTTTGGAAAAGAGCTGCCTTCCATTAGGACTGGGCGGACACGCCGTTTGACCGTGTGGAGGTGTGTGCAGTGGGCTAGGCACGGGAAGGGGCCAGCCTGATGGCAACAGGGCTCTCCTGACCCTCTGCCCGCCCCGCAGCTCCCGGTGCCCATGGCCGTGCTGTTTCTGCTGTCCAAAGAGCGGCTGCTGGCCTGCTGTCCTCAGAGGAGACCCCTGCTCCTGTCTGCAGATGAGCTCGCCCTGGAGACACAACCTCCTGAGAAGGAAGATGCCTCCTCCCTGCCCCCAAAGTTTCAGCCACACCCAGGTGGGGGCCCTAATGAACTTTCCCGCCCACGGCCCCACACCGAGGCTTCCCTGGTGACCCCTTCCACTGGAGGGTGATCGTAGATCCCAGGCAATCGTGTCTGGAAAGAAGCCATGGGCACTGATAGTCTCACGGGGCAAGGGCTGGAGCGACCTGGCTGAAAGCATGGGGAAGGCAGGCTTTTGGCTCCAGCCTCTGTTCTGCCTGAGCCAGCCTGTGTGACCTGGGCCAAGTTACTGGATCTCTCAGAGTCTTGCTTCCACCGGGACTGAGATGGACAGGGGCTGTCCCTAACAGGTGGTTGGAAGCTAATAGAAGGTGGGAGGCAGTACGTGGCCCCCATTCTGCCAGGCTCTCTACCTGCCAGCCGCTTCCCCTGGGCCTGCAGAGGGGAGGGAGCAGAAGCTGAGACTCACCCCTGCCCTTGTGTCTCATCCAGGCCACGAAGACCTGTTCAGCTGCTGCCAGAGGAGGAACTTCAAAGGGGCCCCTTATTCGTTCTTCGCCATCCACATCACAGCGGCCCTGGTCCTGTTCATGACGGACGGGATGACGGTGAGCCTGCCCTCCTCCCCTGAGACTCCAGCTGGGAGTAGCAAGAGAAAGAGGGAGGCATCAAAGTTTCCTGGGGACCTCACCTTAGTACAGTCGATTCAAACATTTACGCTAAATAAAAGTCCTGGGGGAGACTGCAGAGTTGTTCACAGTCCCTTGGAACTAGGGTCTTCTGTCCCAGCCCATTGTCTTTCTTTTCCTTAACTCTGTGGCTAGCGGCTTCTCTGGTTTGTTACCAAGGGCGGGCTACCCACATTTTTTTTTTTAAAGGGGCAGAGCCCAGGGGCACCTGGCTGGCTCAGTTGGTGAAGCGTCTGCTTTCGGCTCAGGTCACGATCCTGGGGTCCTGGGTTCGAGCCCTCCGTCGGCCTCCCGGCTCAGTGGGGAACCTGCTTCTCCCTCTCCCTCTGGCCCTCCCCCTCCCCACCGCTTGTGCACACACTGTCTCTCAAATAAATAAATCTTTTTAAAAAATAAATAAGTAAAGGGGCAGGGCCCTATTCCTCAAGGTAGAGGTCCTGCCATGTAAACCCGAGGGCACTCCGCTTCCTGGAACACATTCCAAACCCAGGCTTCTCGAGCCATGTCGTAAATAAACTACAGGCCGGACCTGGGCCCAGCTCTGTATTCTACTAGTGAGCTCTGTTACACTAGTTAGTGTCTTTTCCCAGAAGTCTCTTAGGATTACGTCAGGATCCTTTTGAATGGCTAATTGAGTAATTGGTGGCCATATCAGGGACTCTCCAAAGAGAAGGCCCTAAGAAACAGAGGACCCAGTGGAAAATACTCGTGCTGGCACTGGCTGACTTCCAACTCTCCGTGTGGCCTCAGGCAGCTCACTTCTCGCTGCCCCCCTCATCTGTCAGATGAGACACTCTTACGCCCCTTTTTTTCAGCTGTAGTACCCTTCATTCGATAATAAACCTTCTGTGGAATCCTCATAAATAAGACACGTGGTAGAAGTCTGCTCTGGCTGAGGGATGGGGAGCAGTGCCTGTATGCCCAGACCTCTCGGGACGCCCTGTGGAGACCCAGAGACACCCCTTCTCCCCCCAGCCCGCCACCGCATCCCTAGGCCTGCACCTCTGGGCAGGTGCAGTCTATAAGCTGTGCACCATGGGTCCTATCCTCAGCTCGGGCCTGCAGGTGTCATGTGATCCTGGCTCCAAGCCCCCCCTTTTATTGAGCCTCTCGGAGCAGGACCAGTCCTTCCTCGGCCCTCAGCACCCCTGCCCCCAACCTGGGTTTCCTTTTCTGAGGGTCCAGCTGCCCTGCAGGTGTGCTCAGCAGGGCCTGTCTCTCCACAGGGGGAGTATTCAGCCTTTGTGTACAGCTATGCAGTGGAGAAACCACTCTCTGTGGGGCACAAGGTGGCTGGTTACCTCCCCAGCCTCTTCTGGGGCTTCATCACCCTGGGTCGGCTCATCTCCATTCCCATCTCCTCCAAAGTGAAGCCAGCCACCATGGTTTTCATCAATGTGGTAAGTGGTCTCCTTTCTCTTCTTGGAAGCACAGGAGGACTATTCAATCCTCCACCCTACCACTGCCCCAGGACATTTGCTCGGGACTGGACTCTGCCAACAGGGTGGGAACGTTGTAGAGGGAGGGGAGCAGAAGCGAGAGATGCTGGTGAGGAAGGGATGGAAATCTAGAAGGGGGAGCCCACCCTTTTCCTCTCGGGGCCTCTGATTTCGTACCCATAAAAGAAAGGGGCTGTAGGAGGTGGTTATTGCTGTGAGTGGAACAGATCCCAGTGCACAACCTGCCAAGAGTACAAATGAAGCAGGTGCTGGCCTTGGTCCTCCTGTGTCACCTTGACGCCCAGCTGGCAGAGCCCCATGGCCGGCGGAGGTCAGGGATCCCCTGGCCTTCAGAATCACCATCTCAGGGCTGGAGCCTCAGAATCTGCATTTGGAAACTCTCCCAGATGACTCTTAGTAGCCAGACTTTTTTAATGGAGGATGGCACTCAGGGAACCAGCCTGCCTGGAAGGCCCAAGCAGCAGGGTCAGACCTTCGACCTGATGTGTGTCAATGTCACCATCTAAGACAAAGGGTCTAGATTACAGATTCCTGTAAGTTCATCTAGCCCAGCCTCCCTCCAGGGCTCCAATCGCCACTCTAAACGTCTCCTCCAGGGAGTCCACAGTCTGCTTAAATACCTGCAGTGATGGGGAACTCACTCCCTCTCCTGGTAGCCCAATCCACTGTCAAAAAGTACTTCCTTGGGTTGAGTTTCCTGCGGAAAGGGGGTCAGGAAATAATGCTGGGGCTACAGAGATCAGAGACCATGAGCTCCAAGAAAGGACTTTATACTTGGCCTTGTGCTGGTCGATGACTTTTAGGAAAGAAATTTCGGTTCACTGTAGTTGGGAGATAGTATGTGTAGAGGCCAAACTCAAGAGGGAGAGGCAGATGAGAAGTGGAGGTGTGACCATTGCAAATATTTCTGAGTGGGAGAGAGTTCTGTCTGTCTGCGGGGTCCGGGCAGATCCCATTGTCAGAGAGGAAGGCCCCAGGATGGGAATGGGGATGGAGAGCGGTGGAGAAGGGAGTGTGAAGCTGTGAAGAGGGGGCCAAGGTGGTGCCCCAGGGAAGGAGCAGACTCCCCAAGTCCTGGGGTGGAGAAGAGTCAGGGTACGTGCGCTGCTGGTGGCCAGCCAGCCTCTGAGGGACCTAAGGCCAGCTGCTTAGACAGAGGATGGTGGAGTGGGACTCTGTGTCTGGGGGGAGAAGAGCACTGAAGCCCCCACATGATTTAGGCACTGATGATAAAAATTGTACCTGGACTGCTTGTTTTTAAAAAGAAACTCAGATTCCTGGGCCCAGCCCAGACTTCATGAACCAGAATGTCCAGGGGAGGGAACCTAGCAATCTATATATTTAACCAACACCCCAGGGGGTTCGTGTCATCAAGCAAGTCTGGGAAAACACTATCCTAGACACTGCCAAATACATTAGCGAAGCTTTCGGAAAATACAGATTCCCAGGCCCCTCCCCCAGAGATTCTGACTCGGGGTGCAGAGAGGAGCCTTGGCGTCTGGATCGTTTTCAGGGCTTTTCAGCTGCCTTTGGGGGGCACCCCATCAGGATTACCGTTCAACAGCCCTGAGTGAGTTCCCTGGCGCTGCACCTGCCCAGTGACTGTCCCGTAGTCACTGTGACTTCTTCCGAGAGGTCCTCTCATGTTTAAATTAACAGTCACCTTGCTCTCTGTTCTCCTGGGTCTCCACAACCACTTCCTGGTGAATGAATATGCAGTTCATGCAGGGCCTGTGGGGAGCCGCAGGGGGAGTCTCTGCCTCTGAGCTCACAACCAGCTAGGGAAGAAGATGGGCAGGGGAGGGTCAAGATGAGGTTGGGTGGCAGGTGGGAAGCAGGCCGAGTGGGAGGAGGGCTTCTTGGTGGAGTTGCAGTTGGCCCTGGGCATGCTCAGTCTTCTGTCACCCAGGCTAAAAGAAGCGAGGTATTTTTCAAACTCCCCCAAGTCTGGAGATTTTCAGGGTGACTCTTCATGGCTTGCCTGCAAATGTCTGGTTTGAAAATGGGGTGGCCAGGCGGCAGGAGGGGAGCAGAGCAGTATCTTCAAAGCCCTGGTCCCGCCCCAGGCATATCAGTTGGGAGCTGACTCTCAAGAAGATTCCAGTGCCATGAGTGGCGGAGGTGGTCTGGGCAGAGGGCACCGCTGGTTGAAAGGCCCGCAGGGGGAGTTAACTGGGTGGGAGCACAGTGCGCCAGGTCAGCGACGGGGAGCAAAGAAGACAGGTTGGGGCAGCAGACATGGGGGCTAGGCCCTGCAAGGTCTTGTAAGCCAGGTTTGGGGTTTTATTCAAAGCGGGAGAAAGGCAGGCCTTCAGAAGGTGTTAAGCAGAGAATGGACATGATCTGCTTTGTATTTCAAAAGCACACTCCCCTGTCCTGCGGGAGAGTCGATCTAGGAGGGGCTGCAGGAAGACGAAGAGGAGCCCCCTCTTGCAGTCCAGGCACAAGACGTAGATGAGGGTGGTCAGGATGGGTCTGGAGAAGTACAAGAGTCTACAACATTTTTTGGGTGGAGTTGATGGGACTTGCCCTTGGCCTGAATGTGGGAGGGGAGGGAATAAGGAATCAAGGACTACCTTAGTTACAGGGCCTGTCTGCTGGGTGGATGGGGATGCCATTCACTGATGGGCAGGGGAGTCATTTTGGGGGAGGAAAGGCCAAGTTCTGTTTGGACCACCGTGTCGGTTAGCCAGTCACCTATCAAAGGGGCAGTATTACATGCAAGTCTGGAGCTCCGGACACAGGTCGTGGCTGGAGGGATGGGTTTAAGAGGCTGGGCATAGAGATATTTGAAAGCATGGCGCTGGACCAACAGGGAATGCAGACAAAGAAGAGCCAGGAGGGGCTGGGGCCATGCCAACATTTGAAGATTAAGCAGAGGAGGAAGAAAGAGCAGTGAGACTATGGGGCCATTTTCTTTGCCAAAGAAATACATTACATTTGGAAGCTTAAATGTGTCTACTGCTTTCGCATTTTTACTGCATGAGAGAAGTCTTTTGCTTTGCTTCTCCATTGGGAAGAGCGTGTGTCCCCTTCAGCCGCCATTTGCCGTGGCCCCCCTCTAGGGCAGCAACTCTTTGCTGACAAGGCCTCTGAGTCTCAGTCTGAGACGGAGAGATTTCGCAGCAGAGATTGAGGGGCTGGTAAAGAAAGGTGAAGGGTAGGGAGCTCATGGGTTGCAATCCCTGGCTTCGTTCCTCCAGCTGGAGCAGGTCCCTGGGATCTGCTGGGGAGGGTGACTGTCCCTTCCCTCCTCCCTCTGCGTGGGCTCCGTTCATCTGTCAATCGGCCAGGGTGCGGGTGGGGCTGGATGCGGTTTCTTTCTTTCTTTTTTTTTTTTTTTTTAAGATTTTATTTATTTATTTGACAGAGACACAGTGAGAGAGGGAACACAAGCAGGGGGAGTGGGAGAGGGAGAAGCAGGCTTCCTGTGGAGCAGGGAGACCAATACGGGGGGCTCTATCCCAGGACCCTGAGATCATGACCTGAGCCGAAGGCAGATGTTTAACGACTGAGCCACCCAGGCGCCCCTGGATGTGGTTTCTTTCACACCTTCTAGCTCTCTGCTCTAGAATTTTATCTTTTTCTTTTTAGAAACAGGTACTCACCCAGGAGATTTTTACCTGAAAGCCCTGGTTTTCTGTGGAAGATCCTTATGTCTGCAGACATTAAGGAAAGCTCAAAACACACAAACACTAGGACTGATCGTTGTCTAAAGAGTCAAAGTTTAAGGGCCCCTGCATTGCTATCATTTCTCCACCACTCTCCAGGGTAGCTTTGGTAACCCATTTTGCAGACTCGGGGGCTCGAATCAGAGAGATCAAGGACTTCAAAGCCCCAGACTTGGTACTTACACCTGGGTCTTTTCCCTCCAGACCCCAGCTGCCTGAGTTTCTTCCCAGCGGCGTTTTGCATTAAAAAGTATTCAATGCTGACATAAAAACATTTTTAAGGAATTTAGGAAAAGCGTGATTTAACAAAAATATGCCCATGTGACAGAGACCCTTCCTGAACTAGAAAGATCTCTGACCCCTGAGTCCATCCTGGGGGCCTCTAACCACAGGTTGGCATCTGCTCACAGGTTGGAGTCTGAGCTGAAGCTGGGGGGTGCCAGACTGCCCCAGCCCTCGAGGCCTCTCCTGCTACCCTGGACTTCCTCTGCCAACTCATGGCTTTTAGGGCAAGCAAAGCAGATCGTCTTCATGAGGAGTGGAGGGCGGAGAGCTGATGGCTTGGCTGGGATTCCCCGAGCTCACAGACAAGACCTTGGGAACAGGCAGCACTGCCTGGCCAAGCACTTCTGAAGTGTGGACGGAAGGCCATCTGCCTGGCTGTCTGGGCGGCTCCTGCCCACCCCTGTCCGCAGTCTTCCATTCCCCGGGGCTTCCTCCGCAGAGACAAGGCTGGGGAAGATGCAGTCCCCACATAGTCCACAGGGAGGCGTCCTGGTCACACAGCGCCGTTTTGGGGTCAGAGTGGACCCTTCCAAGTCAGGAGCCTGAGGCCCAGCTTCTCCCAATTGCTAGTAGCCTCCATTTCTGCTGTTAAAGGTCGGCGTGGTGATGACGTTCCTGGTACTTCTCGTTTTCTCCTACAACGTCGCCTTCCTGTTCGTGGGGACAGCCAGCCTGGGCCTGTTCCTCAGCAGCACCTTCCCCAGCATGCTAGCCTACACGGAGGACATTCTGCAGTACAAAGGTGGGTGTGCGGGGGCACAGAGCCACAAGCGTCCCCCCTGGCTGGGTGCCACGCCCTTCCCCCCCCCCCCCCGCCCCTGCCCCGGTCTTCCTGTGGTATATTCCAGCTCCATCACTGCCCTGCCACCTCCCAGAAATGCACGCTCCCCTCCTGACTCTGCTGGGAACCGCTTCACAGGTGGGCCTCTTCTGACCCACGTGGCTTTTTCCCCATTCAGCTTTATACCTGTGTCACGTGATTGCAGGCCCCTGAGAAGCAGTAAGCTTCTCTTTCCTGTTTTCTTCTCCCGTGGTAACGTCCCCTGACCCAGCGCTGGCATTTGGTGTATCACGCTGTGCTGGAAATTCCAAGTCCAAAGACCAGCAAAGTGGCACAGGAAAGGGATGGCCTAGGAAAGGGGTTGATTCCTTATCAGTAATAGTACCTCCTTGCTTTGCTGCGCCTGTGGATGTTTTTGGAAGCCTAGAGGAATAGAACAGCGGCTCCACACGATTTGGGGTTGTGACGATGGGGTTCTTTGATGTCAGAAACCTCAAATTCTCTCCACTAATCTCCCTCCCTTTCTATAGCAAAGATCCTTTTTTTAAATGAGTTAATTAAAAATAATTACGTTTTGAACATTTAACATTACCCTTAGAAGTCACTAGAGTGCCCTAGGGTGTCAGAAAACCAGCGATGAAGAGGAGTGATTTCTTTAGGGGAGGAGCAGGGGAAATGGGTGTAGGAGGCGCGGGGGTGGCCCAAGCCATTAGAGCTAAAACCACAGTAACGAGAGGCAGGAGGCCTGGATCCTTGAAATCTAAGGATGATCTCCAAACCCCAAGTGAGTAAGTGAAGCAGTGAAATAACGCTGGCGTCCCATGTCACACGGAAGATCCCAGAGTTCTAAGTGGTCAACCAGTATTACAGTATAGGAGCTCCTGGCTGGCTCCGCCCGTAGAACGTGCAACTCCTGACCTCGGGGTCGTGAGTTCCAGCCCCGCCTTGGGCGTAGAGCCTACTTTAAAAAGAAATTAATGAATGAACTAAGCCAAATGTTAGAGTGTAATAACAACAATAATAATAATTGGTATTGGTTGCTTCTGCCTGCAAATGATCCCTCAAATCCATCCTCCTCTCTCTTGCCATCCCTGCCTTAGTTCAGGCCTTTCCCATCACTTGCCTGCTTGGAATACTTCAAGGTGCCCAGCTTTTCCCAGTTTCTGATCACCTCTATCCCTGCTTTGCCAGGTCTTGGCCCGTCCCCTCCACATTTGCCTCCCTCCGCGGTTCTCAATGCTGCTCCCACATTACAGTCGCCCGGGGCGCTTTTAACAAACCCCAAGGCCTGGGCTTGGTTTGCACGCGTCCAATGGAACGGGACCGGGGCCACTGGGGGCTCTGCAGTGCAGCCAGGGTGGGGCCACTTGGGAGGCCGTCCCGCACACTGCTGCAGAGGGGGCCGCGTGAGACACAGAGCCGGTCACAGCCTTCGTGACTTCCTGTGGGGCTCTCTTCCTTTCTCGCACCTCCTCTCACCACACTGCCACTCAGGGCCTGCTAGCCATGGTGAATGACCCGCTACTCTCTGCCTGGAGTGTCCACTCTACTCCGCCCCTCCCTCTCCACCCCTTCTGGAAGCTTCTCTGACGCCCCTGGAAAGCTGTACCCACCCCCTTTGTACCTGCCTCAAGGCTTCTGTACCTATGTTATCTGTGTCCTCTCCTCGACGTGCTCCATTGAGGGCACCAGAAAGTCAGTCCTGCCTGCACACTTTCGGGCTTTGTGACCTTGTACGAGTCCCTTCTCTTCCCCTTTCTGAGCCTCGGTTTTCTCATCTACAAAACGGGGATGCGCACACCTACCTGTAGCATTGTTTGTGCATTGGAGGAAATGTAGAACACTTGACTTTAGCCTCACAGGTGCTCAATCTATATGTTAACTCTAGTCATCAGAATACTCTCGGTGTTCAGCTCAGTACCTGACGCACAGAAAGTAGTGGAGGGTTTTTGAATGAATGAGTGGAATACACGTGGGTGCTACTGGAATTCAGAGAAGGGAGTGACCAATGTTGAATCCAACACGTAGCTTCACGGAGTTGATGGGATAGGAGCTGGCCCAGGTTTTGGAAAGGCAGAAGGAAAAAGGAAAGGCATTCCAGGGAAGGGTGGGGCACTGGCTGTGAACACTGTGACAGCAAAGGCAGAGAGGGATAGAAATGTAAGCCAGTCCAAAAAGAACATCTTGAAGTCCGTAGTCAGCAATGATGATCTCTGCTTTTTTTTTTTTTTAAGATTTTATTTATATATTTGACAGAGAGAGACACAGCGAGAGAGGGAACACAAGCAGGGGGAGTGGGAGAGGGAGAAGCAGGCCTCCCACCAAGCAGGGAGCCTGATGCAGGGCTCGATCCCAGGACCCTGGGATCATGACCTGAGCCGAAGGCAGACGCTTAGCTACTGAGCCACCCAGGCGCCCCTGATCTCTGCTTTATTCAAAAAACACTAAGCACCTACCATATGTTGGCCACTGAGCTAAAATTCAAGGCCCAGTCCTGTCTCGTGGGCGTGTAGCCCTGCGGAGAAGGCTGCCCTGCAGACAGAAGTGGGGGACCTGGAGAAAGGCGGAGGGGCCGACGGAAACGGGCGAAGAGCAACTAATGCAGGTTTAGAGCCTGGGGGCGATTACTGGAGGAGGTCTAAAGGAGGAACTTAGAAGATGAACAGGAGCGTGGCAGATGCAGAGGACGGGGGAGGCACGCTCAGGAGGCGGTGAACACAGGCGTCCGAACCCGGCTTGAGCCGGAGTGTGCAGGGGCAGGAAGCAGGGTGCTTTCTCCTGGCTGGAGGGCATGGAGGGTAGATTGTGAGCAGGGGTGAGAGGCGTCTGAGCTCTCTGCAGGGAAGGGTTATAAAGGGCCCTGCAAACCCCAGGAAAGCCTGGGGACTTTATCCTGAAGGCAGCATTGAAGGGGTGAGGCAGACAGCTGGTGGGGTTTCGAGGGTTCACTGTGCGCCTGCACGAGGCTAAGCACTTCCCTGTACTGCATCGGACTTCCCACGGGGCAACCCCGTGGAGAAGGTGTTCGTGTCCATTTTACAGAAGGAAACCGAGGCCTAGAGAAGGGGAGGAAGGGGCCTAAGGACACACGGCCAGTAGCTGACACTGCTGGGCCCGGGACCCGAGTCTGACTCGGAAGCGTGGACTCGGAAGGTCTGTGCCACGTTGCCGGAGTGAGCAGAGGTGCGGCGGGGCAGTGAGGCGCCGGGCCAGTCCCAGACCAGGCCGGGAAAGCTTTCTAGAAAGGCAGGTGGCAGTCAGATTGGGAAGGACCCTTCCTAATGCCAGGCTGAGTAACTTGAAATCCACTCTGAAGACAACCCTGAGTACTTGAAGGTTCTAGAACAGTGCAAACATAGTGACAGCAGAACCTAAGCATTCCCAAAGCAAAGTTAAGGACTAGAGCCTGAGAAATCTAAGGAATTTGAAATAGTCCTCTTAGGCCATCATACCTTTTTCCAGAGTCTTCCCAGAAATAACTGGGGTGATACCAGCTGACTTCTATCTCCTTAACTTGCATCTACTAACCCAAATCCTTCTCTTTGGGTTAGGCTGTGCGACCACGGTGCTGGTGACAGGGGCAGGAATTGGCGAGATGGTCCTCCAGATGCTGGTTGGTTCGGTATGTGGGGAAACTCTAGGGGAAGGGGCCAGCATTTGGGGAGCACCCCTCAGAGCAGGGGGGAAGATACAGCCAGCCACCTTCTGAACCCACACTCTCCCTTCCCTGAGGGTCCCGCCCAGGAGCAGGGCCCCCTTGGTCTGTTACCTCTTTCTGCTTCTGAGTCAGCTTTGAAAGCTGAGCTTCTGAATGTGGGACTTGGAGATGGGAAGGGATGTATGGTACAGTCCAACGCAAACACAAGGCCTGTCTGGGAGCAGGGCCAGCAGGGCCCCGTGGGAATGTCCGTTAGCTCCCAGAGCCTGGGATGGGATTGAGCGGAGTCCGGAGTTCATTTCCCACCCCTTCTCAACCTCCCATCCCCACCCCGCCTCTCCTAGCTTTTGGCCACCGTCCACGGGGCCCAGCCGTCCTGCCCAAGTCCTGCCCCGATCAAGGGCCAGCCCTCCCACTTCTCTTCAGATAGACCCATGTCTCATCTGTTCACCAGGAAAAAAAAAAATACATTTGCTTTCTATTGACTCTAAGGCATATATCGTCAATCCCCTTTTTACAAAGGGGGATATTAAAAGTCAGATAAATTAGTAACTTGCCCTCAGTCAGTCCTACTTCTAATAAGTGACAGGACATTCAAACCTAGGTCTCTCAATCTCCGGCATGTCCCTAATCACAACCCTCCTTCCCTCTTTTGGTGCCCTGCCCGGAGGGGGAAGGGCTGCATCGAAATGACGTGATGTCTGGGGTTTGCTTCTGTGTGATCTAGTGCAGGGAAGGAGTTGGGGGGGGGAGGGGTACAGAGGAAATTGGTGCTAATTGTTAAAGTCAGGTGATGGGTCCATGGGGGTTCCATAAGCCACCTTGGCCTATACTTTCATTTTCCATGATAAAAGGATATATATAAAATCCTTTGCAAAGTTCTGGTTAGGCCTTGTGGGTATAGAAACAGTATGCTCAGAGTTTTGAGGAAGATATGGAGATTTCCAGAAGGTTCCAGACAAGAGCTAGCAGGGGCTGCTGGGGTCCTGGGGTCCAACCCCCTGCCTCAGAGCAGGAGTTCTGCCTCCTCCAGAAACATAACCTGGAAGCAAGGCCAAGACGGCCCTGCTACCCATGATCCTGCCTATCGGTGTGACGGGCCGCAACCCGACTGAGAAACCTGCTTCCTGCAACACACACCTTCATGTGAGGTTTTGATGGCCTGTGTCTGTTTTCCCCTTTGGCAGATATTCCAGGCTCAGGGCAGCTATAGTTTCCTGGTCTGTGGCGTGATCTTTGGTTGCTTGGCTTTCACCTTCTATATCTTGCTCCTGTTTTTCCACAGGATGCACCCTGGACTCTCATCAGGTAAGGAAAGAATCTGTGTCTACACAAGAGGAAAACAGAGCTGGGGCAGGGGGCGGAGATACTATAGATCTTAGCACGCCACAGATGCTATTCTGTTCCAAGTATAATGCAAGGAAATGTTTATTTTTCTACAGCTTCCTCTTCCTCTCTTCCTGCTTTGCCATGCGATTGTCTGTGCTGGACTCTTAGGGCAGGAGGGAATGTGATAGGCTGACTCATGGTTTCTCCATTAGGAGAGGGGCATGGATTGTGAACTTGGCTTCCTGCGTCCCACCGTGCCATGGGACCACGGGCCAAGAATCTCTTTCCAGCCCATGTGGGGCCCTGAAAGACGGAGTCTGCCTCCTTGGCTGGAACGCAGCCCAGAAGCCTAATTGGCCATCTCTTTGCAGTTTAGGATTTTGACTCTAGTCCAGATTTCTTTTTCAAAAAGAGGTCCTTCAGGCCAAGTAGCAAAGGAAAGCTCCTTCAGGGCAGAGATGCCTCCTAAGAATAGTCTCATTCCTGGAGACCCCAGGCAGGGGGAGTCCCAAAGCTATTTTCATACTCCCAAGCCTCCCTGCCTCCCTTTCTGCCCAGAGATCTCAAAGTCCCAGCAAGCGGATCAGCTGTGCATGGAGCCAGTTCTTAAGAGCAGGTGCGCAGGCGGAGCCCTCAACCTTTCCATAAAAGCAAAAAAAAAAAAAAAAAAAATCACCAAAAAAGTGGAAGGAACGGGTATCTGCAGTCCTCTCTTTCTCAGGTGGCCACTCAGTTTAAAGACCCAGAAGAACAATGGCCCCCCACCCAAGTCTGCACTGACTATAGCCTTGCTCCCCAAGGTGGTAGGTACCTAGCGTAGCACTCAGCACGGAGCCTTCATTTAGGTTTCGGAAATGTTTGCTGAATATGCAATGAGTAACACCTACTGAGTTCCCTATTCCTGAGAGACAAAAAGAAACCTCTATTCCCCAAGCCCTAGGCACTAGTCTCAACAAACTCCCTCCACCAATGGTTTGCCAGAACTAGTAAGTCTGACTTTCGACTTGGCTCCCTGCAGGGCCATAAAATGGCAGAGAAACAAAAGCCTGGTAATCTCTCAGAAGGAATAATTGCTGCAGGTCAGAGCTGCTAAAACACGCTACCTGTTTTTTCTTTCGTAGTTCCTACCCAGGACAAAGCCCTAGGAATGGAAAGCTCAGAGTGCTACCAGAGGTAAAGCTGGGTAAAGGGGGCTGGCGAAGACCGCCAGGCTCTTGGGCACAGACCCAGGTGTTCGAGACAATCGGGGGAGGCAGTGGAGGCCCATCTCTCCACGCCTTGGCTCGGATCTTCTCCGCTAATCCTTGGTTGGGTAGATGAGATTAAACTGACTTCTGGGAACCTGGATCCTCCCGGGGCAAATCATTAGAAGTTTACTGGATGGATATTCAAGTTCCCTTCCTCTTCCCTGGTTTGGATCTTTGGTCAGAGCTGTCCAGGACACCCAGAAGGGAAGGAAGAAGACAGCCATACGCTTCACTCCATTGGCCACCTCTTGCATGGACCACACCCTGCCTGGGTTTGAAGATCACTTTTAGTTGAAGTTTGGAAGAATAAGTTGAAATTGTAAAGTTCAATGATCATGGCTAGATGTAGATATATTTTAAGTTGGTCAGAAACAAACCCCAAGTTATTCCCTGGCATGCTCAAAGGATGTATGTGCTTTTTACTTTTTGAGAGTCCAAAGTCCCTCAAATTCCAGTTGCTGCTATCAGTAGTTCATTTAACGTCTAAAACATGAAAAGGAAAAGTTGAATCTTGCTATCTTTGGGACATTAATTCAGTGGTATGCTGGGCTAGCTCAGACTCGCTTATAAAAGCCGATGGTTAAAATTTCATTTCGAGAGCTGGTTGTTAAACACAGCCATTATTCAAAATGGAATTATAGAAACTTACAATCAATTACATTAAAAACAAAGGTCATAACCACTCAAAACTCATCACTTCCTTGAGGTTTTTTATGTGTATTGTATCTGTATAGTGGAAAGGTATGCTTCTGAGCATCTCTTTCCAATAGCACTTTCCCCAGTAATGTGTTTGGTGGCTGGAGATCAGCCACCTGGGAGCATTCACCCCACAGAAACCGGCAAAGGCCATCCTCCTGGCTTTTCTTGGCTTTTCTTCTCCCCCTGCCCCCACCCACAGAGCCCACTGTTAAACATCCACCTGTATACCACTGCTGATAGCCAATGCTAACTGGCCAGAAGTTTCTGGGAGAATGGGATGAAGATTCTGTTTTTCTTGACTGACATTGACTGCGCTTATAAAAGGTGTAGAAACAGCACTAAGAATTTCTCCAAAATATCTATTTAAACTTTCCATCTTTTATAGAGGAAACAAGCTCTTTATACCATGTCAAGTTGTTTCCTTTCACAAAAAGCTGGGACTGCCGAGCGATCCAAACAGTGCAGCATGCTGAGGAGGAGGCGCTCCTGCCCACAGCGAATCCCCTAGTAACGCAGACAGAATCCCCAGCCGGCCGCTTGGAAAGGGTTAAGAGCACTGAGGCGTCCGTAAGTAGTGAAATGGCTATTACCGCGAGCGTACCTTCGTTTACTTGCAGATTCTCTGTGTAGGTACGAATGTACAGGTGTGAACAGGGAGAGAGGGTGCAGGTTCTCAGCAGCGGGTGTAAGCGGTGTGCCCCACACAGACAGCGGTCTCCCACATCTGAGCATTGGTCCCGTCTGCCGGCACCCTGTGTGCTGATGGGACCCCAGGGGGAGTGAGCCTGGTGGGAGTGCTGGCCTCCCCCTCTAGCTGGTGTGTGGCCCTGGGCAGAGACATCATGGATGCTCTTCCGGCCTGGCTTTTTTTTTTTTTTTTTTAAATATAAGTGACATTTCTTTTAAAAGCACGTACCCTACCTCAAAGGACTTCTGGAAGAATGAAGTGACTTTGTTTGAAGCAACGATTATATGCCTGACAGAGAAACAGCTTAATCAATGTTAGCAATTTTTATTTTTAAAACCTCCTCATTAGCAGCTTCAAAATTGTTCATATGTTTGGTACATATTTATTGTAAGTCAAACAGATCCAAATTCTTTTTGAAAGCTGATGGTCTTAGGGGTGTCGTTTTAACTTGATCTGTAAATACTCACAAGTATTTGATGGCTGTCAGACTTAAATGTGCAATCTCACTGCTGGAGGGAGTGACTGACCTGGACAAAAAAGAAAGCAGTTGTATTTTTCTTGTGGTTAAAAAAAAAAAACAAACAAAACCTTCCTTTTTATACAAATTTAGAAAGAAGAATCATTGGCTTTATCTAAGGTGTCATGATTAATTTAAGAATATAGAAAACAAGACTGAAACAAATCTAAGTGTATCTTTCCTGAAATAAAATATTTTAAATTTAATAAGCGTGTTATCCATTATGGACAACGGATTCTTTTATATGAAGCTCAGAAACAAATGACCAAATATTTCCCGAAGAGAGGTCTCTCTCAGGGCGCCTGGGTGGCTCAGTCGGTTAAGTGTCTGCCTTCGGCTCAGGTCATGATCCCAGGGTCCTGGGATCGAGCCCCGCATCGGGCTCCCTGCTCCGCGGGAAGCCTGCTTCTCCCTCTCCCACTCCCCCTGCTTGTGTTCCTGCTCTCACATTCTGTCAAATAAATAAATAAAATCCTTAAAAAAAAAAAAGGTCTCTCTCAAGCTATAGGTTCACATGGCTGATATTTTAGAAGAAACAAAACTCTCAAGACTGAGAACCACTGTTCCCTCTTGAACATAATCAGAATAAGGGAAGGCTGATGGGTTTTTATACCACACTTCCAAAATCAGTTACAGAGCAAGTAGGGCTTTTTACCTGATCCTCCTTCTTCTAAGAGTTTTTACATTTCAGAGTGCGGCACGATCATCCTGTTCCCAGATGGCCCTCTGCCACTTGGAGGCGGGAATCTAATCCATCCGTACCCCAGATTCACTAAAGGAAGACAGAATGACCTAGAGGTCTTTCAGAGGATTCCTTTATTCATTTTAAAAGGATTGATGGGAGTACCTGCTGTGTTCAAGGCACTGATTAGGTGCAGAGATAGAGCAGAGCGTGAGCGAGAAGCCCCTGCCTCCCGGAGATTACACCGAGGTGGAAGACAGATGGGCAGCAAGAACAGGCCGCAGGATGAAGGATAACGGAGTGCCACAGAAGAAGATAAAGCAGGGGAAGGCAGTGGGAAGACGGACTGTCCAGAGATGCTCTGGAAGGCCTTCCTAAGGAGGTGCCCTTTGTGTCAGAACCTAGACACTGTGCGGAAGCAGGGACTCGGAGTACCGGGAAACAAGCCTGTGGGGCGGGGGACAGGGCGAGCGCAGGGGCGTCGGCCAGCATGGGCATGTCATCCCTGAGGAGCAGTAGACAGGCCAGCCGGGCTTAAGTGCAGTGGGCAAGGTGGCGACAGGCAGGAAATAGGTGGGAGTGGCAGCCAGGGGCCGGATCATACAAGCTGCGGCAGGAGTCTGGATCCTGTGGTTTTTATGTGAGCTCCTTGGGAGTTGTGAGCAGGCAGGGCACATGGTCTCATTTACACTTTTATTTATTTAAAGTTTTTTTTTTTTTAATTTGTCATTGGCGGGGTGGGAAGAGAGAGCGGCAGGCAGAGGGAGAGGGAGAGGCGGGCTCCCCGCGGGGCTCGATCCCAGGACCCTGAGATCATGACCTGAGCCGAAGGCAGATGCTTAACCGACTGAGCCACCCAGGCGCCCCTCATTTACACTCTTAAGAGTAATGCTCTGGTTGTTGTGTGGAGGAGAAACTGTGGGACAGGAGTGAGACCAGGACACCAGCAAGGGCATGACTGCCTTGACCATAAGACAGGATGATGGCTTGCACGATATTGGCAGCGTCGGAAGTAGTGAATGTGACTGGATTCAAGTTACATTTCGAAAGTCAGGATTTGCTGATGGATGGGGCGTGGGTGTGAGGAAGACGAGAATCTAGGATGACCCCAGTGCATGTGACTTGAGTTACGGGCCCTTTGACAAGGCCATTGACCACTGGAAGATGAAGGGGCTAGCGCTCAAGAGTTCTGTTTCAGACATGTTCATTTTTTGATGCTATCTTGGGTATCAAGAAGGCTGGTAAATTTCAAAGCTGAGAGCTTAAAAGTCAAGCCCAAAGACATAAATTTTGTGGTCACATACATACAGCGCTTAAAGTCCTGGGACTGAAGAAGACTGCCAAGAGAGAGAGAGAACGTTGAGAGGCTGGAAGGTTGAGCCCTGGGGTTCTTCAACACCTAGAGGTTTGAAGAAAGAATCTGATCCAGCAGAGCAAGTGAGAGAAGCCAGGAGAGGAGGAAGTTCAGGAGGGACTGTGGTTTCCTAGAAGGCATCGTGAAGGGTATCTTGAGGAGGAGGAGGAAGTAACCAATGCCACCAGGGGTTCCGATGAGGACTGAGCATCAACCACTGGACTGGGCAATGTGGATGGTGGCCTTGATGAGAGCAGGATTTCTGGCAATGATGACGACAATGTATTCAAAGTGCGTGGGAATCCTAACATCAGTGTGATGCTCCAGCAACCGCCTTGACACCAGGGCTTTCCATCTGGTAGAAATGATCTTTCCAGTTTCAGTTTTCATGACACACCATCCTCAGAAGGTTATCCCAAAGGAAGTCACCTTCATGGACTCGTTACAGGGCATATGGCAGTAAGTGCTGTGCTTTCTAGTGACAATCGGTATGAAAGCTTCCGTTAATGAGTCTCTCCTACCTTGTAACACAAGCCCTGGGAAATTACCCAATGTTAGGCTAGTATTTTGTGATTAGGTGCATCTAAAAAAACGCAGAAAGTGATTGCAAAATGGACCTTATGCTTCTCAGGAGGATGTGTCCACAGAAAGGTTAGAAAATGGTGGATTAAACAAGCTTTTTTACTGAAGGATTTCTTAGAGCTTTTCATTCCAATATGTATTTTCCATCTCCAAGAGGTGGTGCCCCCATTTCCCAAACTTATTCGACCTCGTGGGACTCCTGTTTTAGGGAATTATTTTGACCACAGTGGCTTAGGAGGATCCAGCGCTCGTCAGAAGTGGTTCCTACCCAACCGCCTGAACACGGCCTACCCACCACCTAAAGGGACGCTTCACTGCTGCCCCCAAAGAACCCTCTGTGATTCCATCTTGCCATCCACACCTGGAGATAGGAGGCAGACCTCTGTGATATAATGTGTGCCTCCCGCTTTCCCCCATGGATATGGTATCAACTCAGTTCTGAAAGGGCCTCATTTCATTTACTTCATAAACTCAAGTCTCCAGTTTCTTAAGCTGAAAACTACACGAGGAGACAATGTCTAGAGCAGAAATAAGCAAAACATGCTTCTTGCAAGGGCTAGAATGAGTCTGATTAATTTTTTTTAATTAAAAAGTGAGGGCGCCTGGGTGGCTCAATCGTTAAGCATCTGCCTTCAGCTCAGGTCATGACCCCAGGGTCCTGGGATCGAGCCCTGCATCAGGCTCCCTGCTCCGCAGGAAGCCTGCTTCTTCCTCTCCCACCCCCCAGCTTGTGTTCTCTCTCTAGCTGTGTCTCTGTCAAATAAATAAATAAAATCTTAAAAAAAAAAATTAAAAAGTGGAATTCATGGGGCGCCAGGGTGGCTGAGTCGCTTGAGCATCTGCCTTTGGCTCAGGTCATGATCCCAGGATTCTGGGACTGAGCTCCACATCGGGCTCCCTGCTCGGCGGGAAGCCTGCTTCTCCCTCTCCCTCTGTCTTCCGCTCCCCTGCTTGTGTGCACTCTCTCTCTCTCAAATAAATAAAATCTTAAAAAAAAAAAAAGTGAAATTCACAAGTAAAAAAAAAAGATTTTACACGGCGAATAATTTTTCTAGCCCGTGTAGTTCTCTTAATTCCTTTTTATATCAGTGATCATTTTACAGTCTCCCCTTTCCACCACCTATATCCCAACTCAGGCTTTAAATATTTTAATGTAGACACACATCAAATAGTTGAAGGGCGGGTTTTAATGATAACCACTGGGAAACTGAACTTTTAACTTACACTTATCTATTTAGTATGGATGAACACAGAATCCACACAGACCAGCTCAATGGATGTGAGAGGAATAATCAAGTCAGTCATTTTGTTAAAAATATTTATTTAAAAAAATACAATTGTTGTCCATATCTAGTTGCACATATATCTATTAACATGTCTACATAGTTTTGGACTTCAGTAAATTTGCTACAGTGCTTTCTTAAAGCTAGCTTGCCATTATACAAAGCAAATTCCTCTGTCAGTTCCTGCATAAAAATAGTTGTTTTTGACGTATCCTCTTTCTAAAAAGACCATTACAGAATTTAACAAAAATTTTGCATACAACTTGAAGTGACAGAAAAAAGTCACCTGATTGGTTATCAGAGCAACCCCTTGCTATGTGTGGAGATGCACTGAGTATCAGCTACACTTTTCCCTTTTAAAAGCAGCATATCATAAAGCCCCCAAAGTGCTAGCGCATCGTCGTCCTCACCTACCTATGCTGTGTGTGAAGGTTCTTCGCCACATTCGAACAGAGTTTGAAACTCTGGCTACAGTCAATCCTAATCAACCTTAAAAGAACACCCCTTTGCTTCCCAACAGGCTAGGTCAGACTGCTGAGCTAGAAGCCATGGCAGCTTCTCTCCCACTGCACAATCAGTATGATTTTAATAAATGGTAGTGGTTACCATCATGTCAACTGCAGTGTTAAGAAAAAGAAGAAAAAAGCAATTTTAATACTTTGAAGGTCTCCCTAATGTAAATTACACTGACTTTAAGACAAGTTATTAGTGACGCATTACCCGTCATTCATTCCTTCGGGTAAGTGTGCGCCTGCATTACACAGAAGCCTTCCATGTACACAGAAGTGGTGGAAACTAGATATTGTGAGAGATCGATTTCAACAAACAAGGGGGAAAATCGATCTAGGCTGGAGGGAAGCACCCTGACAAGTTCTTATTACTGCATATCCCGAACTAAGCGGGGATGTAAAAGAATACTTCTCTCCAGTGTTAATGCCACAGCAGACATATGCTTTTCTTCTGCATCAGACACAGGGCAGATGAAAATCAAATGTTTACTATTTAATAACATTCAACTTTCATGTGATAGCCACGCCTGAAGATCCAGTAGGGCTCATTAAAAATTATTGTCAAAATGCAAAGTTACACATTTTTTTTTAAGCCAACTTAATTATCTGGCCAATAAAGGGCATAATTCTAAAAAACTAATTTTAGTCAAAAATTGTATTCACCTCAAACCAAAGCTACCAGTAGCAGAATGACTGGACTGAGTGTTTCATATTTAATCTTCCCTACCCACAGAGGTCAGTGAAACTACATGAAGGCAAAAGTGCAGAAACCGGTATGACTGTGATTAGGAAAATCAAATGGCCAGACCGAATAAATAGGCCGCGAGTGATCAAAAAATTTAACTGCATTAATTTCTATCTTTACATATATGCATATTAGTTTATTTCACTAATCGTGAACAGGGAAGGTCGTAAGACATCGCTACTTCTCACATAAGCACTGAATGTAATGTACATATAAAGGCCTTGGTAATACTGCCCTCAAAAACAGAAAATATGAAATGTCTTAGAAGGGACCGTGTCCCTTGCCTAATAGACAATAAGCAACAACGAGTAAACCGAAAAGAACCAGAAAAGTGGATAGTTTACAAAGCTGAGTGTATTCCATCAATTGCAAATCATTTGAAAAGTCATACATTTCTACAAAGCACAATATTTAAAGCTTGTAAATGATTTTAAAATATCCTAGCCAAAAGAGCATACCTTACAGAGCCTGAAAGAATGGCTCATTAGGTAATCCATTTGTCTTTTCTCCAAAGAGTCTTAATTCCAGAAAACATAAACGAGAAATAAACATTACTTCTCTGACCCTCAACATCCTTAGGTCGAAATTAAACAAAATAATCATTAAGTGCTTCCAGTTATTAATAACAAAACAGTGCTAATAATGGTGCCCCAAAAAGTGCCAAGTGATTTAATACCAGTACGTGGCATTCCCACCCCTGAACTCTATTCTAGGCATACTTGCATGATTCTACTGGCTAGAACTCTGGCCTGGCTTCAGGGCGCGCCCACCCTTGTCCAGAAGGTCCCAGGCCTGTCCTAGCACAGCTTATAATCCTTGGAGGGACAAGAGTCAGAATGGGCCCTTATGAGATGGGAAACAAGGCAAAGCTGAGAAGAACATTCAGCCCAAGATACTCTGAGGTTTCTGCTAATGCTTCTTCCATACAGTTTAGAAGGATAAACTAGGCTACGGTGCCAGAACTCCCCCACCATTTCATCAATTCACGATCAAATCTGTACTTTAGAAATACTACTTCGTATAAACCCCCTCTCTGAGAAATTTAGACCCCACCAAAATGAGGATTCTACACAAAAGCGGAAGTGTAGAAATGTTAGGAAAGGGCAGTGATGCACGCGCAGGAGAGCGGGTCAACGCAGCTTTGTTCAGCACATGTCACAGGCAGCCTTCCAGCTCTAAAATGGTGGCAAGCAATTAGTCTTTTAAGGTCGATGATTCTAGGGATTTAAAAATATATGTGCAAGGCATTCGTTTTTTAAAAGTGGCAACTGTAAAGTGCGGCCAATCTTTTTTTAAGTTTTCACATAAAATAGCCTAGGAGCCATCCTAGAGGATGAAAACTCTACGTTCCCTCTGAAAGATTTATTTCCACGCACGCGCGCACACACACTCAGCACATCAGCATATCCACACGTACACAGGTACTCAGCCAATACACCAGAATGACTTGGAAGGAAATGCTCTAGTCTTCCAATTACATCTTTAAAAATAAAACTTTAAATCTCACAAAACTTTCTGATGTGTATTATAACTAAAAAACTAGAGTTCAAGAGCCTTACTGTGTTTGATTGTATCCCTCCTGAGTTTTGTTAGGGGGTTCATTTAAAACGATGTTAACAGCTTGAACATCTTGGTTTCTGTGGAAAGCCTGAAAGCCAACGCCTCCCCTCTCGCAAAAGCCACTCTGGGCCTCCCGATCTCACGATATAGCTGCCATTTTCTGGCAGGCTGTCAATCTATTGCAATTTCTTTTCTTTTTTTTTTTTTTTGGAAAAGCCTGAAGAAACTGGCAGCTTCAAATGGAACATTTAAACCACATCAACAACTCACCTTTCAGATTGCTGTGTTTACAGGTCAAAACATGACTTTTATGCTAACAGGTTCCACCAAGTACGAGAAATGAAATCAAACCGCCTTCTTTTCTTGCTTAATACACTACCACCCACAAGAATTCTAGATTCTAAGATTAAAACTTCAAACTCCAGTAAGCAGAATTCTGATGACCTAAGAGGAATAACAGGGCACCTTGTTTCAGGTAATGCCTGCAGCATTAAAAATAACATTTATTTGTTGACCCAAAACCAAGAAAATAATTCATAAAATGTTTTCCACAGAACCCATCTCCAGTTAGGGGACCTGCTAAAGAAAGAAAATTAATGTTGACCTCCACTTCCCTACTGTGGGGGGAACAATTAACTTCTCAGCTCCATTTAGAAGTAACATTTTCTGTCCTTCCCTCAGATAACACGGTGAGTAGTCTTTTTAACTTCCCCGTTGGTTTGGTGATTCACTCAGAGCTCCAGGTTTCTGCACAAAGACACCTGCACTCCTCTCCAGACTGGTCTACACACCTAAGAGCAGCGCCTGAGCACAATTCTAGATTTCTGGCATGGATAACTAAAATATATACAAGTTAGTGAAGTGATAAGTAGCACTGGCCCATCAAGGAAAGTATTTCTTCAGATGCTGAAATGTTCCAAAAAATAAAAAATCAGAACTTATGAATGCAGCAAGAAAATGGAAGATGTTATACAGTTTTGCATAAAGCAACTTAAAATAATTCAGAATTTGTTGGTAAAACATAACATTAATAAGGCCAAAAGAAGTTTGTAAGCAGACTAGTAAAATAAAAGTCAATTACAGAATCATACCTAATTTGGAGAGAAAAGAGACAAGAGGCTGTCAAAAATACTATGCATGAAGCTCTAGAAAACACTGGTAAGGGGGGGTCATGTATGAAAAAGAATTAATATAACACTTCAGGAAATTGAAGACAACCTTTCCCGAAGATTTCCAAACTGAACTTCTAGAGATTTGACATGAAAATCAGAGCAAACATGTAAAGGGTTTCTCCATGTATCACAACAAAAGCATGCACCTTTTGTTTTCAAGATCAGACTGTAAACAATATCCTGAGTCAGTGGTCTTTCAGGTAGAGAGTATGTGCTGCCAGAAGGTGTACAAGACAATCTCCCTAGAACTTCCAGTCAAGATTTCCTTTTTACATCATCCTTAATTCCGATTTTTATGTTGTCTTATAATGTACATGTGACTTTCACACAGCAGTTAACAACTTTCACACGTATGATTTTGCAAGAGGAAACTGGTGTTCAAAAACCTTTACTGGGCAAGGTATGTGCTCTGAAAGGCTGGAGGCCACTTTCCTAAAATGCCAGGGGGTGCTTCCAGGGGCTTACGTTCCCTAGAAACCTACAAAACTGCCTTTAGAACTTCACAATCCTAACAAATATTCTGAGATCAGGATAAGACAAGGTTACTGTGCCAGACCTCACACAACGCCCGCTAGGGACGGACCTGCCGTGTTACTACCCAGAGCCTGCTCTGATGGCGGCAGCATCCCAAGCCTCTGACTTCCTTTCCCCTCCAAGCCTGAGTGACACACAGTATGGAGAAAACTAGAAATTGTGCCAGGTGAATAGATTCAACAGACCTGCCTTTTTGGATCTCTAGTACAGTATGTAAAAAGTCAAGGAATTCTTCCAGTTAAAAAAATCCAGTACCCTATCAAAAACTAATGATGTAATGTATGGTGATTAACATAAGAATAAAAAAATTTAAAGGAAAAAAAAAATCCAGTACCCTTTCACCATATATACATACATGTGTGTATATATGTTGGCCCATGGGCTTACTTTTCCTGTCAAAATCTGAAGAAAAAATTTATACTCCTATTTTAGCCATCAAAATGTGGAAAAATTAAACCTATGTTTTAATTCTAAGAAGTTTACATGGACTTTTTGAGGATTTCTGGATCATTCCCTTAAGTACGTATTTTTAAAAATCAATGGAAGTTTTCACCTTTGTTAGAACACACAAAATACACCATAAGGAACATTACATCACAAAAGCATTGACAAACCATTAAAAAAAAAAATTACTTAAGTTAGACATGTGATTTTAATTTTGTATTTTAAAAAACCAGCATAGGAACAAGAAAAAAATGATTTTAGAAATTATGCGAAAACCCACCTGAGGCTGGAATGAACGCGGTGGCCGCCGGCCAAGAGTGCAGCGCTGTGCCCCTCCATTCTCAACTTGAAGGCAGCGGCTTCAAATCAGCCACAGGGGGAGTCATTTACATCATGGAAATCAGCAAATGCTACAATTTAAGGACTTTTTTTTTTTCCTCCCCTTCAGAGAGCCTGGTTGTTTTAAACATTTCCCAGCATACAAATGAGTAGAGATATGGGCCAGGGCAGATGAAAAGCTAAGATAATCACAGATGTCTCAAAAACTCATCCAACCTGCTCCCTTCCCTTAACGTGGGCTACTTTGGCCCACCAGCCATCATCCCGGCAAAATGACCCGTGATGGGTACCAGCTACAGATACCAAACAGAAGGCTCCCCAGTGAACACTGAGCTTAAGTGGTAGGTTACCTTTTGATGCTAAGAACTCTGGATGTTCAAAAAACATGAAGCTGAGACTTTTCCAGGAAAGAGGTAGTTTACAAACAGAACGGTCTGCCTCATACACTTGAGCTAAGGTTGTAAACTTTCATTTAAAAAAGGAAACACACACACACACATACACACGCACGCACACTTCTCCACGTCAGTTGATCTCAAAGAGAAAGCAGATCATCAATCTCCTGAGGCCCACACCTCTCGGAGGCTTCCGGGGTAGGTTTATAGACAGAGGACTCACAAAAACTGGTTCCTAGGAAGGTGCTGTGACTGAGTTTTAATGGTGCCCTTGGTTCCCAGGCACCCCTGTGCTGAGATAGGTAATCTTCAAAGATATTGTCTATGAAAACAACCAATGGCTTTTCTCCCTTACTTCAAAGAGATAAAATACTTTTGTGCTTTCAAAATTTAAAATATCTAGTTAAACCAAGCCATCAATACTTACATTTAAAGTACAAAATATTCATTAACCTAATAACTATTCCAAAGTGCTGCTGAGAGGTCTGATTTCAAACAAGCATGCAAAGTAAATGACTCAGTGTGGGAGACAAGTCCCACCGTCTGTTCCCCATCGCTCCAGAACACCCCAAGAACAGATCTTTCAGCTGGTGACCACAAATGAATCGCGAACAGGTCTTCAACACTACAAATATAAAGACAGCTCCCTGAATATTGTCCCTCCACTCCTGCTAACCTAGCATGGGTGTCTGGGTGCCTCACACTACAGCTTCTCTACACTGTACAGAAACATTTAAAGTAAGGATTATACATCTGGAAGATGCTGGTTTGTCTCAGTGTCATTTTGAGCCCTCCAATGCTTGCTCCCTCTTTCCCTTCAGTTTATGGGTCTCAATTATAGAACTGTTTCTATAGTTAAAAAATGAGGTTAATGGGCAGTGTTGTGGTGGTGGCATATAATCTAATCCTAGACTTTCAAAGCCAAGTTTTTCAGAAGATTCCACTGTGATGCTGGTATCAATTCAGTTTGGAGGCTCCACAACTCCGTGCGCACCTGGCACTGATCACCATATGGTAACATTTTATAAATGTGGTAACGTAGAGATGAAGGCCTACATTTCTCACTACTAATGTGAACAATCCAATCCCTGTGTATAAGCATTTCCAAACAAATTCTGTGGCTCTCTAATTAAAAAAAAATTTTTCTGTCAAAGAAATAAGCACATCTTTACCTCACCTGAGGTTTGGAGGCTTTGCTTTGCTTTTCATCTTCCTAATAACATCTTTAAAACTATTACAACCCCTAACAACCTTAAATTTAAAAGAAGGTAAATATGCAGTGGAAAATAGAGTAAAATGAACAGGAAAGAAAAAGTCTCTTCTAACTGGGGACAGCCCCACATGTTGTTTCAAGTCATTCAGATGAATGTTTCATTCAGAGATGCCTCAAGATTTCAAAACCCAGCTTCACCCTAAAAGCCATCACTTACCAGGCTGTGTACCACGGGGCTGTAATCATACCACCCAGAGACTTGTCGGTACTTCCATGCTGGAGATGGGGTCCCCTATTCTCACTGGTTGTTGCAAACGCTGTCTTAAACCCCAAGTTTAAAACATCTTCCTGTGTTGAAACAGACTAGGCTCCGTGCTCTGTTCACAGGTTCAAACACGATCACACTTATGGCTAAGAAACCCACATGATAAAGGTAAGTAAGATGTCTTTCTGTGGAGTTGCTTACATATGTTCCCCTTTACAGTCAAACAGAATCTCTCCGATAATACTGCTCCAATCTTACTTTGTGTGAACAGGAAGGATTCCTCTTCCTTCACTGCCTTTACACAGCTCACTTTCAGTTACTCCACAGAACACACTTAGTCCTGAAGATACAGCCAACAACTGCAGTTCACATTTCTCCAAATAATACACTCAAAGCATCGTTTTCCTGGCCAAAGGGTCCCAATAAGGCAGGAGTAACTTTGTTCTTAACTGCTCTTGCAAAGCATAGCTAGCTGTTAAACCCCACCAAAAATATCTTTAACACAAAGCTCAAAATACTTAGGAAGGAAGGAAGGAAGGAAGGAAGGAAGGAAGGAAGGAGTGAAGGAAGGAAGAGGGAGGTGGAGTTTGGACTCCAATTAAGGCATTTTTATATACAGTCCAACTTGAGTCATATTCAAAGGGAATCTTAAAAAGGCATTTCAATGGGGAATGGCAAAAATCACAATAGTCTATTATTAGCATTGTAGAACTACTAACTGCTCACTTCAAATGTAATCATGTTGAACGACTCTGTTTCTTTATTCCTTGGTTCTCTCATTCCACAAGTGCATAGGTTATGTTTTCTGTAGATCTGGGGAAAATGGGCCAGGGGTGGGTGGTCCATCCAGGCCAGACACAGTGAATGGTCCATGACTGTTCAGTACAGAAGGAAACTGAGAAAGAAAATAAAACACATTATCATCCTATTACTCAACCCCAACTTTCACTTTCTGTCCCGGCTACAGTCCCTGAGGCAGAACGTGAAAGCTGCCTGCAGTGGCTCACGGGACAAAGGTAGTAACCGTTTATCATGGAAGAATATGATGTCACAGGAAAAACTTCAAAGAAAAAACACCTACATGTTAAATATTAACACTCTCTGGCCTACCTTCCCTCATAGCTTAAGGTATACAGATTTACATTTAACTTTACACAAAGGTTTTAGAAAGTTCATGCACTATAGAGTATAATTCAATTACAAAGCAAATCACAGTCAAAAAGAGGTCCGGAAAGAGATGCCCATTCATGAACTCCATAACTGGTGCAAATAGTTATAGGGTGCTCATCCCAGAACAGAGCTCCCCATCATGTATTCTAAGACCAGTTCTATAGGGAGAGTCCACGCTGAAACTGCATGAGCACTGTGACTTTAAGGTCTCAGATCACTCTACAACTCAATTATCTGTGAGAGGCAAAGAAAAATGTAAAAATAAAATATGAAACATTCTCAACACTCTTTCCATTCAGTAATTTAGAACTTTTTGGAAAAAAAAATGCAGAAGTAGAAAGATTTTTCAGGGTGCCTGGGTGGCTCAGTCGTTAAGCGTCTGCCTTCGGCTCAGGTCATGGTCCCAGGGTCCTGGGATCGAGCCCTGCATCGGGCTCCCTGCTCCGTGGGAGGCCTGCTTCTCCCTCTCCCACTCCCCCTGCTTGTGTTCCCTCTCTTGCTGTGTCTCTCTCTGTCAAATAAATAAATAAATCTTAAAAAAAATTTTTTTTCATTTCCTTTTTTCTTAACCATTTCATTTCCAAAAGAACAAATGAAAAATTAAATTGTAAAATATAAGAAAATCTCCCTGTGAGTTACCCCTAAATAAGTGAATGAATCAACCAAAATAAACTCTACAAGTTATAAAGTCTAGATGCTTGGGGAAAAATTATGGTTAAAAGCTGTGACACCTTTCCTATGATCTCAGTTAAGGGATACTACAATATCCATTTTTTAAAACATATTTAAAATGTTGGCAAGTATCAATTTTAAATGAGTGAGAAACGGGAGTATTTGACAGACCATTCTCAGAAGTTTTTTTAAAAATCCTCAGGTAAAAGAGACCTATGTGCAGATTCTCCTGCAAATTTTCACACGTGTGTATTTTCTTTTCCAAGAAAAAAAAAAAAAAGAGGATTTCTAGCATTTAAAATGACAAAGAAACTGGGTGGGTTCAAAATCTACTACAGTACTGAACACTAATTGGTCTAACTGAAATGTATGTAACAGTAAAGAATGAAAAGGAAGCGTGGCTGTGTCTGTCGGAGTTGTTTGCCGGCTGGCAAATTACCCTCGTAGAGCGTATTTATTAAACAGAAGTTTTATAATGAGGAGACTGAAGAGTGAAGAAACGGCCTTTCTCTTTCTTCATGTGCCAGGCCCCAACTGCGAGAGACAGGCTTGGAGGTGACTCACCTGGAAGAGTGTGTTAGCACCTTGCAGTCTGGCTGGACTCAGGGGAGCAACAGGGCTGAGAGTACTCCAGAAGTGGATGCTGGAGAGCAAGGGGCTCGGCGTCAGTAAGATGGGCGTCTGCAACACGCAGAACAAAGACGGTCACTAAGTGACTCACCAGGATTATGTTTGAACCTTATAATAATACACCAGTAGCCGTGAACCCAAATATTTTATCTGAGAGAGACAGAGCATGCGCACAAGGGGGGGCTGGGGAGGGCCGCTGAGGCAGAGGGAGAGGCAGGCTCCCCGCCGAGCAGGGAGCCTGACGCGGGGCTTTGATCCCAGGACCCCGGGAACATGACCTGAGCGGAAGGCAGACACTTCACTGACTGAGCCACCCAGGTGCCCCAACCCTGAACCCAAATATTGTCCTCTTCTCCACTAAGTATGTCTGAAATTTTATCATGAGGAAAAGCTCAGAAATTATTTTTACAACCTAAGAAAGATAAAGGGCAAAATATTTTTTAACCTGTGTTTTGTAGGGTCTTTCCCAAATAAAGAAACCAATCTGGTCAATTGCAGAGAAATAGTGGGTAACTAAAGTCACAAACACAGTTCTCCTTAGTAAGGGAGGTCTGGGATTCACCTATTTAAATGTTACGGGGGAGGTGCCTGGGTAGCTCAGTTAAGCGTTGGACTCTTGATTTCGGCTCAGGTCATGATCCCAGGGTCCTGGGATCGAGCCCTGCATCGGGCTCCCTGCTCTGCAGGAAGCCTGCTTCTCCCTCTCCCACTCCTCCTGCTTGTGTTCCCTCTCTCGCTGTGTCTCTGTCAAAGAAATAAAATCTTAAAAAAAAAAAAATTTCTCTCTCCCTCTTCACCCCCTCTCTTAAATAAATAAATAAATAAATAAATAAATAAATAAATGTTATAGGAGATGAGCAAGTTAAGAAATAGCTAATGTTAACTGTACAAACTTGTTTCTCAACATCACACCAGTTGGTTTTCTTAAGGTTCTCAGGATTTATTGTTTTCTAGCTTTTGACGTTATCACTATTTTTGTATAAAATACCAATGAGTTTTATAAGACCCCCCCCCAAAAAAAAGAGAGAGAGAGAGAGAGAGAGAATAGTCATTTTAGGAGGAAGTTGACAAATATTTCTTGGCTTGCAGAGACAATGAGTTCTTTCAGAACGCTCCTCCAAACCTCGCCTGCAGCAGTTCCGATTAGGTGCGGGACTGGGTTACTTTCATGGGGTCACAGCCCACCTTTCTAAGACAGACTTAAGTAGCAGCATGAGAACGGGCGGTGGTCGATTCTGGATTTGTTTTAAAAGGGGGGGGGGTCAATGCAAACATTGGTGGCTCCAGAAAGCAAGAGGCAGTTACCTGTGAGAACAGTGCTGGCGTAAGAGAAGCCGTGGGGAGAGACGGGCTCAATATTCCCAGGGGGCTCGGGTCACTGCCCGTGATCACAAGGATGGGCGCCAGCTCTAAGCCTTTGGGTTTCTTGGATCTTGAGGAATTACTTGTTTTGTCCTTTCCCAGCAAAGCTGAATCCTGGTCTTGAGGCTCCAGTGACAAGTTCTCGGGAAGTTCCATGGGCTGCGAGGCCACGGACCCGATGTCGGTGTCGATGTCAGGGGTGGGGCTCAGCGGTGGTGAAGGGGTCCTGGGGGGCTCCTGCACAGAAGGGGAGGCGGAGATGGGGGGCGTGGCAAAGGCGGGGGTGCCGCCGGCTGCAGAGGCCGGGGCTTCCAGGGAAGGCAGTCTGGGGGAAGCCAAAGTCTCCAACGCCTGGAGCGTTTCTTCTGGAGACGGAGAAATGCTTGGGCCGGCTGACAGGGCAGCGGCAACAGGTTCAACTGGCAGCTTTTTGGAAGGTGTTGTTACGAATTTGATGACAGACGGTGTTGGCTCCTGAGGCGGCTTCTTGTCTGCCAGCTTCTCAGCTGGACTCTCAATCTTTATAGGTTTGAAGAGCTTCTTACTGGAGGAGTTCAAAGAGTTGAGAGTAAAGGAAGAATACAAGCCGGAGTGTATGTAGTCATTGCGGCTGGAGGCCCGGGCCCCGGGCTGCTGGGGCTTCTCTCTGCCCCCGCTCTCGGGGTCCCTGCAGCTGCTGCCAACTTCACCGCAGCTCACGGCTTCAGAGTCTCCCTCAGTCCTGCCCACGGTCAGTGGGTCCATTTTCAAAATCTCTGGGTAAGACACAAACTTGTACACAAACTTCTGACCATTCACTTTTTTAATGATATTCTGTAGATAAATAAAATAAGCATGCTTATATTTTCTTGCAAATGTACCTCTCACAGCTCAGGAAGAAGCTGACTTCATAAGGGTCTCTATTTGGCAAGTAGTTTACTTGAGAGCCTCAAAATCACCTGCATTTATCTAGCCATACCAAACCCAGGTCCTAGCGCTATGGAGCATAAGCTGAGCATGTTTAAATGTCTTATGAACAACTGAAATGACATGTTACGTAAAAGAGAGGTTTTCAATTGCCTAACACCCTCAACCAAATTATCTGTATTAACTCAAAGATCACTGAACTGTGGTCTCAAACAATTCCAAAGGTACCAGCCATTCGCATCCTGAGTAAGCACAAAGGAAGAGAACATTACTTCTGCTGGGCCTTCTACTTCCTTCTGAAGTTCCAGTTCTTTCTTACCTCACACCCCCATAGGGGAAAACTGGTAAGACCAACCACTCAAAGGTGAAAGAAATTAAGACCTCAGCTTCTCATTCTAATTCTATCCATTTGAACCATTCATTTCACCTCAGAGCCCAAGAACATATCCAAAATAATAGGAAATCAAGCAAAAAATAAATTTTAGCTAAGAAATCAAATCTGTATTAACAGCTATTCTTTAAAGTACTAATTTGTGTTCTCTGGGTTAAATTAAAAAGTACAGCTAAAAAACAAGCATATATGTGACAACTTTTAAACTATGATATATATGAGAATGTTTTATTTTGTCCTCAAGAATCTCAAATTTTCTTTTCCTTATTCCAACCCTATACTCACTTTTTCTTTACAGACAACTGCAATTAGGAACAACATATGCGTGAGGAGTGGGACTGCAGAAATAGAACTGGAACATTTACATGTTTCATCCTAATTCCAAACTGCTGAAGTTATGAAATAAATTGGATGAAAATAAACCAGGACAGTGATCATTTTGCAGTGTACACAAATATCAAATCATTATGTTGTACACCTAAAACTAATATTTTATGTCAATTGTACCTTAATTATACCTCAATTAAAATATAATGTTTTATGTCAATTATACCTCAAATAAAAAAGGACATTAGTACCTTATAACCTCAACAGAAGAGAGGAACAATTCTTGTTTTGAGGTGGATGTGTATTACCTTTACATAATAGTATCTGAGGGCTCGGCTGAGTTTGTCATAATTCATATTAGGCTTGTTCTTACGAATCCCCCAGAGACGAGCCACCTCTTCTGCCTGCAAGAGCTTGAACTCCCCATCATTAGAGGTCCAGCTGATCATGTGCTTGTTCTGAGGCTCCTGTAGGAGCTGAAGGAGGAACTGCCACAGGGTGATAGCACTGTCCATAGCAATGAGCTGAAAGAGGCATACAGATAAGACATACAATAATATTAACAGCCAACCCTTACAGGACACCATATGCCAGGCACCGTGCTCCAAATGTATTACTTCATTTCATTCCCACAACAACCCTACAAAACAAATACTGTTGCAGCCTCATTTTACATTTGAAAAAACTGATTCAGAGAAGAGTTAAGTCACTTGTCTGAGGCCAAGCAAGTAAGTGGTGGGGCTGACATTTAAACCCAGGCAATCTGCTCTTAAGCAAGCCACACTGCTTAAGAAAAGCCTTGCTGGGAGACAAAATGAGTTCCCGTAAGTCACAGGAGCAGTCTGAGGACTCTCGGTCACCAGAGTACCGCTGGTTCCTGAGTTTTATCTGAAAAGCTCATTGTCCTATCCTCTGAGACCACCATTTAAATCAAAACTGGTTTATTTGCCAGGAGTATGTGTGTGTCTCACCGTGGCCCGAAGATGTAGGGAATAAATCTACTTTTGCTCCATTGGCATTTCTCCTCCAAATCGTTTCCGTTCTCATAAATTAATTTACATTTAAATTGGCAGCACTGAAAATTCAGAAAATGCTCCCTGATTTAATTTACAAGTTCTGTCACCACTTTGCCCACAGGGTTACTCCTTTTTTTTAAAGGCAGCTCCATGCCCAATGTGGGGCTTGAACTTACGACCCTGAGATCCAAGAGTCGCATGCTCTACTGACTGAGCCAGCCAGGCGCCCCTACAGATCCTCCTTTATTTGATTAGTGGCCTTTACCTGATTATCAAGACATGCAATGAAAAATCATTCAATATCTCAGGTTTTAGGATCTCCCTTTTTAGGCCAGAGTTTCTCAATTTTGGCTGTACTGACATTCTGGGCCAGAGAATTCTTTGTTTCTAAAGGAATTTTTAAAAAAAGATTTATTTATTTAGGGTGCCTGGGTGGCTCAATCGGTTGGGTGCCTGCCTTCGGCTCGGGTCGTGATATCAGGATCCTGGGATCAAGCCCCAAGTCGGGCTCCCTGCTTGGTGGGGAGGCTGCTTCTCCCTCTGACTCTGCTGCTCCCCCCTACCCACCCCCCCTTGTGCTCTCTCTCAAATAAACAAATAAAATCTTTAAAAAAAAATAGATTGATTTATTTAAGAGAGCAGAGGGCACAGAAGCCGGGGGAGAGGAAGAAAAATCCTCGGGCTGCCTGGGTGGCTCAGTCGTTAAGCGTCTGCCTTCAGCTCAGGTCATGATCTCCAGGGTCCTGGGATCGAGCCCCAAATCCCCCCAAATCTGGCTTCCTGCTCAGCAGGAAGCCTGCTTCTCCTTCTCCCGCTCCCCCTGCTTGTGTTCCCTCTCTCGCAGTGTCTCTGTCAAATAAATAAATAAAATCTTAAAAAAAAAGAAGAAAAAAGAAAAATCCTCAAGCAGACTCCCCACTGAATGCGGAGCCCCATATGGGGCTCAATCCCAGGACCCTGAGAAAATGACCTTAGCTGATATCAAGAATTGGACACTCAACCGACTGAGCTACCCAGGCGCCCCAAAAATTCTTATAATTAGGGGGCCTGGCTGGCTCAGTCAGTACAACATGCAACTCTTGATCTCAGGGTTGTGAGTTCAAGCCCCACAATGGGTGTAGAGATTACTTAAAAAATCTTAAAAAAAAAAAATCTTATAATTAAAAAAAAAACTAGGCAAAAGATTTGCAAAGACATTATCTTCAAAGAAGATAGACAAACTGACAATAAGCTCATGAAAAGGTACTCAACATTAGTTATTAGGGAACTGAAAATCAAAACCACAAGAGATACCACTTCACACCTATTAGGATGGCTATAATCAAAAAGCCAGTAACAAGCGTTGCCTAGGATGTAAAGAAAGTGAATCCCTCATGCATTGCTGGTAGGAATGTAAAATGGTATAGCCACTTTGGAAACCAGTGTGATAGTTCCTCAAAATGCTAAGGAGTTACCATATGACCCAGCAATTCCACTCCTAGGTACATACCCAAAAGAACTGAAAATACATGCCCACACAGACACCTGTACAGGAATGTTCACAGCAACATTATTCCGTAACAATATCCAAAAAGTAGAAACAACAAAATGTCCATCAGCTGATAAATGGACAGGCAAAATGTGGTGTAACTACACAGTGGAATATTATTCAGCCAGAAAAAGGACTAAAGTACTAGTACATGCTACAACATGGACAAACCTTGAAAACATTACGTTAAGTGAAAGATGCCAGCCACAAAAGACCACATATTGTATCTCCATTTATGTGAAATGTCCAGAATAGGCAAATGCGTTCAACACAGAAAGTAGATCAGTGGTTGCTAGGGGCTGGGTGGAGAGAAGAATGGGGAATTACTGCTTATGGGGTGATGTAAATATTCTAAACTTAAGATTGTGGTGGTAGTTACACAACTCTTCAAATATACTAAAACCACCATACTGTACAACTTAAGTAGATGAATTTTATCTCAATAAGGATGCTAAAAACACTACAAATACTACAAATCCATAGGCCTTAGGAGCCTAATTCTAACAACGTATAACTCACAAAGAATGGGATCCTTAAGGGTCAACTATGTCTGCTCCCAAAAAAGGCAGATAAGAAACTGCAGCGCAAGATAGCTGGGTTTCTAGAACTTTTCCAAGACACTCAAAATGTCCTCCAATAATCCTTAGTTGTCACTTCGGAGCTGGCTACAGATACTGTCATTCAAAAGTAGAGATGGGAAAACAAAATAGAACAGGAAGCAGATGTCCCCAGTCACAGTTAATGGAGAAGCTGAGCCCACGAATCCAAGTTTCTCTCAGCACAGTCACAAACTCTGTTTATCAGAACCATTCCCTAGGTGGAGAACTGCATTCACATCACCAGTAGGTTGTAACAAGTATTACAATTAGATACTAAGTGATAATGGCCTACAAATATGAAGTGCGACTTTGATGCTAAGTAACCCTGCCCGCTAACCTTTCCCACCTTAGCTGAGTTAAAAGAGTAGTTTTAGGGGCTACCTGGCTGGCTCAGTCAGTAGAGCATGTGACTTTTGATTTGGGATTGTGAGTTCAAGCCCCAGGTTGAGCACAAGGCTTACTTAAATAAAAAAGAGTGATTTTATATTATGATCCATCAAGTATGGTGGGGGGGAGGAATGCCATTTCTCTCAATTTACCAGAGACCCTTTCTTCTAATGATGTCTGTTCATGGCTACTTTTATTTACATGTTTCCCATCTAAATGATTTTTTTTTTTTTTTAGTCTACACCTGTTAAAACTACTCCCTAGTAAATTTTAGCTTAAGTGAAGAACCGTCTCCATATTTCCAGACATCATCTTCATATCAAGAATGCCTAGGGGGGCTCCTGGTGGCTTATCAGTTAAGTGTCCACACTCTTGATCTCAGCTCAGGTCTTGATCTCAGGGTCCTGAGTTCAAGTTCCGCACTCACGGAGCCTACTTGGAAAAAAAAATGCTTATAGGGGTCGGGGTGTGAGAGTGTGTCTGTGTGAGAGAGAGAGAGGGAGAGGGAGAGGAAGAAGACCAGGAGGAGGGGAAAGAGGGGAAACGGGAGGCAGGGGACAGAGAGAGGGAGGGGAGAAGATGAAGGACAGAGAACTGAAATCTCAAAATGATTAGAATTTGGCGCCTGTAATTCCATCTGTTTGGGGGAAAATTCCCAAACTAAATCCTAGAGTCTTACTACCTATCACGTAGATAATGCTTGAGCCCCATGGGTTTGTAACGGCTAAGGCACGGGTGCAAAGAGAGAAGTAAGCACTACCATCTCCACAGTGAGCGCACAGTGCCATTCTGAGCAGAGGGGAGGGTCCCCAGAGTGCGGGTGTGCACCCAGAGGGGTTCAGGTTTCACCTTTCAACTTCTACCTTCCCTCCTGGGTATGAGGGGAGCGCATGGACCGAGTCAAACGCTGGTGAGCTGCTGCTACTTCAGGGCAGAACCTAACTGCTGGGGAAAATGCCGAGGCTTTTTTTTAGTACTTTACAGTGCCTCTGGGATAGAAGGTTGTTTAGAATCAAAAGGCATCATGGTTTTGGAATGAAGCACTGGAAAACAATGTTCTTTCACAAAAAACTAACGTGGATATAAAATGGACATCCTCAGTGGGTACTTGAAAGGAGTATTTTATTCATTTAATTCTGGAATCAGGTCATACTCTGATCGAAAAGTTGGTGAACCTTTGAGTATACAGTCAAGTTGAACCTCTTCATTTCAGTTCCTAAAGTGTGCTATCAACACGAAATTCAATTATTACCTCAGACATAAAAGAGAACTAAAGAAAAAAACTTCCAGAAGACAGTTATCAAAAAGGGGAAATGACAAGTTGAAAAATACAAATAGTTTTATTCTAGCTACTTATCAATAAAAACCTTTACTTTCCTTCATGGAAAAACTCAAGTTTTCTAAAATTAGCTTTTCAGAAGTATAATGAGGGAGAGAAATACTTAACTGTTGCAAATGAAAGAACGTGACTGAGGAGTTAGATGTTGAAAACGTAACTGATTCTACCTTAATACCTCAAAAATAGGTCAATCCCAGAGGTAAACTGAAAGAAAGCATGTTGAAATAACCTATTAGGGAAAGGAACTCTCCAGTAAATGAAACTTTTTTCCCCCTAAACATGTTTATAATACACACAGTCCAGTTGCTGTGGTGACCCATAGCCCAACTATTTTTCAGAAACAGCAGCTAAGACCCAAATACTAAAGGTCTCCAAATTCAGCGTGCTGCTTAAATAAAACAAAACCAGGGGCCCCCGAGTGGCTCAGTTGGTTGGGCAGCTGCCTTCGCCTCAGGTCATGTTCCTGGAGTCCCGGGATCGAGTCCCGCATCCGGCTCCCTGCTCAGCGGGGAGTCGGCTTCTCCCTCTGACCCTCCCCTCTCTCATGCTCTCTCTCTCTCATTCTCTCTCTCAAATAAATAAATAAAATCTTTAAAAAAAACCAACCAAATTATGTATCGAGACTAGTTTTGAACTACAATCACCACCCTTTACGAAAAGTAACCAGGAATCTCTTAACACAGTACAGCACCCTATATTAAGAACATATTAAAAGTTGGGGCGCTTGGGTGGCTCAGTCGTTAAGTGCCTGCCTTCGGCTCAGGTCATGATCCCAGGGTCCTGGGATCGAGCCCCGCATCGGGCTCCCTGCTCAGCAGGAAGCCTGCTTCTCCCTCTCCCACTCCCCCTGCTTGTGTTCCCTCTCTCCCTGTCTCTCTCGGTCAAATAAATAAATAAAATCTCAAAAAAAAATATTAAAAGTATAATTACATTGCAGTAAAACTTGAAGGCATTTCCCTAAAAATGTAATGGATTTCACTTTCACAGTTTTAACGTTTAAGTAAAATCAGAGAGAAGGGAGTTCCTGACGGGGAGGTGGGGAAGGGTGAGCGGAATCATACACCATTTTAATGGAACCACTAACAGTGCTAAATATTAAAGCACCAAGTTTTCCGCGCGGTGGGGTGGTGGCTGGGAGCCGGCAAAAGGGAAGGGAGGACCTGATCCACTGTTGTGATGAGGAAGAGACTCCAGAGTCTTCATGGGAATGCCCTAAACTTCAACAGCCTGGGAAAAAGCCAACTGTGTATTTTTTGACTACTTCCATCAATCAACAATACCCCTTATTTCCTGCCAAGGCCAGTTAATATTCCGCCCCCAAAAGATGTTTCCAATTGATCCTCCCAGGAACCAAAGGGCGACCAGCCTCGCGGCAGCTGTACACTAAGCGCAAAATCAAGGGGGGAAGGGGCTCGCGGGACAGAAGTAGAAAAAGAAATGAAACTTGACACCGGGTGAACAGCGAGCTTGGGGAGAGGAAGAAACTTCGGTGACCGTGTGCCACAGAGCAGATCAAAGTCCGGGGAAGAGCCGCAACCTCACGCGGCCTCGGTAAGCTCTGAATTACTGTACTTTCATTTTCCAACTTCCTGTCACCACAAAGAGTCAGAATTCGCCTCCCCTCTCCAAGCCAAAGAGCCACTGCCACCCTGTGCCCCAGGGACCCGAGGGGCGAAGCGAGGGACCGAGCGCTCCGCCGCCCACCTGCGCGCCGCGGGGCGGGGGCCGCGGCCAGGGCAGGGCGGGCGGGGGGCGGGTCCCAGGGGAGCGCGCGCCCGCCCCCGCCCCCGCCGCCACGCTCACTTCCTGTTGTGCCGCCTCCCCCCCCTCCGCCGGCCCCTGCTCCCAGCTCCCCGCGGCGGGGGCGGCGGCCGCGAGAGCCCGAAGGGGCGCGGGGTGGACGAGGCGCGCGGGGCCGGCTGCTCACCGAGGCCGCGCGCGGGGCTCCCTCTGGGTCTCCGCCTGGAGCGTGATGCTTCTCTCTGCCCGCCGCCTCCTCACGCCGGGAGCTCGAGGACGGCGCGGCAGCCGCTGCGACCCCCGCGGCGGAGCCGAAGAAGGCGGCGGCGGCCAAGCCGAGCCCGCCGGGTGCCCGCAGCCGCCCGCATCGCCAGCCGCCGCCGCGCCCGCCGCGGCTTCTTGCGCCCCGCCCTCCCCGCCCCCGCACGCGGCGGCGGCGGCGGCGGCGGCGGCGCGGGTCGTGGGGCCGCTACCCGCCGGGCGCGCGCTCGGGGCGTTCCTCGTCGGGGCCCGGCCTGCCAGTTCCTCTGCGGCCGCCGCCACTCTCAAACCCCCCGGCTACGTCGGGGCCCCTCCCAGACGCCGTTGCGGCCGCGCGTCACTTCCGGGGGCGGGAAGGGCGGAGCCCCTGTGGGTGCCGGGCAGTGAGCGGCTGCCGCCCCAAGCCCAGGTTTCGGGGGTCCCGGGGGCAGGCTTGGGCTCAGGGCGGGTACGCCCTGGAGTTCCGCACTCGCCGCTCTCCGCCGGACCACTGAGTGGCTGCTAACGGCTTGCTGAAGCGTCCGACCGAGTCCGCAGCACCAAAGCTGCCGTCTGTGTGCGGGAGTCTCCGGACGGCTGGGGCCCTCTCCGCATCTCCCGCGTCCGGGAGAGGGGGTGGCGCTCGCCGGGCGGCGGTCCAGGGGACCACCTCTGTTGTTGCTAAGCTGAAGCGGGAGGGCTTCTCTCTCCTAGGCCACTTGTCCTGCCTTTTCCCCGGCTGAGTGGACGGAGGAGTTGGTGCTGCCGCAGCTTGCTCATCGAAGTACCGGCTCCCAGGACATAACGAACACCCCCGATGAATATTAAATCAGCGCTGTGGATCACTGGCCCGTGGACTGACAAATGGAGTCGGACCTGGAATCCAGTCGTGGCTCTACCGCTCACTATCTTGGAGACCCTAGTCACTTTCTTTACTTCCCAAAACTTTCATCATCTGTGAAACGGAGAGAACCCAGTCTCTTAGAATTGCGATGATTAAAGCAGATCAGGTGCTCAAGTCACCGAGCAGAGTTTCTAGCACATAGGTTCTCGTTAAAGAGAATTCTTAAGGAACCAATCACACTTGGTACTAAAGACTACTTGAGTAAGTTAGCAGAAGACATGCACAGTCAGTAAGCTGGACTGCTGAACAAAACCCCGAAGAAATAGATTGCATATTCTATTTAACAAGAAACCAGAAGGCCAGTGTGTGAGTTACCTTTAGGTGGCCATTTACTATCCGTAAGACCTGCAGAGAGTTGCTTAACCTCTCTGAACCTCTGTTCCTCGTGTAAAATGAAGATGATAATGTGCAGCATTGCTGAAAAGATCGAATGAGATAAAGACTAATGTGCTTAGTGCATTTCCTGGCACACAGTAGACACCCAGCAAATGGTGATGTCATTTATTTTTGCCTCCACCTCACCCCAACTGAATTCAAGGTAAAATTAATTGAACTCACTAAGTGTGATCCTATTAACCCAGGTAGGCTTTTGGAAGAGAAACAGCACGTTTTATTTCCAACCACCTCCGCCGTAAGAGTAATTATAACACAGAGGTATTCCTGTAAAAGCAACACTAGCAAAAGATGTTACCTTTTTAAAAATAATTTCACAAGAGGATGTAAACATTTTCATTAAGAGGAAACGTGCAATAACTGAAAAACACTAGCACTCTTGGCCTCTGATATAAAATGTTTCCTCGCAACAGTTTCCATTTTAGAAACGGAGAGGAAAAAATAAGAATTTTTAAGGTAAGCTGTTTAAGATACACCCTTGGAAACATTTGTTTATAGAAGGATTTCATTTTAAGCCTCAGACCAAGAACAGTTCAGGGTTGTGGAACTCTTCAACAGACTACCCTGCTCTACCCAAACTAGCAGGGAACCTCTGATTCAGCCTCAGGGTCTGCAGTGGTATCACAATTCCTTTAAGGCGGAGTTGACGGTCTTGTCGATTGCAATGTATTTTTGGAAAAGAGCCTAATTTGGGAGTTCTTAAATTAGTCATAGCAAGTCTGTCTGGTTTTTTTTTTTTAAAGATTTTATTTATTTATTTGATAGAGACACAACGAGAGAGGGAACACAAAGCAGTGGGAGTGGGAGAGGGAGAAGCAGCCAGGCGCAGTGCTCGATCCCAGGACCCCAGACCACGACCCGAGACGAAGGCAGACGTCCAACAACTGAGCCACTCAGGTGCCCCTTGTCTGTCTGTTTTTAAATGGACTTTTTTTTTTAAAAAAAAAACAGTACATGTTGACAGCAGAGAAACTAGAAGAAGACTCAGATTTCAGATTGGTGAACTAGGGGAAAAGTTTATTAATGTGCCTGGTTTTCCCACTCAAGATTCTATAAATACAGAATCTCTCTCCACGGTTCCTCACACAACAGATGGTTGTTTTGCAAACTCCATGGTGGTTATGTTGCTTTTTCGTTATCTTGTTTGGTCACTTTCCCACTGGGTAGATTTCCAGTCCTAGCCTTGGCTACTCAGGGTTATCTCAAATAAAATTTGCAGATTTTATTTAAGTGGTTTAATGTCTGTTTTTCTGCCTGGCCTGCCCTCCATTGTGTTTTTCACCCACTTTAGTTACCCCAGCCCTGCTGCCCCTATTCCCCTAATTTAATGACATTTCCTTTCCCAGTAACACCTGGTTATGATGATTTCTCGAAGCAACTTCCCCTTCCCTCTCTTCTATTTCGCTGCCTCGTCATTACCCCAAGTTAATGTCCCTTTTTCCTAAAGAAGTGTTTCATGGACTCTGACTGAGCAAGCATAGAACCATCTGATTGCCCGTCCTGTCTTCCAGGCAATGTCTTGCAGCACATGAAGTAAAGAAGAGATAGCTTTAAGTCGAAGGAAGCATCGGCCGTCCCAGATAGGGATAGATGTGAAGCAAACTGCAGCATGTGTGACACGAGGGAATAAAACTCAGGGATTTCTGAGTTCTGGCCTTTCAGTCTCCCTCAACTCCAAGCTTAATCCTCCTGAGAAAACCCTTATGACTTATCCCTTTTGGGCCTCACTTTCAATATCTTTAAAAATAAAAGCTATTCATACCTTTCACTTGTAGTCTGTGGTGGATGGAGGCAAAGAAAAAACCAGTTGATCAAAGTAGACTTTGAATTCTTGCTGAAGGACTCTATAGTTACTACGTTTGTGGGGCTTGAAATGTTAAAGAAACAGTTACCTTTGAAAATAAAACACAGGCTAGCTGGATACTGAATCTGACAGTATTTTACTAACCCCACTACCTATCAAGGCCCTAAAATTCACCAAAGACCAACCAGTGGCGTGATGGTTAGAAATATCTTTACACCAAGACTATTTATTATTCTGGGCAAAGAAGTTTCATCCCCAACAATAAGACCTATAATCAGAGGGTATTCAAGGTCCAGAGAAAACCCGTGAAAAAGCCTTTGAACAAGGTATTTGTGGCCTCTAGACTGTGAGGAAAGCTCATGGAAACATCTTGCAGCCCTAGCTGTAATCTTCACAAAACACCCTCTTTTCCCAGAGAGGACATGACAAGACATGACTTTATTGCAGTTACCTGCCTGGGGCATACTACGGATCTAACACATTTCATGACCTGTCCCAAACACACCTCAGAAATAGCTTCATATACTTTTCTTCACTGCAGTCTACACCGAGTCTCCTTCTTTTCTCCTCCACTCATACATTTTTTAAAAGATTTTTTTTTTATTTATTTATTTAGCGAGGGAGGGAGAGAATCTTCAAGCAGACTCCACACCTAGCACAGAGCCCAGCGTGGTTCTCAGTCTTGCAACCCTGAGATCATGACGTGTAGCCGAAATCGAGAGTCAGATCTCAACTGACTGAACCATCCAGGCGCCCTCCACTAATATTTTTTAACTTAGAACAATTTTATTGGTCCTTGATACATGTACTCTTTCTGGGTTGTGAAAATTGCTGTGGAATATGTACTGGAGAAAGAGGATAGAACTGATCATTTCTTTCCTAGTGCCCTTTGGAAAAGGTGTAACTTGATTAAAGATCGACCTTGTGGATGATGTGTAAGATTCTGGGTGGATTCTGGGTGGCTTGACATATCCAACATTATAGGATATGTATTTCTCTGAATTTTAAGCCAGAAGTTTTGTTTCCTCTCTTGTAAATTTTAGGATAACTGACTGGAATTTTTTTTCACTTAAAATTAACTCAGGAACAACAAAACAAGTTAATTCAGGGGCCACCACCAAAAGGCTTTGTTCTTCTATTTATTTATTTTTATTTTTTTAGGACTTTTCAGTTGTGGACCAGCAACACTGACACCCTCGGAGACCATCAGTCTTCTCCACGACTTCCATCTCTTTTACAGTTCCCTCTCATTATCTCTTACGATCCTATTGATATAGACAAACAACTCAGCTAAGGATCCAGAGATGTTGGGGAAGGAAGAGCCAGGCTGACAGATGTCGCGGTAAGTGCAGTGTTGTGGTGAGGAGGGGGAGGGAGGGAAATGACCACCTCCCACTGCATTCAGGAACATGTCCTGAAAGAGGTGGAGTCTGGAAGACTTGGTGCTAATTCAAAAATGTGTAAAGCCAGCTTTTTTCTGCCTTACTTTATTTATCCAGCTGCGAAACAAAATTAGTTTTGCCACGCTGAAGCATGCGGAGCTGGTGAGTTTCATGCCCAGTCCAGAAGTGTGGCACAGCCGCCAGCTTCCCTCTGTCAGACTCTCAAGGGAAGGAAAGTTAATTTCTGCCTAGGCTCACCCCACCAAATGGGGAAATTGTTGGGTCGATAGGGCTTTTCCCCCCACCTCTTTCTCTCAGCTTCTCCCCGCTGCTCCAGAAATGCCCCCGTGATGCCTGTAACTGCTTATGTCCAGAAATCAGCTCCCAACGGGAGCGCCCTGAAGTGGAGGGAGAAGAGGGGGTTCTGCCAGGATGGACAAGCATCCTGTCCCCCCCCCCACTGTGTGTAGACTTGATCCTTGTTTCCTTGTTTTCTCCCTACCCCCACCTCCACCCCAGGCCTCCCCCTCAGCCTTATTTTTCTTTCTCTGCCTACTTTTCCTTTCCCTTTATACCTCCGTGCCTTAACCCTGTCAGTGGTCCCCTTGAGAATTTACTAAGTGATAGTGGTCCTCAGGCCCGAGAAAATTTCAGAGCAAAAAATATATTTTGGGGAGCGCCCGGCTGGCTCAGTCAGTAGAGCATGTGACTCTTGATCTCAGGGTTGTGAGTTTGAGCCCCACGTTGGGGGTAGAGTTTATTTCAAAAAAAAAAAAATTAAGCAATGCTTTATAAAAATATATATGTAATGTTTAAGCATTAACCATGTGCAGAGCGCTACACCGGATACTTAAGGAGATGCGGAGATGACTAAGACCAGTCTCTTCTCTGCAGAAGTTTTCCAAAAGACCAGGGGCTAAAACCCACTCTGAGAGGGGGGAGGGGGAGGAGTGTTAGTGAAGTAGAGGCGAGGACTGTGCTGGGGGAAGAGGGAAGGGGAGAGGGTCCTCCCACTCTCAGCCCCGCACCCCGGGAGCCGGCCAGACCTTGGAAGAAGCAGGAGGGGATTTGTAGGGAAACATTCTGTTGAAGATCCTCCTCCTGTTCCCCGCCCCCATGCCAGCTGCCAGCGCTGACTGTAGGGCCGACTTGACTTTCCAGCTCAGCTCAGATATCACCAGCCCCGCGCCACGCTGCTTGTGGGGCTCACCATGCTCACCGTCTCTGTCTGCTCCACCTTTCAGACGGAGTCCTTGAGAGGACAGCCTAGGTCTCAGTCACCCTCACAGCCGAGCATCCAGGGCCATTCCTTCCCCAGGAGCTGCTCAGTAAGTGCTCATGGAGTGGCTAGATCAGGGAGGCCAAGGGGGGCACCCAGTGCAGCCCAGAGGCGAGGACAGGAGGTCGGAGGTGCGGGGTGCCCAAGGCTTGGGCTGCCCCTCACCTCCTCCCGCTGCACCCCCTCTTGCCTCCCTCAGGTCCTCAGACTCTCATCTCTCCATCCTGCCAGTCAACATGTTTGGTCTCACCCATCCTAAGAAAACTTTCCCCTTCAACCATCATCAGCCTGTCCTTCCCTTCAGTATCAAACTTCAAAAAGTAATGGTTTCTGTTTGCTGCCTATGCTTTCTCAGCTTCCACTCACTCTCCAATCTCCTGAGTGTGTCTGCTGTGCCCACCAGCGGCCCTTCCAGGCATTGTCTACCCACCGGCCCATAGTTCTCCTCCAGCCCAGCTTAGACGTCCCGTTTTAGGTAAACATTCTTGGCCTCCACAGCAGGCTTAGATGTCCCTTCCCTGTACCTTCTCCAAAACGCTGGCCTCTCTTGGCTTCCGTGAGTCTCCCTCTATCTCTCTGACCAGTTTTTGTTTTTTGGGGGGTTCTGTTCCACCAGCTCTGAAGAATGGGGTCTAGCCTTGCCTCAGGCTTCTTTCTCTGGATTATGGTCCCCCAATGCACTCCCCATGCACTCCCCAAGGCTTTGTTCATGACCCAAATGTTAAAGACCGCTAACCTTTATTTCTGACCCTAAATTCTCCCCTGACCTCTGGATCCCTGTCTCCAGTTTCCTACAGGATTTCTCCTCCTGGATGTCCTCATAACCCCTCCATCTCAGAATATACAACTTGAGCTCATTACCTATACCTACTACCTGAACCAAATCCTCCTTCCCACTTCCAGGTGAAAGCATCACCTCTGTCATCCCTAACAATTCCTGGGCTCCAGCCTCATAAGCTATGACCCCTCCGACACATCCAGCACTGCTGGGACTCCAGCCTTTTGCTCATGTTACTCTCTCAGCCTGGGACGTCCCCTCCATTCCATGGAATTCCTTGAAAGCAAACACCGTGTCAGTCATCTTTACGCACCCTGTGTCTCCTAGCCTTGTGCCTCTCACAGAACAGGGGCCTCCTGGGTATTGAATGAAGGACTCCCGGTTCTCAAATGTCATTTCCCCGCTCCTTCTCCTGACCACTGCCCACCTTCCTTCCTGGTGAGATGTGACTGTCCCTTCCAGGTCCGTTCACTCAACAAATATTTCACGAGTTCCTGCTATGGTCCAGGCATTGTGCTGAGAGGGAGGGATACGAGAAACTTCAGTCTAGGTTAATAGACTCTCAAGGAAGCAGTTATAACGTTGAGAGAAATGCTGTGATGGGGGTCCTCTGTCACACACCTTTCCTATAAGAGAAATTAGTATGAAATGCCAAACTATGACCATCATGCTAATTGGGGAGCATGGTGTCTGGGCAGAGTGGGGAAGGGAGCTTGGATGAATCAAATGTTTCTTAATATCTCAGTCCATCTAGGCTGCTATAACAATGTACCACAGACTGTGTGTAAACCGCAGAAATTTATTTCTCACCATTCTGAAGGTTGGGAAGCCCAAGGGCAAGGCACCGGGTTGGTTGGAATTCTGGTGAGAGCCTCCTTCTTGGTTCACAGCTGACAGCCCTCTCTCTGTGTCCTCACATGGTGGAAGCGGTGAGGAAACTCTGTGGGGTCGCTTTTACGAGGGCACTGATCCCATTCCGGAAGGTTCCAGCCTCATGACCTAAGCACCTTCCAAGGGCCCCACTTCCTAATACCGTCATCTTTAGGGACTGAGATTTCAACATATGTACTGGGGCGGGAGGGGTGCCAACATTTGGACCACAGCACGGGATAACTAGATGTGCGCTGCACTATGGGGCTGCACCTGCCACAGGCCACAGCCCCTTCCCCTGAGCAACATCGGGCCAGTCACTCCCAACACCTTCTTCATCTGGTCCTCTTTTTCTGACCATCTGGGTGGTGGCTCAGTCGTTAGGCGTCTGCCTTCGGCTCAGGTCATGATCCCGGGGTCCTGGGATCGAGCCCCGCATTGGGCTCCCTGCTCAGCGGGGAGCCTGCTTCTCCCTCTCCCACTCCCCCTGCTTGTGTTCCCTCTCTCGCTGTGTCTCTCTCTGGCAAATAAGTAAAATCTTTATCAAAAAAATGCAATTGCTCCGCTAGAAATCCATATTTTCAAAAGTTCTCTGTGAGCTCACTGAAATTGGGGATGGGGCCAGCCCCGTGCACCCGTGCCCCCAGATGTGTGCAGTCTCAGCCCTGTCTTTTCACTCTGTACCCCTGTCCTCCTCCTTCAACAACTGCTCTTCAGAAAACATTTCAAGTCACTTACATTCTCTTACGAATTCATGTCAGTCCCTTATTTTCCCAGGGACATTTGCCTCTTATGTCTTATTTCTAATTATGGTCTCCAGTTAAGGGGATTCCAAGCATCGGCTAAGAAGCGAACGTGGTTGGTAAAATGTGCAGCGGGAAGAACCTTCCTTCTGGGGCTTCTGTGTTGTCGCCTATAAACTGAGTGGGGGGTGTTTGATTTCCGGCTCCGGAATCTCTGGGATGTTGGTTTGTCGGGTGTTAGTAAAAGCTCTTTGTATTAGTCAGGTTTCTCCAGAGAAACACAACCGATAGAATGAATGCACCTAGAGAGAAAGGCTTATTACAGGGAATTGGCTCCCACAACTGGAGACTGACAAGTCCCAAGATGTGCAGGTGGAGTTGGTGAGCTGGAGACCCGAGGGAGCCAGCGGGTAGTTCCAGTCCAAGTCTGAGGGCCTGAGAACCAGGAGCACTGAAGTGTAGCTCCAGTCTGAAGGCCGGCAGGCTCAAGGCCTAGGGAAAGCCGACGTTTTAGTTTGGGTCCAAAGGCAGGAAAACGTTGATGTCCCAATTTGAAGGCAGTCAGGAAGAAGGAATTCTGTCTTGCTCAGAGGAAGGTCAGTTTTTACGTTCTGTTCAGGCCTTCAACTGATTGGACAGGGCCCACCCACATTTGCTGTACTCAGTCTTCAAATTTAAATGCTAATCTTATCCAAAAACACCCTCACAAACACAACCAGAATAATGTTTGACCAAGCATCTGGGCATCCCATGGCCCCATCAAATTGACACAGAAAATTAATTGTGGAAGTAAATGATGGATCAGGTTTGAGGTTTGAGAGGCTGGGGTGGCTGTGAAGGGCATAAAGAGGGAGACAGAGCCCCCAACCCTGTGAAGGAGCTTCCCTGCCATGTGCAGGTGAGTCACCTGAGGCTGCTACCCCTCAAGTGTGGGGCAGTGAGTTCAGCCCACTGGGGAGGACTCAGGCTGTGAGCAGGCCTTCAGGGCAGCAAGCGGGTGGAGAAAGGGAGATGGGTGTGGTTCCCAGATCAGCCCCACAGAGAGGCCACGGGACCGTGACAGTGAGGTTAACACTGAGGCAATCAGCGTGAGGCACATTTAGGATGCAGAATCAATGAGACTCGGTGGCTTTCTTTATGACTAATGCATGAAGACCAAGAAAATGTATGTACGATTGATTGAAATGCTCGTGTATTTCAAGTGTTCATTAGGTGAAAACCACGTGGAACTTGTTTCGTAGAAGGAGATAACCTTTGTCCTCGTGGAGCTTTCCCCTCTCCTTTACACTCCTGCGTATGGCTGGTACTTGTCAGACTGCCTGCACTGGTAGAAGTAACTTTCACCAAACCTGTCTTGTTTTCCCACGGCGAAATCTGAGCACTCGAGAGCAAGGACCACACTTCATACATCTTCAGAACCCCCCACTTGGTTGTATGCACCGTGGTGCCTTCTGCCTCTCGGGTAGTCTGTAAACAGGAATGGTTGATTAGTTGGTGCATATCAGGAGGTGGGGAAAGACGGATCAAAAGTCCTTCACCTTAAAAAAAATAATAACCTTTTTATTTTGGAATACCATTAGATTTACAGAAAAGCTTCGGGGATAACGCAGAGGCTTTTTGTAGACTCCTCACCTGCACCTTTTGTAATCAGCGTTAGAGCAAACATAGCTCTGAATCCGTGTGCCCTTGGACATGTCACATCCTCCCGGTTGGCCTCAGTCCTGTCACTGGTGAAAGAGGGGTAACAGTGTCTGCCCCACCCCCCATGAGGACATGCTGTCCTCATGTCACTGGAATAAAGTCACTGGGATGAGGCCAGCCTGTGGGGTGGTCTGTGGGTCCGGCCTGCTGCCCCCGGAGCCCGCCGCCTCCCCCGGGACCTTGGGCTCCTGGCAGCCGGCAGGCAGCACCCAGTGCACCTCCTCGCCTCCCCATCTGAGCTGCCACCCTGTCTTTCGTCAGCACAGCCCCGGTGCTAACGTAGGTTCTGGCATATGGGAAGGTGGACAAATACTATTTGATGAAAAGGAGGAGAGAACATGACCTGGGGACCATAAAGTGCTCAAAAGTTTCTGGGGGAGTGGGGGCACCGGGCACAGAATGATGGAGAGGTCAAATGCCGGTAAGGGGCAGACCGGGGTCAGGCGACCCTGTCACCAGGGCATGCCTCCCAGTGTGTGCAGAGGTCCAGCGACAGTGCTGGGTGTCAGAAAGTCCCTGCCTCAAACGGGCCTCCAGCCAGTGGTGACGAGGTGGCCAGGTTGCTGTAATCAAATCGGACCCTGGAAACCAAGGGTTTTTTCCCCAAATGCACAGGAAGTAAGCCGAGACCCCATCTGCCCAGCAGCTGTTCCCCCCTCCACTCCTCCTGCTCCCCCAACCCACTATACCTGGCTGGCCCTGCAACCACAGGCACCCCAGGCCAGAAAGAAGACCCACGAAGGTACAAAGGAAGGTACAAAGGACGGGGCACCCCTCACCCAACCCCACCCCCATCCGCCTTTCTCCAATTCCTAGGCTCAAACCACAAGCTAGGACCTGGGGCTCCGTCTCTCTCTGGGAGATGGGCAGGGTCCAGCCTGATGGGGCCAGAGCAGGCCGTGGAGTAGTCCGACCCTTCCTCTCTCCACCACAGAAGAGATCTGATTTTTCCCTCCTCTAGACTCTGGTTTCTGCTCTGCATTTTCCACTCGTATCCTGCCTCATACGTATTGGTACATTTGATTCACAGATTCTTGTTCTTCTCACCTAAATTCAGTGGTCTTTTTTTTTTTTTTTAAGATTCTTTCTTTATTTATTTGACAGGGAGAGCACAAGCAGGGGGAGCGGCAGGCAGAGGGAGAGGGGGGACGCGGGGCTCGATACCTGGATCCTGGGATCGAGACCTGAGCTGAAGGCGGACACTTAACTGACCGAGTCACCCAGGGGCCCCTCAGTGGTCTTTAGGGACACAAGCAGCTTGACCGCGCTTGTCTGAGACCCCATGTGGAGAGGACTCCCTAGCGTGTCCCTTCGTCGTGAGGTCTTTGAGGCTGCTTGCAGCCTCGCCCTCCGCTCAAGTCCCCTTTCTTCCCGCTTCTCTCCTCCCCTGTCCTTCTTAGCAAATTGGTGTTTCCATGAGGAATGTAGTTGAAAACCTGAGGAACTACCAACACAAGGCCCCAGTGCCTGTGAGCTAGTGTAGCTGGTCCCAGACATCAAAAGCCTGTGCTAGAAAGGCCCAGGTGAGGGCGCCTGGGTGGCTCAGTCGTTAAGCGTCTGCCTTCGGCTCAGGTCATGATCCCAGAGTCCTGGGATCGAGTCCCGCATCAGGCTCCCTGCTCAGCGGGAAGCCTGCTTCTCCCTCTCCCGCTCCTCCTGCTTGTGTTCCCTCTCTCGCTGTGTCTCTCTCTGTCAAATAAATAAAAAAATCTTTAAAAAAAAAAAAAGCCCAGGTGAGCCCGAGCGTCCCCGGTCTCCTCTGGCGTACTCCGAAATGGTCTGTGCCGGCGAGGGGGACGGCTACCGGCCCAGCGGGCCAGGTTCAGTGTTCTGGTGGCAGACAGGCTGACATTGATGGTTGACTGGTGGTTCTTATTTGCTTTTTCCTACATCCCACACACACAAGCAGACACTAAAAGCCTCTGGGCCAGGCCTGTTTCAGTGTGAGAGAAATTAGAGACGTAAACTGTGTGTGTGTGTGTGTGTGTGTGAGTGTGAGTGAGTGTGTGTGTTTACAGTCTTGAAACTGAATTGGAAGTATCAGTATAAACTTGCAGTGTGTTTACGTTTTAAAAAATCTCCCAGCTTTATCCACTGGAAAGGACTAAATCCAATGACATACCCAGTAACGGGCACCCCTGATGCAGATCTTATGATCTCTAAAAACCTTACCCCACAAAAAGCAATCAGAGACCCTTAGAAGAAAGAGCTCCTGGGGCGCCTGGGTGGCTCAGTCAGTTAAGCGACTGCCTTCGGCTCAGGTCATGATCCCAGGGTCCTGGGATCGAGCCCCGCATCGGGCTCCCTGCTCCGCGGGAAGCCTGCTTCTCCCTCTCCCACTCCCCCTGCTTGTGTTCCCTCTCTCGCTGTCTCTCTCTCTCTGTCAAATAAATAAATAAAGTCTTTAAAAAAAAAAAAAAAAGAAAGAAAGAGCTCCTTCCAAGTCTGTAACAGGAAACACACAAGATGAGCCTGGACATCTAGTCATGCCCGAAAGCAAAGAAGCTCTCAAGGACCAAATAAGATGGTGTCAAAAGGACTCAGAAATCAACTTGAAGAGGCTCCCATTGGCCAACAGTAGGAGCGATACAGGCATGGACGACAGCTGCAAAGGACCAAAGCACATCAAATATGTTTAAGTCCATTAACACATAACGACACTAAGGGAACAGACCTCTCTGGCATCATCAGGGAAGTTAGGGAATCCATTTGTTATTTTGAAAACTGGTAAATAGAAGGAAAGAGTCAAGCACTTTTTGAAGAAATATGATTTTCCACTGCCTATGAAGTAATGGGTATAAGTAAAGATATCAGTGACTACTAACATCAAAAAAGAAAGACAACCAGACATGCGCCCCTCTAAGGAAGTACACACATCTATTAGGTATTCTTACAAAACCAAATCAATCTGATCTGGTCTCTGACTTTAATTACCAATTTACAGAAAATACAGGGGCAGTAACAGGGGACATGTCACTCTGGGAATGTAATCTGCAAAATGTAGATGATCTATAGGAAAACAACCCAGTTTCTTTAACAAATGACAAGGGGAAAAAATGAAAACTACGGAGGTACCTGCGGATTACGAGAGATCTAGGAGACATATCAACCAACTGGAACATCCGGAACTTATTTAGGTTCCAATTTGAGCAAAAACTATACAAAATTATGGGACAGGGAAATGTGAACACTAGATGTTTGATTACACTAAGAAATTATTTTTTGGTCTGATCATAGTAATGTGGCTATGTGTTTTTTGTTTGAAAGTCCTCACCTTGTAGAAAAACATTCTGAAGCACTTAAGAATGAAGTATGAATGAAACAAACTGAGGGTTGCTGGAGTGGTGGGGGGTGGGAGGGATGGGGGTGGCTGGGTGACAGACATTGGGGAGGGTATGTGCTATGGCGAGTGCTGTGAATTGTGCAAGACTGTTGAACCACAGATCTGTACCTCTGAAACAAATAATGCAATATATGTTAAGGAAAAAAAAAAAAGAAGATAGCAGGAGGGGAAGAATGAAGGGGGGGAAATCGGAGGGGGAGACCAACCATGAGAGACGATGGACTCTGAGAAACAAACTGAGGGTTCTAGAGGGGAGAGGGGTGGGGGGATGGGTTAGCCTGGTGATGGGTATTAAAGAGGGCACGTTCTGCGTGGAGCACTGGGTGTTATACACAAACAACGAATCATGGAACACTACATCCAAAACTAATGATGTAATGTATGGTGATTAACATAACAATAAAAATGTTAAAAAGAAGCAAAAAAAAGGGCGCCTGGGTGGCTCAGTTGGTTGAGCGACTGCCTTCGGCTCAGGTCATGATCCTGGGGTCCCGGGATCGAGTCCCGCATCGGGCTCTCTGCTCAGCGGGGAGTCTGCTTCTCCCTCTGACCCTCTTCCCTCTCGTGCTTTCTATCTCTCATTCTCTCTCTCTCTGAAATAAATAAATAAAATCTTTAAGAAAAAAAAAGCAAAAAAAAAAAAGAATGAAGTATGAATGAATGGAATGAAATCTGCTTCAAAATTATGTAGAAAGAGTATAGAGAGCTATTGTTAAATGAGTTAAGTATTTAAAGGCCTCTGTCCTTATGATGGGACAATCAAATCTGAATCTAATCAAGCCTCTGGATCTTGTCACCAGCTCAAAGGGTAAAAAGGAGAGGAAGAAGACCATCTTCGATAACACTGAGGGTACAGTAACCCGATACAGAATGTGGGCAATTCTGGAGGAAAACATGGCTCTTTCTTCACAAATGCATGGCCAAAAAAAAAAAAAAAAAAAAAAAAAATTAAAAAGAGGGAAATTGTTACAGTTGAAAAGAAACCAGAGACATGGCCGCTAGATACAGTTTATCTTGGTTGGATCTTGATTTGAACAAACCAACTGTGAAACGCCATTTATTGATTAATTGGAGAAAATTATACATGGATTGGGTAATCAGTGATAATAAGGAATTGCTGTTCGTTGGATATGTTCATGGTATTGTGGTTAAGTTGCTAAAAAGTCCTACTTCTTAAAACACACGCTGCAGTATTTACAGGTGAAATGAGATTGTGTCCACCGTATGCTTTAACAGTACCTCCCCCTCAATGGGTCGGGGAGGGAGAGTAGATAAAATTAAAATGGCAGAATGTTAGTAACTGTTAAAATTGGGTTCATTGTACCAGGCTCATTATTCATCTATGTTTGAAATTTTCCATAATAAAAAGTTAAATATAGAACATTTTAAAGATTTATTTATTTGAGAGAGCACAAGCAGGGCGAGGGGTCGGGGGGGGTAATGCCTATGAAGTAATGGGTATAAGTAAAGATATCAGTGATCAGTAAAGATCACGAACAGAGGGACAAGCAGACCCCTTGCTGAGCTCCAGGACCCTGAGATCATGACCTGAGCTGAAGTCAGACGCCCAACTGACTGAGCCACCCAGGCACCCCCCCCACCTTTTTTAAAGATTGTATTTATTTAGAATAAAATATAGAACATTTTAAAAATAAAGCTAGTCCTTTTAAAAAAAATTTTTTTATTTATTTAAGTAATCTCTGCACCCAGTGTGGAGCTCAGACTCCCGACCCCAAGATCAGGAGTCACATGCTCTAACCACTGAGCCGGGCAGGTGCCCCAAATAAAGCTAGTCCTGCACATGGTATTACCTGTACCGCAAGAATCCGGAATGGGAAGGCCAGCCAAGTGTGGAAGGGTGAGAGAGGTGGCATGGCAGGGAAGACTCTGAATCTGACCTAACCCCGGCAGGAAGGGTGAAGGAGACAGGAACCAAAAGGCTCAGTGATGTTGAAATCCTGGCCTACACGTGCCAGGTTCCCTCCTACTTCCTATTGCTATAGTTGATAGAGGGTGCTTGTTCCAACTTTTTGGCCACATTGTGAGCCCTTTGAGAAGGAAAATGTCCCCACTCTCCTGCACTCCGTGTTTTTCCTGCCCCCCCCCCCCCAAATTCCCAAACAAACTCTCTAATCCAAGGGGTAGCACATCCAAGCCCAATCACCAAACATTGGACGAGTACTGGTCTATGGCTCCATCTGCTGGTGACACTGGGAACTGAAGCTACCCAAACAGGGTCTCTATTGAGAAGGAAGCTGAGGGTAATTTGAGAGAGATCTGTGCCTTCCCCATCAGGAAAGATAAACACAAGCCCATGAAACATATAAGAAGCCTTTAATTTCATCACCATAAACATTATACTCTGATTGCTCACATACAGTATAAAATATTTACTCCACTAAATAAATAAGACATAACATTATTGCAAACGGCACTTAAACCCCCCAGAGATAAGACTTCCTTAGCCCAGGCAGGGGGTACTCCTGAGTTTCTGTGCGAGATTCCCCAAGCACAGGTATGCCCTGGGGGCAGAGACGGATAAAAGCTCGAGGAGCCACACTCCGTGCTTCTTTCTGGTCCTGCAACAGCCCCAGGGAGAGGGCTGTGGAGCCAGTGGGGAAAGGTGGGGGGTGGGCAGCTCCTTCATCAGCCCAGCCCTAGAGAGAGCAGAGGGGAGTGGAGGTGGGAGGCAGGCTGGGCGAAGAGAGGAGGGGAGGCTAGGGAGGTTAGGGAGGCTGCTGAGACCTGGAGCCCCACCCTCCACTTACCCCCAGCTCCCCCCCCACCGCCACCCCCGCCCCGGCCTTGGGTAACAGGATTTGGGATATCAGCTGGGTAAGCAGAGCTTCCAAGCTCCTGGGTTAGGTAGTTTTGGGGCCAGACCAATCACCCAAGGGAAGACGATTCTGGCACTGCTCAGCCCAATAAACCAGCCATCTCCCAGGACCCACTGGGGATCTCACCTCTTAGACACCGAGATGGCAGAGCTGGGAATTGATTCCCCTCTACTTAGTTAAATAAATAAGTTAAATATTTAAAGGCCTGTGTCCCTATGATGGCAACACAGGGGCCAACAAGCCATGTCCTGATAAAACGTAGTTGTGGGGGGATGGGAGAAAGGCAGTGCTATGCAGCCAGGCGGCTTCCTCTCTCCCCACCGGACTCTTACCCACAAATAACTTTCATATTCTCAAATCCTGCGGAGGAGTTTCACACTAGAAACTTCCATGCAAGAGCAACATGGAAGGAATCTATAGCATAAGGGGGCTTGGAGGTGAGAGACCAGATGGTTGAGGTTACTCAGCTCTCCAAATCCCTTCTCTGGCTATGTCTTGACCAGGACACTAGCTGTTAACCCTGCCTGGGTAATCCCCCTGCAGAGTCCTGCATTCCAGTGCATGGAGCTAATGAAATGCCCTACCCTTCGGGCCTCCCTGTAGAAGTCCAGACTGAAGTCTGTCTGGACCAACAGTCAGCCAGCCCTGAAGACTGGAGGGGGGGGGGGGGGGGGCCGGGGCCCCAGGCCCTGACCTGCGCAGCTCTGCACCTCACCACCACGGGGTGGCAGCAGAGAGCCACACCACGTTGGCAGCAACAGAAACTGGAAGGCTAGGATGCGCCCGGATCCAGAGAGGGGATGGGGGAGGGCCTGCGACCCCGGGAGGCAGCCCCTGCCTCGGTGGGCCGGAAGGATTCTACACCGAGTATTTGGCTAAGTCGCTCTTATCAAATACCACCTGTGTAGCAAAATAAATGGCCACCAAACCAAGGCCCGCGGCCGACACCATGTAGGCAGTGACAGACTGGCTGAGCTGAACGATGGAGCCCATAAACAGGGACGGGGCCACCTGGGACAGCAGGAAGGCACTGTCCAGGATGGCTAGGTCCAGGCAGATGCCCCGGCCCGGAATGACCTGGGCCTCAGGCGGCTCGCCCACCACCACACGCATGGAGACGTCACAGGCGGAGGCCCCACAGAGCACAGGTGGAGAAGGGAGGAGGCTGCTACCTCCAGCACCCATGTGTCCATTGGGGAAGGGAGATCCGGTCTTGGGGCCCGGTGGAAAGCCGGGCATCAGGCTGTCCTCACTGGCACTACTCCCGGCATCTCCTCGGTATTTGGGCAGGAAAACCTGGGAGGGGGAGACAAGGAGAGGCAGGAATCAGCCCCAGCTCTGAGAACAGACCCTGGCATTCACGCCAGGGGCTGGAAGAAACCAGGCAACCGGCCTTCATGACAACTGTGCAGCAGGTCAGAAAACCAAGCAGACCCTCCTTGGTCTGGGTCTAGTTAGGACTCTCCGCAGGGGCAGGGGGTGGGGAGGGGACAGATCTGAATTCAGAAGTCTAGGTCTCCTCTAGCCTTTCCTGGAACCAGTAAGTGGCAGACAAACTCGGACTGCAGGTCAGGAAGAGAACAGAACCCCAAGGTAAAGGAAAAAGACAGAATGAAGACAGCTGAGAAGAGAGATGTGTAAGAACAGAGGAACAAAATCCAAAGGTGGGGCCCCTGATGGCCCAAACGCCCACACAGGCTCTCTTAACCCTCGTACTCCCTGCCCCCACCCCGCACCACCACCACTTCGCCCTGGGATAGCCGCCTCAACCTCACAGAGAGAGGCTCTGCTCCCACTGAGGTCCCAGGCCCCTGCTGTGAGGTCGGTCCATGGCCCCAGAATGAGGGCAGGGAAGGCCCAGAGGACTCAGCCTGGAGGAAGAGAGGAGCAAGAAGAATCTTCCAGACTCCTTTAGCCTAGCTGTGCTAATGTTGAAGCCCTTCTTGCTTCCTACTCACTATGTGCCTTAGATCAGGGTAGCCTGCCCCTGCCCAGAACGCCCTATTTAAGGACAGGGCCAGAATTCATCCCCCACTGCCCCTGTGCCTGCTAGTGCCCCACGTGGAAGGGCTCTCGAGTTGGCTGCGCTGGAGCTGGCACCCGTGGCGGAGCTCAAAAGGGAAGCCTACAGCTCTTGGTGCGGCCAGAAGTAGGCAAGGCAAGTACAGACCGTGTATGGGGCCAAGCGTGCCACCAGTGGGCCTCCCAGGCCCTGTCCTCCCTGCCTGCCACCCCGTCAAGAGGCCCCTAGGGCTAGACACGCTCCGCAGTCCGAGGGGAGGACCCGCCCGGCCATGTTCCCCGGAGCGAGTGGGTATGCCCAAGCCTGGCCTCTGGACACCAGCCCCCAAGCCCCCAGCCGGGCAGCAGCAGAATGGAGGCTGATGAAGGTTATCAGTGTGCGGACAGGGGTCTCAGAGACCAGGCTACCCCAACCAAAACTCCGGCCCCTCCCTCCACACCCCCCCACCCCTGCAGCTACCTATTCAGTTGCCCACCCTCCTAGCTAGCTATTTCCCTGCTACCTCACTCATGCCCTGCAAGGGGCCACCACATCCTCCCTATGGTCTGGAAGCTCTATGGAGGCAGGCCTGCGTCTCCTCCCTCAGGACACTCCAACCTCTTACCCTCTGGGCACAGCTCTGGACCCAGGGCTGTAGCTCACTGAGGCCAGTGAAGGGCACAAAGGTGACTACACAGCTTTGGTCAGGAGGCTGCCCACAGAACGGGGCCCCCAGAGGGGCTGGCTGGTGTGGGGCCAAGCAGGAAGGAGGCCCCCAACTTACAGTGGCCAGGCGAGCGGTGTCAGGCGCGTCAGGCTCAGAGATCCGCCGTGGGGGCGGGGGAAGGGGACGGAGGCAAAGGTGTGAGGCAGGAAAAGAAAAGAGAGAATTAGGCAGAAAAAGAAGATAAACCAGAAAGAGAAGGGGTAGTGAGGAGCCTTCCCCATCTTGGAGAACAAAGCAGCACAGGGGTCGGTCACAATGCCCCTCCCTGAATAAAGAGAGCCCTTGCCAACACCAGACCACCCCCACTCACCGGCTGCTGAAGCCAGGTGCCCCAGAGGTCATCAGGCCCAGCCCCACCCCCAGCCCCTCCCCACCCCACGCCTCTGCCTAGAACCACCCAGCCCAGACTGAGGGCTTCCGCTAGCCTGATTCTTCAGGATTCCCAAAGAAGGATTTAGCATTTCCTGCAATCATCCACTCAAGTGCTTTATAGTCCTGACACCAGGAAGTCATTCCCAGAATCTAATCTACACCTTCCTTCTGCAGCCCACGTCTCTGGCCCTGGGCTACATGGGCTTCCTCTCGGATCAAAGAATGACTTCTCCCGCACGTCTCTGGCCCGACACCGATCCATTCAGGGCTTCTCCGTCTCCCCTCCACCCCCGCTCCACCCAGTGGCCAATGTGAGTACCTGCTTCTCGCGGTGGTAGAGGGAGGCTAGCGTGTAGGGCAGGATCTGCAGGGCGGAGAAGGTGAAGCCGGTGAGGGCGGCCGACGCGGTCACCACGGCCACACTGCGCGACAGGCACATGGTGCCGGCAGCAACAGGGAAGGCCACCACGCTGGCCAGATAGACGGCCCGGGTGCCGAATCGCTGCACCAGCCGGTCCATGACCAGAGAGAAGAGCAGGGAGATGGCGCATTGCAGGAACAGCCCCAGGCTGCCCATCCGGACCCCTGCGGGGTGGGGTAGAGGAGGAAGTCAGCCCCGGAGCAGGAAGAGGCCCAATACAACCCAATACAACCGGGGAGGGCTCAGAACTGCGGGCACCTGCCGTCCAAGCCTCGCTGTGTGGACCAGACCTGCTCCCCCGCATCATCCCCACCCGGCTGCGGCAGCCCGAGCCGAGGTTCTTCCACTGCCCTTAGACGATGCGGCCAAAGCCTCTATCGGTTGTTTTGGGGAGGCCTGGCCTAGGGCTCGGCTCTCTAAGAGGGTGCGAGGGAACACCGAGACAGCTCTGCCATGGGCCCCAGGACAGAGTTCGGGACTGCCTGAGCTGAAGGTCTGGCCCGGGAATGTGGCAAGTCAACAGGGCGTGCAGAGGGCACACTGAAGTTGGGGCCAGGCGGACCGGAGACCCGGCCTTGACTGCCCTACTGCCTCTGTTCCTTAACTAAGCTTAGCCTTTTCTTCTGGCAAATGGGGGCAATGACTCTGAGCAAACCTCTCTGCGGCCCGAGGTGCTGTGGAGACCGCAAGCCGCGCTGCCCTGCACCGTGGGGGCCGCGTGCACAGATGGGGCCCACTGTCCTGACAGGGAAATCGGGAACCCAGACGCACAGCTACGGGCCGGCACAGACTGCACAGACTGCACAGACGGCGGGCCGTTCCCTGCGGGGCGGTGGGGAGGGGAATCTCTCACAGCGGGGGCCCCCCCTGCCCCCCCTCCCAGGCTGCTGAGGCCTTACCTTCATCATAGTGTCTCCGGGCCTCGGTGCCCGGCTCAGCCCGGGGCACACCCTGGTACAGCCCCTCGCCTACAAAGTCCGTGTAGAACAGCGTGAAGGTCATGAATGCCATCCAGCTGCACAGCTCGGCCATGAAGAGTCTGCGCAGGGTGCGAGGCACACGGCAACAGAGCTGGTGCAGCCGGGGAAACAGGGCGCCCAGGTTCCGGAAAGCCAGGCGGGTGTGGCACGGCCAGCAGTGTGGCCCCGAGGGGACCGCCAGCCCTTCCGCCACCTCGGCCGGACCCAGCGCTGCCTCCTCGGCCACAAACAGTGTGGCCGCCACACAGGTGAGGAAGATGAGGGTGAGCAGGCCAAAGAGGCACTCCTCCTGGGTGCCCAGGTAGGGGGCCAGGGCACTGGCGTCCCAGTCGATGGCAGGCAGGAGGTAGCCCAGGCAGCCCCCGAGGCTGATCATGAAGGCATAGACAGAGAAGGCCTGGCGACAGTGGTCTGGGTCCCGGAAGAGGTCAGAGAGCAGGGCCTCCAGCGGGGTGAAGCAAACCTGGCCGCAGAAGTCCAGCAGCCCCACCCCCAGGATCAGCAAGGCCAGCTCCAGGGGCCTGGTGTCCGGGCACAGCAGCCCCGCCAGCCAGCCGGCCCTTGGGATGAGGAAGAGGCTCAGCAGGACGCCCAGGGACAGGGCCCAGATGAAGGGCCTCCGGCGACCATAGCGCCCACGCCAGTGGTCACTGGCCGAGCCTAGGAGTGGGACCGAGACGAGGCCCAGCACTGGACCGATGCCTGCAGGAAGGACATGTCGTATGAGCCAGAGGGGCCGTGGGGAAGGGGGACCAAGCTCCTGGACAAGGACGGAAATGACCAAGATCCTAATCACATGCAGGACCCCCCTCCATGCTGGAAACAGCGAAGGGTATGTCACAGACTCTAGTTTAGTCCTCGCAGCTAGGATCACTAACGCCCCATCTTAAGATGGGCAAACTGATGCACTGAACAACTGGTAAGTGAGCCTTGAGCACAGGCACCCAGGTGGGGGTGGGGGGCAAGAGGCGGAGTTTTAACAGGCAGTCCGACCCCAGAACCTGTGATCCTGGGAGCCACCCCAGGGTGACCACTTGCCTTCTGTGGCTTTTGTAGAACACACCTGCAGTCAGGGGCCCACCCCAGGCCCTAGGGGTAAGAAAGAGCCCTGGCTGGGAGACCCCGATCCTAGTAATCAGTAGCTAGCCCTCCAGCCTGGCTAAGTCACCCAACCGCTTATCGGCCTCCATGACCTCTTCTGTGAAACGGGGGACCCCAAAGGCTGTTGCAAGGATTAAACGAGTAACAGACAGAAATTAGAATGGGCCGGACAAAGGTGAAGAGCAGTGTCTCCCATGCGCCCGGCATTGTGTAGGGGTCTGGGGTATGGAGGTGACCACGGACTGTCCCTGTGTTCTTTTCCGGTTGGGCCCCCCCCCCCCGCCCCGCCCCAGCCCACCGCACCCCCTCCGCCCAGCAGTGCCCACCCGCCAGCTCCACGGGCTCAGGAAGAGCAGGCAGCCACCTCTCCCGCTTTGGGCAGAGGCACTGTCTTCCTACCTCCTGGGTGTCATGGCTCTGGAGCAGGAGGGAAGGAGGATGTGGTGACTCACCTAGCACCATGGTCATGAACTTCTCCTCGACCCCCACTTCCAGCAGCAAAGGCGGCACGTAGGTGATGCCGGCGGCCAGGCACACCTCTAGGCCGAAGGTCAGCAGGTTGACCAGCAGGAGCTGGGCTTTCCGATGCCGCAGCAGGCGGCCGGCCCACAGCCTCTGGGCCATGGTGGGCTTCACACGCTCCACAGCTGCCGAGGCTCAGCCCTGCTCCAGACGCCCAGGCCTCTCCTCCTTGCTGCCACCAACTGCCCCGGCCTCGGCCAGGAGCCCATGTCTGCCAGCCTTCCGTGCAGGTCGGGCTCCTCAGCCCGTGCTAAACGCCGGTGGCCGCCGGGTGCCTCGGTGGGGACATAGCTCATCACTCGGATCCTGGAAGGACAGGGACAATCAAACCCAGCCTGTGAAATCCTGGCAACCAGGCCTCCAGGATTTGCTCTGAGTTCTCTGAACGCTGTTCACTCCCAGGCTGACGACGGTGTGGCCGTGCCACCTCCTACTGCCAATCAGGAAATGCATGTTAATATTAGCCTAAGGCTGACATAACTAATAAGGTAAATATGATTTCTAAACCTCAGCACACTCCAGGGCCAAACAGATGTCCGTTTTTCTCTGTTTTGGAATATCTTTGCCATTGCCCTTGCCTGCTGGTAGGGAAAAAAGAAAAAAAAAAAAAAATCAAACCAACTGAATTCCCAGTTCCCCAGGCCCTGTTATCAAGGTGCCCCTGGAGACCCCCTGCCAGGCCTGGTGTGTTTGCTTTCTCTCTCCACATCCCAAAGCTGGGCTGTTCAATTCCCCTTTGTTATGAGTAGCACTTCCTATGCAGCGCTGCCTGGCCACAAGCGGCGTTGCACCGTAACCCCAGCCACCATAACCCGAGCCCCCAAGGATGGGAACAAGGGGGGTAGGGCGGGGAGGCTGTGGTTTGTTGGGTTGGGTTTTAACCTGTCACTGAAACCACTTAAAGAGGGCTCGCCTGGAGGAACCTCGGCCTGCAAACCTCTCCCTGGAGTTTCTCTCCGCGCTCAACGTTCGTGGGGAAGAAACATTCCCACGTGTACTGCCCAACTGTCATGGCACAGTGGGGCCTGTTCCCAGGTGCCCGCCTCACAGGGGCACAAAACGGCACCAGCTGGTGGCAACCGTAATGACCCCGGTGACCCAGGGCCGGCAGGAGGCCCCACCACTTTCCCGGCCGCCTTTCTCTGCTCCCCAAACGGCTCCATTCTCAGCAGAGAAGTCCCCACGGCCCTCCCTGCTAGGCCTGCCTCCTGTGCAGAGAGATCCCACTGGGGGAGCCCCCACCCTGTGCCCCCCACTCCCAGGCAATCGGCATCCAGGTCTTGCTTCCTGACCACAGGACCCAACGCAGTTTGCTGTTTCGGATTGACCACAAAAGAGGGAAAATCACGTCAGCCACGAGGAGTACAGAAGGTGGGCCTTCGTGAGAAAAAGCAAGAGCCCCCTAACTTGTCATTCATCCCAAAGACGTGAGGACAGAGCTTCATGCCACTCCTGGCCGGAGTCTAGACTGCCTTCCCTGGCCTCACCCATTCATGCCCATAAATGCGTGGAAGGGCACTGCTCAAGGGCATGGTCCACGACCCAGAGGGCCCCCGCCCCTGGCCCCTCCCCCACCCGGCACCTGGGGCACCCCTCAGCCCTCCTTCACTCCCCTCCAATCTCAGCATCTCATCATGGGCCACTTCAACTTCTTTTCAAATAACCCTCAGCCTCCCAGGGCCTTGTGTGCTACAAAGCATGTGGTAGGTGTCTCTGAAACAGGCCACAGAAAAATCAGATGGCCACCAATCCAGGGTAAGATGTGTTTGTCCCATAACCACTTTCCAAGCCTTTGCAGCTGGCAGACCAGAAAGGAAGGCTGGGCAACCAGCAGCCTCCTCCCCAAAGTTCTGCTCAGACCCAGACCATCCACTTTGGGAAAGTGCATGGACACCTATGGGGGTGGCATGGGGAGGAGTGTAAAATACTGACCCACGGGGTCCCTAAAGGGGCTGGGAGGGGGCCACACGTCAATCTCTGAGCCAAGCCCCTCCCCTGCCACAGCATCCCCCACAAGGAAGGCAGGAGCCTGCACACAGACCAAGATGGGGGTACTCTCCAGCCTGGAGGGAGGTGTTCTGGGTCAAAAGGCTTCCAGCCCATTCTACTCCCCACCCTCAGTGTGGGAAGGCCCTAGACACTCACCTGCTGTGGCTAAAGCGACCAGGTCCTCCCTGAGCAAACAGACTGTCAGCCCCAGACTCACCCACAACCTGCCCACATTCCCAAGCTCTTGTTGCTCCCTGTGGTTTCAAGTGAATTGCAGCTCTGCAGCAAAACAGTAATCACCCCCACCCCCCGGCCTCCTTCCCTTCCCTAGCCCAGCCCCTTGCTCCCAGGAAGAGGCAGGACACGCTCCTTAGCCCATGAGAGAAAGACAAGAAGACGAAAGGGGGTGAAGAGAGGAATTTCCCTTCATCCTCCTTCAGTCCAGATAGCCCATTAGCTGCCTCTCTCTCCCCCGCCGTCCCCCGGCCTCCTCCCCGGTCTCCTCCCCCTCCTCCCCCGCTGCTGCACCAGGTAACTGGGGGCTGGGCCAGGTGAAGAATTCACAGAAAGGAGTTGGGAAGGAGGTGGGCAGGCTCCAAGGCCAGCTCGGCACCCCTCTCTTCTCAGGTTGCTAAGCCCGTCTTCCCTCTTTTGACTTCTGTGCCACCAGGTCCAGGGCCCTCCTGCCACCCCTAGAGTGGATTCTTCCCAGCCCAGAACTGCCTAAGGAAGTCCCCCGCTCCCGGACCTTCCCCAGAGCCCCAGTCTCACCCACGACATCCCCACTCTGGGGTCCTCAAGGGGGAAGGCACCACAAAGGACGTCCACAGTGCTAACCGGCCACCCGCCATCCCTCTGGGGCGCGATCACAGAAGCCCACGCCCTGCCCGGTGCCCAGGCCCGGAGGGGTGGGGGAGCAAGTGATTCCACACCCCTTCGTGGCCACCACTCCCGCCTGCAGCTTGGGGGCACGCTGCCCACCAAAGCTTCTAAGTGACGGTAAGTGACGGATGACTGCCGGCACCCATTTGGGGGCACTCCCTTGTCTTCCTCAGGGATGCAGCCAACCGAGCTCAAGTCTCCCCAGTACCCTCCGCTGTCAGAGGTGCTTCTGACTCAAATCTTCCCGTCCCGCTGCTCCCAGAGCACTGGGCCTGTCTGGCAAACAGAAGATCAACCCCACGAGCCAGCCTCCAGGGGCTCACCGGGTTGGGGGGGGGGGACGGGAAGAGGAGGGAAGTGGAAGTACCAAAAGGGCAGTGAGTGTGGCCTGACCTCCCGCAAGGACAGCAGCCTTGGGGAGGACAAGTCCCTCTCAAGTTCCAAGTACCTGTCCTCCAATGACGGGACAGCAAGAAGCCTGGAAGAAACCCAAGACCTCCAGGAACCTCCGTGGAGCTCTGCCCCAGGCCATCTTTGCTCACCTCTGAGGAGCAGAACCCAAGCACCCTGGGCCCAGTCAGCTAGCCCAGCTGCAGAGAGCAGGAGCCCCGTGGGCAAGCCTCCCAGCCCTCCAGCGCCCACCCGCGCACAAGGGGCCTGGGAAATGTTTACCCAAAGAATGCATGGCTGAAAGCAGCATGGGGGTGGGGGTGGGCAGTGGAAGACACCGGAAAGACTGAAGGGACTCCCATCCCCACCCCCACTCGGGAAACCCTGGCCAGACCCCCAGAGGGGGCAACTCCTAAAGTTTCAAAGGTGGTGAGGGGACCGCACAGCCCCTCGGGCCGGGATGCCCCACACTGGGTTAGGCCACAGGCGAGCATGGGGCAATGAAACTGAGCAGCAAGAACAAACTTGGCCTGAACTTTCTCCAAAATTCAAAAGAGCGAGGGAAGGAGGTGGGAGGAAAGGCGAGAGCCCACTTCGGGTAGCTCCCTACGGGAAGGGAGGGTCAGAGGGATGCATAAAGAGGCCTTTGAGGGCTTTCAAAGGGGCGCCTGCCACCCTCACGCCCGAGGTGGAGCTGGGGGGAGCGGATTCCCTCCGCTGACAGACAGAGGCCGGAGGAACCCGGGGCCGGGGGCAGCCCCGCCGCGGGCCAGTGTCAGGCAGCAATTCTATGGGCTCTTTATGCAGGCGGCGTCCCCCCACCCCGCCCAGGCACATCAAACGCCGCGGCCCCCACCCTGACCCCTGCAGCTCGGCGACCCTGCGTCCTCCCTCCACACTCACAAAGCCGGCCCGGCTTTCTCACACGCTCCTCTACCCTTCACAGCCCCCAGGCGGCCCCTCCCGCAGAGAAGGAAACCGGGTGGGGTAGGCTCCCTCCAGGAATAATGACTCAGCTGCAGAAAGGGGGTGGGGTCAGTCTTGGCCAATCTCCCCAACACACACCCCACGGGAGGCTGCCTGCCGGAAGGGCGAGTGGCTACGACACGGCAGGAAGGCGGGGGACCCCCATTCCTCCACACCGGACTGGATCCTAGGATCTCATGCCACGTTGAGCTCTCCCCAGGCCCTCTAGGTTGGGGGCAGGGAAGAGGGCTGGGGGCTCACCAGGCCCGCATCCCTGTGACCCAACCCCTTGCCTCAGTCCTAGGGGACCAATGTCCTTGGCCTTATGCGGTAAAACCTAGCACACTGCACTCCCGAAATGAGCTCTGCCCTCGTGGGGCCCAGGGGCGCCCCACAAAGAGGCAGTGCTGGCCAGCCAGGAGACCTGAGAAGGAGCATCCTTGTGAGGCAGTCGCTCCCATTACAGCCCCAGGTCGGGGACCTGGGCAGCTGGGGGGGGCGGGGGGACGTGCACAGGAGGAGACTGTGCTGGGTTTGTGCCTTCCTACCCACATTCAGTCTTTGATTCTCGGGCTCAAACTCCCAAAGAAGCGAGGGTCTGCTCTCCCCCGACGCCACGCTATAAAAAAGGCAGTGATCTGCAGAAATACCCCAGACCCACGCTTTGCAGGGCTCCCCCAGACACCTGAACACTCTGCTCAGAATGCAACCTCTCCACCTCAAGGGAACTGTCAGAAGAGGGCTGGACAGAGGGGAGGAGGACCCCACCCCCGCTCCCACCCCAGACTCGCTCCCTAGCTCCTGCCTCCCCCGGGGCCCAGAGGCCAGGGATTTGGAGTTGGCCCTGCTGCGCTGCCTTTTCTTCACTCGGACTGGAAGCCTTCTGCTTAGCAGCTTGTCAGAGAGAGTGAGGGGGCTGCAGGCCCCGACACAAAGGGGGATTAGGGAGAAACCTCTGGGCCTGCAGAGTAATCCATCAAACTCTCTCCCGGCCGCCAGCACCGGCCTCTTCCCACTCAATTCCCCTTCCAGCTGCCGCAGGGCCCCCACCCCCTCCGGCTCCTGAGCCCTGTCACTTCGGGCAGCACAGAGAATCCCAGGCCCTGGGGGGGCAGAGGGGGCACACTGCAGACACTGGGAAAGGGGCAATGGCTCCCTCCCCCCACTCACCCCCAATGTGTGAAAACCCAACAGGTGGCAGTGGCTTGGAGGAAAGTTGCTTTTGTTGCCCTGTCTGAGCTCCAGCCCAGCTTCTGAAAGGAAGCAAATGTGAAGAGGTTGGGGGAAGGGCAGGGGAAAGGATGGGGCGGGCAGTCCCCGGGAGCCCACTCTCTTCTCCCTCCCCTCTGCAATCCAGTGACAGGAGTTCTGGGGCTGGCCTGACCCTCACCTTGGCCGGTCAGTCCTGGCCAGCCGAAGTGGAGGTGAAGCACCTTCCCGAGGGGTCACCTGGCGATCCCATAGTGACACACATCTGACTCCGGGCGGTGACCTCCCAGTCAGACTTCCTTTCTGAGAACAGTGGCGACCCAAGGTCACACTGGGTCACCTTGACCAAGTGCCCTCCGAACCAAGTACCCTCTTCACCCTGGAGCTCTCTTCTACCCCAGGGGCCGCCAGCCTCTGAACCCTGGCGGGTTCGGCAGGGTGCCCCTGGTGGTGGCAGCCTGATCCGGGTCTGCGTGTGCCAACTCCCCCACTCAGGTGACCTGGGTAGGGGCCCTCCCAACCCCGCATGAGGCAGGTACCACGAGTACACCCATTTGCCTGGCTAGGACACAGAAATGAATACGATCCACCCCCTGGAAACAGCTCGCACAAGTTCCTGGCAACCCCTCCCCAGCCCAGAAACCTGGCAGAGGGCTCTCTCCATCCCAAACAGCAGCAGCAGACATCAGAGGGGGGCGGCTAGTGGCCTTTCTTCTCCGGTAGCATTCCCCATACCCTCGGGCCGCCCACACCGGGGCTCTCGCCACCCCCCCTACCCGCCGCCCCCCGCGCCCGGAGGCAAGAGGAATGCCAGGAATGTAAATGCTTCCCCAGGTGCTGGCCCCAACAGGTGAGGAGAGGTCACTGCGGGGACCTGCCCAGTGGCTGAGGCACCCAGTGCAGGGTAGAATCTACCTCCCACGGTTCTGAGACAAGGGTGGGTCCCACCCCCAGGGACAGGAATCACAGTGGCTTATACCCGCTAACTGTCCAGAAAGTGTCTGGCATGTGGATACCTGACATACCTCTCTCTCCAATTCCAACCTTTCGAAAATGCTGCCAAGTGCTCTGAACTGGGAACCAGGACAGTGTAGTCCAGTTCCAGTGACTTTTGCTGTTGTAGAGCCTGGACAAGCCATTTTACACACACACACACACACACACCCCTCCCACGGACTCACACGTGTAAAATGAGAACTAGTCTACATACCGTCTAAGGTCCTTTACAACCGCACAGCTAAGTGATCTCACAAGCACCCGCCCCCCCACCCCAATCCCTGCCCCAGCCTCAGGTACGGTGCTCTCCCTGGGCAGGTGCCTACTAACTGCTCACTGCCAAGGCCACATGGCACTGGGGAGGGGAGTTTCATAGCCTTCTGTGATAGAGAGGCCCCCGGGAACCGGGTGGAGAGGGGCTCCCCAGGCGCACTTACCCCATCCTCCACCTGCCAACACACTGCTGCAGTACAACAGAGTGCCAGGGGTTAGTGGCCGCCTGAAACTGAGCCAAGTAACCGAGACATCTGGGGGCAGAGTTGCCCTCTTCCCTACTCCCGTCCAGAGCTGGACTCCAATTTCCGGGCAGAAATTGGTAAATTCTTTCTCTACTTGGGCCACAATAAATGGTTCTCTACAAAGGGGGGTAGCGGTACCAAGAAACCCCTTGGTCCCCAGGGTGGGGAAGAGAATGGGGAGCTTGGCACAGCCTCCAGGCTGCTGGGAAGTTCTCTCCCCCTGCTGCCTTCTCAGTTCCTACGGCCCCTGTGAAGTGAAACCTGAACAACCTCCTAGTGAATTTGAACTTTGCCAGTCAGCCAGACTGGGCAGCTCTCCCCATCCTGCACAGCCAACCCTTGCCCCCTTCCTGCAGACTGGCCTCCCTTAGGAGGTGCAAGCACACAGAAAAGAGGCAGGGGATGGAGGGTCTGGACAGACCTACTGATGAGCAGAACCCCGGGCTGGGAATAGGAGCAGGATGCTGGCCCTAGCTCTGCGATGTCCCACCTCTAAGGTCTCGAATTCAACGGTCTCTCGGGCGCTTTCAGCCCTGATATCCTAAGGTCTGTGCCAGTCCTATTTATCATCAGAGGGCTCTGGGCCAGAGCCAGCCCTATGGAAATGTGTTCTCAAAACCCCAGTCACTGAGTAGTGAGCAGGGTGCAAGGGGGTTCCAAAAAGGACTCTTATTAAAGAGTCCAGTTTGCCCACCCTTGGAGGAAGTATGCCTCAGTGCACGCAACCTAAGCTCCCCCAAAGGAATGTCAAAGAGCTCTAAAACTAACTCGCTCACTCACTCACTCACCCACCCATCCAACACTCGCTGAGATCCAGCTGTGGGCAAGCCCACCATGAAGGTGCTGGGGATGTGGAGATAATGCCTGCACCCCCCCTTGGCAGTGCTAAGACGTAAGTACCCAGAGTTGGGGGCCTAAGGTGTAGGGCATGACCAGCTCTCCCAGGGCTTCCTGACGGAAGAAGCCATGTTGCGGAACCTTGAGCAGGTCGGAACTATGCAGAAAAGGGCAAATATCTGCAAAGCACAGCCACTGGAGCCTGGCACTTCTACACATAACTACCTCTCCTTTTGGCCCCTCCCCGGTGAGGCATGGTGGAGAGAACACCAGACCCAAAATCATGGCAATGAGTTTCGATCTCAGATCTGGCCCCAAGATGGGGGTATTTATCAGCACTGGGCCTGATTTTCCTTCCCAAGTATTGCCATGCTCCAGTTACTTCCTCCGGATGCCTCCTCATCATTCACCTGACCCCTGTTCAGCTCAAGTCCCGTATCTCCTCTAGGGCTCCCTAGAACCCAAGCCGTCAAGGATCCCCTCTTTCAGGGACGCGTGGGTGGCTCAGTCGGTTCGGCATCTGTCTTTGGCTCAGGTCTCAAGCCTTGCATCCAGCTCCTGGCTCACTGGGGAGCCTGCTTCTCCCTCTCCTGCCTACCGCTCCCCCTCCTTGTGCTCTCTCTCTCTGTCAAAAAAACAAAAAGATACAATCTTAAAAAAAAAAAAAAAAAAGGATCCCCTCTTTCCTCCAAATCTTGCCGCGCTCAACAGGCAGCCCTCAGGGTTGCATACTGCCAGTGGTCCTTCTGGCCTCCTTCCCCACCCGCTGCCCCACTGGCCCTTCAGCTCCCGGAAAGCAAGGACCACGGTCCCCATCCAGGACCTAGAAGGGGGAGTGCTCAACAGAAGACTTTCCAAGTGAGGCTGAATCAGGATTCGGTCTGATGCAACGTGACCAGCCTGCCAGAGATCCAGGCAGGGCCACACTCGAGGTAACTGGGTGCTCAGCTCTTTCCAGCACCAGGAGCCAGAAGTGGGAAACTAGATTGTCACATCCCTAGGGATGGGCTGTGTGGTTCCAGCTCGGAAACTATTCGTGCTAGCTCAAAAGGACACCCGAGATTAGAGGTTGGGGTGAGACATAACAAAGAGCATTCGGGAAGGAGGGACTTGTCTCTGGCTGGCTGCTCCTGAGGGCAACTATCCGGCTGGGCATTGGGGTCTGGCCTGAAATTGGTGACTGAGGGTCCAGGGGACCAGGGGCTGGTCTCCAACCCCTTTCTTGCTGGCTCATCCCAGCTTCCCAGAGAGAGTGGTCTCCAGAATTAACAAAGAAGGAAACAACCATGCATTGAGCACCTGGCCTGTGCAGGCACTTCGCAAAACACGCCTATCTCATGTAATCCTCATTGCAACCTTGCAAGGTGAAAATATCATCCTCTCCATTTTACAGACTCAGACACCACGGCCAACAGGTGAGGCAGGCCCGTCTCTGATATAAGAGGCAAGAAGCCCTACAAGTCATTCAGGGTCAGAACTGGACTTCTTCCCACGGAGGAGGAAACACAGACCTCATAGTAGGAAAAGGGATTAAATAGGAAGTTCTGGCCAGATATCAGGACCATCCCGTGATGGCTCGGTCAGCCCCCACTCCCCCCAGCAGGGACACTTAATACACTAGACAAAGCTCCACACTCTAGCTCTAATGCTGGGAGTCAAGTGGCATCAGCATTCGAGACGCTGGGCCTGGTACCAACTGGTCCAGCCTCTGTCCTTGCTGTCCAGCAAACAGGGCCTCTGACTATTCAAAGAAAGCCAGGCCGGGTTTTTCTTCTGGCTATCAGAAAGCAATGCAGCCCAAGGGCTGGGACGGAGGGGTGGCGGGGGGAGACAGAGCAGAACCCCGACTTCAGTATGCCCCCTCCTCCTCATATAGTTTCCCTAAAAATCAGCAAATAACCTTTCTGCATAGAAGGCTCTTAATCTTTTAAGATACATATTCACGTCTATTACCTCCTGGTATTCTCTTCCACCTTGAGGAGACAGGCAGGGCAGGGGTTTCTGGACTAATTAAAAAACAAGTGACACACAGTATTGAGGGAGGAGAGACCAGGATGTCCAGTTCTGGTGTGTTCTTTGCACTAGACCACAAGTTCAACAGCAAGTAGGTCATTCACAGTTTACATATAGTTATATATGGTCTAATTCCCCGGCTCAGAAACTCTGTGGTTTCTAAGCATAAACCAAAGAGATTGCCTCCCTTGTCACCAAATAACAGCTGCTGACATTGATCAGGCTCTTTTTACACGCCCCTGCTGTGCTTGAGCTTCACCTGCATCAGCTCCTTTAATCCTCACAATACGGTGAGGTGGGTACTGTTACCCCCATCTGACAGGGGAGGAGGGTGAAGCACAGAGAAGTGAGATAAGTTGTGCAAGAGGAAATGGGGTTGAGATTTGGGCCCCTGGGTGCTGGAGGCCAGTCTATTCACTACTCATGCGGACTCCCCAAGGTCCGGGAGACCTTGCTCCCAAAGAAACAAGAGCAGAACCCAAGCACGGAGTCCCAGGCTAGCGGCTGCTGTCCATTCGGTCTTGGGTGATAGACACAGTAAGTACTAGCTAACATTTATTGACCACTTATTACCTAAGGCACAAAGTCCAGTGCTCTGTATGCATGATTTAATAAAGCTCTACATTTTTCATATTTTACATATTACACATACAATCAGCTATTTAAGAAACAAAAAGAGCTACGGGGCTCCTGCCTGGTTCAGTCGGAAGAGCATGCAACTCTTGATCTCGGGGTCCTGAGTTTGAGCCCCAAATTGGGTGTAGAGCTTACCTAAATAAATAAATTAATTTTTAAAAAAAGAGCTATAACGTATTATCATTATTATTATCAGCTCCACTGTGCGGCCAGGGGTACGGAGGCTTTGAAGACGGACATTAAGTAACTTGTCCAACATTCCACGGCGGGTAGAACAACCAAGATAGAAAGCCTGTCTTTCTGACCATCTAGGTCCTTACCCGTAATGTTGTGTTGTCGGGCTCTAATGGTCCAAATGATAGTACTTAATCTCACCTTCCGAATCCTCAGACCATCCCCACCCTTCTGCCTTGTTCCTCCAAGAGCCCTGCCCAGGCTGAGAGAGGGGACGCCACACCATCCCGCCACCACTTGGTAGCCTGGAAGGACCTGGGTGGGCCACCAAGAGTCGCTGAGCAGTTCCTCCTCCTCCGGGATAACCCGAGAGCCGGGAGGGACAGGGGAGGTCACCACACCCTGCATGAGTACACAGGGAAACTTCCCCTCACACACCCCACACACATACTCTAATTGGGGCCTGTATGTCCACAGCTGTACATTCAGCCACAGCTGTATTTTTCTCTTCAGGCTCATCCTGCTGACTCAAGCTCCATTTTTCTGAGCACTTTTAGAAAAACAGAGTCCTGGCTCCATGACAGGCCTGGGGGGAGGAGATAAGGGAGGAATGAGGGGATGGGACCCATCCAACAGAAGGGCCTGTGACCTCAAATACCGGAGCACTCCCTCCCTAGGAGAAGCTGCTCCGTGCATTTCCCCAGGCTTCCTTTCCAGCCTGTCCCTCCTGGGCTCTCCCCTCCCTAGCCCCTCGTGCCAGTCCGTTCCCCAAGCCTTGGGCAGGTGAGCCCCACGCCAAGGCTATCTTGTTCTGAAAGGAGATCTGCTAGGTGCATCAAGAAAGGCAGCCAGAGGCCTCCCAGGGCCTCACCCCCAACCCTGAGCAAGGCTTCCAGGAGCCCAATAAGGGTGGCTCTGGGCCCCGGTGCACAGGCTTTGCCGGGCTGCAGGCTGCAGGGCAGCAAAACAGCAGCTGGGCTATTCTTAGTGTCCGCTCCACTGGGATCAGGTCTGTGTAACAGCTGAAGGGCAAGTCCTCACCAGGTACCCCCCGTGCCAAACCCCTCCCTAGCCCCAACTCTGGCCCCTGGAGAAAGGAGAAAGCAGGGTGGCAGGAGTAGCCCGGGGGGAGGAGGAAAAGCTGAGCAAGTCAAGAGTGTCTGTGAGGAAGATGGAAGCTGATTCAGAGGTCAAGGGCAAAAGCAAGTCACGGGGGCGTTCCTGCGCTTGAGGGGAACAGGAGACTATGGGAAGGACTGGCTCTCACTCCGGAGAAACGCTGCAGGTACCCGGGGAGCTTCTCCAGCAGGCCATGCGGCTGCCTAAGCCCAGAGCGCTGAGAACCCATAGCGGATGCCCAGGTACCATCTCATCACACCTGTTTGCTGATCTCTGCATTGTCACCGTCCCTACCTGAGGGCCACGGGAGGCGCGGAGAAAAGGGCCTCTCCTTTTCTCCCCCGCCCCCGAAGGATGACCGAGGCGGCAGGGCAGGGGGGCAGAGGAACCCACACACCTTCATACTCCAGCCTCAACTCTGCCCAGAGCCCGGCCCCAAGACTAAGGCTGAGAGCGCTCGGTCACCTCTCCCTCCCTCCGTAACCCCGCACTCCAGCCCAAGCAAGCTGGCCCGAGCCCGGGGACCCCGCGGCATCCCGGCCGCCGGCCCCTTTCCCGGCTCCCCAGTCCCGGACTGTGCGCGCCGCGGTGACTCATCCCGTCCCTTTCCGGTGAAGCCGAGACAAGGGAAGAAAATAAATGCAACTTTCCAAAGAAAACTCTGACGCTGAAGCTGCAACGGGAGCGAGCGGCCGGTCCGCCCGCCGTCTGCCCGGCCCGGGGCTCCCGGGAGGGCCCGCTCCCCACCCACCCGCCGCCCGGCGCCGGACAGCGGGGGGACCCGGCGCTCCAGTCCAGCCCGCCCTCCGCGGAAGAAAGCCCCGCTCCGCGGGGACCAAGAGGCAGGACAGGGGGGCGCGCCCGGGGCCCGCCACCTCCCCCGAGAGTCTCGCGGGGCGCAGAACACGCCACCCCGCGGAGCTCGGCCGCGCGGCGCCGCTCCCTCCCCCGCGCCGGGGGCCCCCTCCCCGGAGAGAGGAGGGGGCGCGCGCCTACCTGGCCAAGGCGTGCGGCTGTCACCCGGGGCCGGCGTGTGCGAGCTCGTCCCACCCCCACCCCGCCTCCTCCCAACGCGCGCCAGCCGGCCGCTTTTAAATCTCCAGGTTGCTCCGCGGGGGGAGAGAGCATGCGCGCTGGGGCTGCGGGAGGGGGCGGGGCGAGGCGGGTCGGGGGTGGGGGGTGCGCGAGGGCTGGGGAGGGGTGGGGCTGGTCCCCGGGGGAAAAAAAGCGGGCGGTCTCGGAGAGGTCTTTGTAGCAGCCACCGAGACGGGCAGCCCCCGCGTGGCTCCCCGACTGCCCTGTCATTACCTAGGGCCGTGCACCGCCCCCTCGCCGCTCGCCACCAAAACATTTAGGTAAAAGCTGCTCCGCGGGGCACCTCCCTTCCCCGGAGCCAGTCTGCGACCATTACCCGCACGTGCTGTTCTGGCCGTCCGCCTGTCCCGGGGCTGAACTGCACCCCCCGCCCCCAGCCAGGACCAGCCCTTGGAAAGGAGAGGGCACGCTCTCCCCCAGTCACTCTTCCTACCGTTTGCTACCCTCTGAAACAGAAAGAGCTTCCTTATAGCGAACTCAGTCCCTCTGTCTGAAGCTAAAAGCCGAATTTCAGTTTGTTGTCCCCTGAAGGATGTGTATGGGGAAGAGGGAGTGGTGCGCTGCCAGTAAAATGTTCCTTTTGTCAGCTGTTGAGCGAGGTCCCAACAGATACCGAGCTTCCAGAATGCCTTTGACAGGAGTGGAACAATGCAGGTGGGAGATCAGAGAACTGGAGGCCCGGCTGTGTCTTTTTTCCTTCATGGGGTTTTATTGGGGTGGAGAGAAATCCCACTATGTGGGTTCTGGACTTGACTATCACAGCATCACAGGAAGATGCCTTTGAAGGGGAGGACCTCGTTGGCTGTAGCCCTGGACTGGGCACTGAGTCCCTGGGACCCAGTGCTGGCCCTGTCACCAACCAGGTGTGATGGGAAGCAAGCCCCTTCCATATCCTGGGCCTCTGTAAGGAGTTGGCCAGGGCATCTCTAAGGGCACGGGAGCTGGGAGGCCAAGAAGAGAGGGAAGCAGAGAAGGCCGACAGGAGCAATGGAGCCCCTGGGGGTGGCCCCCCCCGGCTGGGGGGGTTAAGGTGCAGGAGGGAGCAAAGTCAAGAACTTTCTGAATCACAAAACAAGTTTCACTTCGAAACTCTCAGCACTCACTCCTCCAACAGGTGACCCTCTTAGCACCCCAGTGGCTTTCCCAAGCCTTTGGCATATCCACGTTGTGGCCAGCAGGGAGACTAGGGTAGAGTCCTGGGTCCCTGAGCTGGTGTCCCCCCTGCTCCAGAAAAGAGGGCAGGAGTCAGAGGGAATCTCAGGTCAGCTGGAAAATTACAGAACAGGAGAGAGTGGACGATGGTATTTTCCAGGCTTGGGGAAAGAGCTCTGGGAGCAGGAGGGACTTGTCCGTCCTGCCCCAGAGGAGTAGCAAGCCCTCTCTGCCCCCTTGACTTTAAGCCAGGAGCCGACAGGCCTTATGCCTTGTGACCTGGGAAAGTGAGAGGAGGGCTCAGGGCAGTGAGCAGACAATGTGGTATGAGGTCCTGGACCCTATCCAGCAGTGGCCCCCTTAGTAAGTAAGTGCAGGTGACCCTTCTTTACCAAGCCAGGTAGAAGCCCTCTCCAGGGCCTGCCCACCCGGCACAGGGCACCACTGGGCCCTCTGCACTGAAGATGCGCCCTCCTCCCCTTTCTGCTGGCGTAACCTCATGTCACGATAATAATAATTAACTATTTTTGATGGTGCCAGGCACTTTCTACATGCTGTCCATGTCTTAGCTCACTCCTTCCTTATGACAACTCAAGACTCCAGTTCCGTTTTCGGATAAAGAGACTGAGGCAATCCCATAGTCCAATGACGACTCCACACCTACCCATTGTCTCTCAGCTCCAGAAACAAGGCAGAGGCTCACCAGTGACTTCAGAGTCTTAGAGAAAGTCCTGACAGCTATACTACTTCTCACATTGCTGGGTCCTTTTGCACAAGTGGCCCCTTCTCTAAGCCTCAGTTCCCCTTTAAGTCTACTGTAGGCAAACCACCATGTCCCTTTCCTTCCTCCCTGCCCCCCCCCCCCCACACACACGCACACAGGCTACTCCCTAGCCACTTCCCATTTATAGGAAATGGGGGATGACGTGAGGAGCAAGGCCATCCTTGGGGAACAGCTAATAGTCTGGCTGGATATTGGAGAAACCAGAGATGCTGGCAAAAATGCATTAGCAGCTTCTGCTCCAGCCCCCACCCACAGCCCCTTCCCATTATTCCTGGGCTCAGAACAAGCATCGTCCTCTTTCTACAGAGATAAGACACCCAACCGGGGCTGGGTAGCCTGGAAGAAGGCTGAGGAGGCATGAAGGACCTGGCTCCCCGTGATGTTCCATCTCGTCCTGCCATCTCCACCCTCCAATGACTGTGGCCCCTTAAAGGCCTCTTTGCTTCTTCCCCTGCTTGCCTAAGGATGAGGGGTGAACAGTCTGTTTAAGCGTAAAGGCCACCAGCAGGGCCGAATCCGGGTTGTGGGCTAGGAAGGGGGAGGAATGTGTCCCCTGGACACAGTAATTCCATCTATGGGATTTCCCTTGTGGCAAAACAATCGGTGACACAGTTGTCAGAAGTATGTACAAGGTGTTCATCTCATCGTTCTTCATAACCGTGAAAAACTAGAAACAATTTAAATGGCAGAATAATAAGCCATTGGCTAAGCAATTTATGGCAAATCCCTATAGTGGAACATTATGCCACCATTAAGAATGGTGATAACATAGACGGATTTTATTTTATTTTATTTTATTTTAATTTATTTAAAGATTTTATTTAGGGGCGCCTGGGTGGCTCAGTTGGTTAAGCGACTGCCTTCGGCTCAGGTCAGGATCCTGGAGTCCCGGGATCGAGTCCCACATCGGGCTCCCTGCTCAGCGGGGGGGTCTGCTTCTCCCTCTGACCCTCCCCCCTCTCATGTACTCTCTCTCTCTATTTCATTCTCTCTCTCAAATAAATAAATAGAATCTTTTAAAAAAAGATTCTATTTATTTATCTGAGAAAGAGCACAAGTGGGGCCAGGGGCAGAGGGAGAAGCAGGCTCCCCACGGAGCAGGGAACCAGATGGGGAGGGGGTGCTTGATCCCAGGACCCTAACATCGTGACCTGAGCTGAAGGCAGATGCTTAACTGACTAAATCAACCAGACTCCCCCAAAGATTTTATTTTTAGGGAATCTCCACACCTAATGTGGGGCTCGAACTCATAATCCATAGACCAGAGACTAAGAGTCATATACTCTACCGACTGAGCCAGCCAGGCATCCCCCTGTAGAAGAATTTTTTTTTTAAGATTTTATTTATTTATTCATGAGAGACAGAGGAGGAGAGAGAGAGAGAGGGAGAGAGAGAAAGAAGCAGAGGGAGAAGCAGGCTCCCAAGGAGCAGGGAGCCCCATGCGGGACTCGATCTCAGGACCCTGGGATCAGGACCTGAGCCGAAGGCAGACACTCAACCATCTGAGCCACCCCGGCGCCCCTCCCTGTAGAAGAATTTTAATTGACAGGGAAACACTGATGATATATTACCAATGAAAATAGCTGACTACAAAATAGCATGCACAGTGGGATATACATTTTTTTAAAAACTTAGGTATATACTAATGCAATGTGGCATCTTGGATTGGATCTTGGGCTAGAAGAGGGGCATTAGTGGAAAAACTGGCAGAATCTGAATAAAATCTGCACTTTAGTAAATAGTACTCCACCCGTATTAATTTCTCAGTTTAGATCATTGTACTGTGGTTACATTAACGTCAGAGGAAACTAGTTGAAGGTTATACGGGAACTCTGTATTATCTTTGCAACTTTTTTTTTTTTTTTTAAGATTTCACTTATTGATCTGAGAGAGAGAGAGGGAGCACAAGCAGAGGGAGAGGCAGAGGGAGAGGCAGAGGGAGAGGCAGGTTCCCGCCGAGCAGGGAGCCCGATGTGGGACTCGATCCCGGGACTCCAGGATCATGACCCGAGCCGAAGGCAGTCGCTTAAGCAACTGAGCCACCCAGGCGCCCTATCTTTGCAACTTTTTTGTAAATATAAAATTATTCCAAAGTAAAAGTTTTTAAAAATTAAGTATATATTGGGGTGGTAGAGTATGAGGACTCTTACTCTCAGGGTCGTGAGTTCAAGCCCCATGTTGGGCTGGAGCCTACTTGAAAACAAACAAACAAATAAACAAGCAAAAACCGTAAGTATATGTCTATGTGGAAGAAATGATTAAAAAAAATAATAACCAGGGATGCTTGGCTGGCTCAGTTGGTATAGCATGTGACTCTTGATCTCTGGGTCATGAGTTCAAGCCCCACAATGGGCACAGAGCTTACTTAAAAAACATAAATAAGGGGCACCTGGGTGGCTCAGTCGTTAAGCGGCTGCCTTCGGCTCAGGTCATGATCCCAGGGTCCTGGGATTGAGCCCCGCATCGGGCTCCCTGTTCCACGGTAAGCCTGCTTCTCCCTCTCCCCCTCCCTCTCCCCCTGCTTGTGTTCCCTCTCTTGCTGTGTCTCTCTCTGTCAAATAAATAAATAAAATCTTCTAAAAAAAAATAAATAAATAACCAAAAGGTGAACACTGGTTTTCTATAATTGGGAAGGGTGATTTTGATCTGGGGGTGAACACTAGGGAAACTTCTGTATCTCCGTGTTTCCTATATGGATCCCAGATTGCTTTTGTAAATAGAAAGACTCAATAAACACCATTTAAAAAAAAAAGATTTTATTTTTTTATTTGACAGAGAGAGAGACAGCTAGAGAGGGAACACAAGCGGGGGGAGTGGGAGAGGGGGAAGCAGGCTTCCCGCTGAGCAGGGAGCCCGATGCAGGGCTGGATGTGGGCTGGATGTGGGGCTCGAACCCAGGACCCTGGGATTATGACCTGAGCCGAGGCAGACGCCTAACGACTGAGCCACCCAGGCGCCCCAGCACCATTTTTTTTAAAAAGGAAAAGAATGAAATAAGATGAAGGAAGGAGGAAGAAAGAGGGATGAGAAATCACCAGGGACCTGAGCAGAAAAACCAGCCCCAGGGCCTCCTTACCCAAAAGGTTTGCGTGAAGAAATGAAGTGGAGCAGAGCTTGAGGAAGCATGAAGAAAGAACTGGAGGGATTATACCCACGCACCTGGACCATATTTCCACCACGAACAAGAGCTTCGTGGGCACAGAAGAGGAAGAAATTGAACCCACTGAAAGAAGAACTGGACAACCACATCTTCCCTCTCAAACCTCAAGCTTGGGGATGACAGCACCTTCTGGTTCCTGAGGTCACTCATGCTCTCCTTGGACTGTCATTGCTAGAAGGCAGAGCCTTGGAATTGCTGGCCAATGCAGCCCCCCATTACACCACAAGGGACAGCCCAGTTGGAGTGGCACCCCATATGCAGGGAAGGTTTGAAAACAACAACAAACACCTTCAACGGTACTTCCTTCAGGAAACTTCCCTCTGACCTTGAAAACCAGAAACCCTTTCACAAAGAGAACTTTCCCCTGGATTTAAACATCCTTCTTTTTTTTTTTTTTAAGATTTTATTTATTTATTTGAGAGAGAGAGAGAGAATGAGAGATAGAGAGCACAAGAGGAAAGAGGGTCAGAGGGAGAAGCCGACTCCCCGCTGAGCAGGGAACCCGATGCGGGACCCGATCCCGGGACCCCAGGATCATGACCTGAGCCGAAGGCAGTCGCTCAACCAACTGAGCCACCCAGGCGCCCTAAACTTCCTTCTGAGTTCTCCGCCCCACACGCCCACCTGGGCCCCCTGGGGAACCAGGGGAGAGACCAAAACAGCCTCCAAAGCTGAGAGATCCACCGGAGCAGAGAACAGAGGTGGGGAAATGTGGCGCCTGCCCAGGGTGCCTTGCAAAGGTGTTGACTTTGGCAGCCAAGTCAATGTCAAAAAGGAATGGCTTCAGAGGGCCGACCTAGAGCAGAGGAGAGAGAGTCACGGGAGCCAGATCAGATGAGTTCATTAAGGGAGCAGGGCCCCGCACAGCTGTAAGCAGGTTAAAGATGGTGGGGCCATCGTAGGGTTTTTAGGTACCAGGTAAGGTGTTCACTGGGTGAACACAGTGGCCCTTCCCAGCTCTGAGAGCCAGTGAAACCCATCCCATTCTCCTCTCAAAGACCAGACCTAAGTCCTTTAGCCTCCCCCATATTTTAGGGGCATCAGCAGAATGTTCGAGTCCAGGAGCCTTAGAACTGGAGCGGAGAGGGCTCAGTTTGAGAAACCAACAGGCTGGTGGGGACTGGGGTTAGAGGCTGGATGGGATCCCTTCGGGGCAGTGAGGCAGAGGTGAGAAAGGTAACGCTGTCTCCTTCCCGGAATGGGTTTCAGGAGTAAACCAGACAACTTCCCTGTAAGGGCCTAACTGGGAAAAACACTTGTTAACTGGGCTGGGTTCTAAAATGCCTGGAGCAACGAGGTGATTATGTCGCTGTGAATGTCAGGGATTCAACTCCAGGAGCTCAGACACCTAAGGGGCCAAATACCAGGTGGGGTTGGAGAATGGGGAGGGACAGCCAGAGGCGACCCGGCTCCCCAGCTCCCCGGCTCCCTGCCCGCCCTGAGCTCACCCACCAGCTGGTCTCTGAGAGGCTCTGTCTCCAGTGGAAAAAATGTGGGCTCTCCCAGGCTCCTCACCAGGCATCCCGTCATTCATTTCTCATTCAACAAACATTTATTAAATAACAATAACAAATCAGGCTCTGTGCTTGGATGTAGTAATTTGATGCCTGCAAGCAAGTCACTTAACCTGGGAGTCTCGAGTTTGATGCAGAAAGCTTGTCGGTAAGAATGTAGGCTGTTGCCTAAATAGGGGAGAATCATCCAGTCTTACCTACAGAATCCTACCCGTGACGCTGCGCAGGGGTGGGAAAGGATGGGTTCTGCGCGCTCTCTGCCCTCTTGCGGGGCAGTCTTCTGGCAGGGGTGGGGGGTAGAGAGTGCTGCAAAAATATGATTCAGCAACACATCAGCAAGCGCAAGAACCTCCAGGCTACACAGCAACTCCAAGGTCAACAATGATCACAGAGTTCAGTGGGATAAATCCAGGGAAGCCGGGCAGAGCCAGCAAGCTGTGAGCTGGGGTTTTGAGGCCAGTATGCTGGTGACAGGGCATGATAATTACTTGTTTCTGTGTTATACTTAACAGCTTACAAAGCACGTTCGCCGACATGGGGTTTGATTCTCACAGGTCCCTCTATGGTGGGCAGGTGCCTACCTCCTTTTATAGACAGGGAAACTGAGGTCAAGTAACTCGCCCAAGGTGGCAGAGCAGAAGCAAGTGAGAGCCCGAGGCCTGTCATCTGGGTGTGCTCGGAGCCCCGAGTTCCTTCCTTGCCCGGCGGCAGAAGCCAGGATCCGCTCCCCCTCTTTCGGCTCTGCGCCTCCGTGCTGTTCGAGGGCAAGAGTGGCTGCAGGCCCAGGCAGAGCCCAGACCAGGAGGCCAAGGAGCTCAAAGGGGATTTGGGTACCGGCTGTGACTCCACGGTCTTCAGAGTGCGGAAAATAGAGGGGTCGAGCAAGGGGCAGGAGGGTGCCAGGGAAGCGGCCCCAAGGAAGGTCTCGTTCCATTCTCCCTGTGGAGCCGACTCTCTGGACAGCAAGGCACGACTACAAGGAGGAGGGCTCAGCCATACCCCCACCATTAAGTGCTCCAACACAGAGGCAAGGAGGGCCACACGAGGAGGACAACACTAGAACTGCAGCAAGAGGGGTGGGAGTCAGACCAGAGGAGGGACTTCCCAGGCAGCCGAGGTTAGGTGTGACATTACTAACCTCCCTTCCCTCAGTGTCCCCTCAAGCTGGATCCAGAGCAATACAGCGAAGGGATGAGGGCTGGGTGAGATGACCTGTGACAGGCCCCATCGTGGGGATCTGATGGGGGGTGTCCCGTCGGCGGGGCAGCTTCTCCTGTTCGGTGAGGGATGACCTGAAGGTGCCAGGAGTTGTGGGGAATAGGCTGGGTTGGAGTGACTTTTGGCAGGATTTACTACTGTACCTGGATCTGCGTGCGTGTCTGTGGGGTGAGGGGAGCTGATACTAATTTAAGCGGCTATAAAGCCATTCTCACGGTCCTGATGCAACGCTCAGTATAATAAGCAAGTGAGTAATTAGTAATTAGATTGTGAACTAACCTCTTGCCTTAGGGTATGGTACCACTTTTGCACAATCCATCCCCAGGCCTACGGGGAAGAGAGGCACAGGCCCGAGTCTAGGTCTGGGTAGGGCCACCAGTCCCCAGACTCTGGAGCCCCAAGGAAACAGAAGGAATCGGTAGGAAGGGCCCTTCTGCTGGGCTCCGCTCCAAGGCCAGGAAAGGGAGAGGGAACTAAGCCACAAAATCTATATCCTGGCTTTTGTTTGGTTTTCTTTTCCTTCCCTCCCTCCTTCCTTCCTCCCTCCCCCTTTCCTTCCTTCCTTCCTTCTTCTTTCCTTTCCTTTCCTTTCCCTTCCCTTCCCTCCCCCCTCCCCCCTCTCCTCCCCTTTCCTTTCCTTTCCTTTCCTTTCCTTCTTTCTAAGTAGGCTCCACACCCAACGTGGGGCTTGAACTCAAGGCTCTGAAATCAAGAGTCACATGCGCTCCTGACTGAGCCAGCCAGGCGCCCCTGGTTTTTCTTTCCTCTAATTAATTTCAGAGGCCCTCCCAGGGCTGCCATGTACAGTTGTACATGTTCTTTACTCCCCAGGCACAAGGAGGCAAGGCTCATGGCTGCATCGCCCTTTCCCTACGTTGCATAAAAGCTCTGTACGGACTGGCCGTAGCCCTGGCATCTTTGGTGGACCAAACTCTGTGCTTGGCTCTGAGGAATACTTCCTGTCTCTCCCCGCCTCCGCTTTGGGTCACTCTGTCCTCCTGCCCCTGTTTTTAATCTTACGCCCATCCCCAGAATAGGCTCTCTAGAGACTTGGTGTGGGCAAAGATCATGGACTCTGGAGTTAGAGACTTGGACTTGCTGGCCAACTGTGCCCTTACTAGCAGGAAACTTGGGGCAAATGATTTAACTTTGCTGAGCCTCGCTTGCCCTGAGCAAAATGGGAATTGTAGTACCCATCCCACAGGGTTGTGTGAGAAGTACGGGGTGATTCGCTTAGTGCCTGACACAGAGCCGTAAATAATCACCGCCCTGGTCCCTTCCCCCCCCATCCCCTGCCTCCCACCCCCTTCTCAGGGCCATTGCCATGTTCCGTCCACCTCACCCCGCCAGTCTGTGTCTTTGTCACCATTCCCCGGTCCCTTGCACGTGAATGGCACTGTTTTCAAAACCCTTGCACAGACACCTCCCATTTGCTCCTGACCTTTCTGAGCAACGGACAGGAAAGGTATCAGTTCTGCCTCTGTAGGAACAGGACACAGCACTGGAGAGGTGACTTACCAAGGCTACAGGGAACCCAGCCCACCCCCATTGTGCTGAGCTCCCTGGGGGTCACGTGGGGGTTTCTAGAACTTCACCAACACCTTCAGGTGCCACCTGAAATCCTCTCCTCCACCCTCTCAGCCCAGAGCAGGTGAGCGGCAGAGGAGAGCCAGGGCCCAGAGGCGCTGTTGCTCTAGCCTGGGCAGGAAGCGGGCTGCTATCTCCAGCTAACTGCCGCGGCTGGCGCCGGAAGGCTGGGCCCTATCGGAGATGCTGAGATCAGACCGCACGTGGTGGGCTGCCTGGATGTGAGCAGTTGCTAGCATCCCCGGGGCCTCCCAGCTCTGAGACATGCCTCCCCCCCGCATCTCCTGGATGGTATAGAGTGTCTTAGCCTGCAGCCCGTCTCCTCCTCTGCTTGGGGCATGCTGTGCCCTGGTTATTTCAAAGTCACTCAGCCACTTTGGGCCTGTAGGCTCACTCTGTCTATTGCAAGGGGTGGGCACAAAGATCGTAGCTCATTCCCTTGAACGTTCCCTCCCTGGCTTTATGGCTTTCATGCTCAGCATGTCATTTGGTCCTCACAATGACCAAATACTTGGGAGACAGGTATTATTAGAAGAGGGTACTGTAAACTTGGAGAGGTAACAGGTGACTCGCTAGGGCTACACAACTGCTAAGTGTTGGAGCCTGGCCCCGACCCCTAGCCCTCTGACCATGTCTACTTCTAGGGAAGGCCACCTAAGGGGGTGGAGGGTGCTGGGTCCCGAGCCAGGGGAGGCAGGACCACGCTCTGGCTCTATCCCTGCTCCCTGAGAAGTCTTTGGTAGGATGGGCCTTTTCTTCCTTAGAGGGCACAGGGCCAGGCGCCTGGGTGGCTCAGTCGTCAAGCATCTGCCTTCGGCTCAGGTGTCTCTGTCAAATAAATAAATAAATAAAATCTTTAAAAAAACAAAAAGGGGGCACAGGGCAGTGGCGGGGGGCTCTGCCCCGCCCTCCAGACTTCCCAGAGAGGTGGAGGGGGACCGGGCAGAAGGATGAGGCCGTGGGACAGCAGGCTTCTGCTTTGGCCTCTCGCCAGCCCTCGGCTGCCCGTCCACCCCCAGGACCGAGGCTTGTTCAAGGACTGAGCCTTTGCATTTGCATTTTGATTCTTCTTCTCCCTTCCCTCCACAGCCTGGATAACTCACACACACCTCCCCCCACCCACCCAAGGCCACCATCTCTGCCTCAGGGAGGGGGAGGCTCCCAAGGTGATTATAAGCTCCCCAGAGAGAGAGGGCTGTCATTAGGAGCAGACTTGCCACTTCCTAGAAGCAGCTAGCTCTCCTGGTTTTTTTCTAAGAATCTACCAGGGCTCTCACCGACTGCCTCCTACACGGCGGGGCCTGCGGTGTGGACGTGGACCAGCTTCTGAGGAGGAAGGGTGCCGAGGGCTCCCCACCTTTGTCTTTGACAGTTGCTGTGCCTGAGGTTAAGCCACTTGAACCACCCCGCCTCCCCCCACTTCTAGGGAAAAACTAAGGGGAAGGGGGAGGTTAGCTGCTGCAACAAGGCAAAGGGCTCTCATGGGGCGCTGCTCCGGGGGCCTCTTCCCCAAAAGGCTTAGCTGGTGTGCAGCCCCCCTCCGTTTCTCTGGCCAGGGGGTGAAGCAGGCCTTCCAGGGCTCTGATAGACGAGCGGTCCCCCGGGGCCGTGCTGTCCTCCTCGCTGCCAAGCAGCCTCTAAGACAAGCCCTTTCGCTTTTGACCATCAGCCGAGGGTCCACACATTTCTTCTATAAAGGGCCAAACAGTAAATATGTGGGGGGCGGCGCCACTCAGCTCTGCCCTCGCTATAGTGCAGACTCGGCCACGGACGGATGGCACAGGAGTGGGCGTGGCTGTGGTCCAATATCATTTTATTTCTGGACGCTGGAATTTGAATTTCATACAATTTTCATGTGTTACGGACTAGTCTTGTTATTATTATTTTTTTTCCCAACCACATAAACATGTAAAAACCCTTCCTCCCTCGTGGGCCACACAAAACCCAGAGGTGGCCTGGATTTGGCCCAAGGGTGGTGGTTTTCTGTTTGTCCCTCCATTGCTGTCACTTTGTGTGTCGCCCTCCTTAAATAAAAAGGACGATAACGTTGATTAAAGGAGCAGAGAAGAGATTAGTGTGCACCGGCACCTAGGGGCTATTTTACTGCCTTTGGATAACCATGTGGATTTATTTTTATTTTATTTTTTTTTAAGATTTTATTTATTTATTTGACAGAGACACAGCGAGAGAGGGAACACAAGCAGGGGGAGTGGGAGGGGAAGAAGCAGGCTTCCCGCGGAGCAGGGAGCCCGATGCGGGGCTTGATCCCAGGACCCTGGGATCATGACCTGAGCCGAAGGCAGACGCTTGACGACTGAGCCACCCAGGCGCCCCGGATTTATTTTTAAACCATTCCATATCTGTTTTGTGCTTTCACACGCTTCTCTCGTCCTCACGGCAGCTAAATGGTAGCTCTTGTGTTTTACGTCTGAGGAACATGAAATGCAGAGGGGCAGAGTGACTTTTCTGCGGTTGCTTGGTTAATATACGGCAAAGCTGGCCATAACCGCCACCAGATTGTGAGCCTCAGAAGCCAGCGTTCTGCCCATGACATGGGTCTTTTCCAGCCCCAGGGCACCCTCAGGGGGATTCATCTGTCCTCCAACAAAATACTGCCTAAGCTCCTTCTAGCTGCTGGGGACGCACGGGTGAAGAAGGCAGGCAAGGGGCCCATGTCTTAGGGTATACGCTCTAGCAGGGAAGCCATGCAGATTTATGGCTCAATAATGTCCGATGGCTGTGAAGGAAGGAAAACAAAATGATGAGTTAGAGGGCTTGTGGGGAGGGGTTGGGGAGGGAGGTCAAGAAAGAAAGGACCCTCCAAGGAGGTGACATTTGGCTAGATCCTGAAAACTAAGGAGGAGCTCACCCCTGAAAGATCTGACAGGAAAGCCCTAGAAAAATGGAACAGCACGTGCAAAGGCCCTGAGGCAGGACCTGCCTGTAAGGCAGGCAAGTGCCAGGAATGGAAAGAAAGCCAGAGCAAGAGAAGGAGGCAGAGATGGGGCGGGGGAAAAGTGAGCAGAAACCAGATGATAGGAATTTCATCCTTGCACAGCAGGGAGGCACTACAAGGAGTCAAGCAGAGGAGGGACCTATCTAACTCATGTTTTTAAAGGTCACTCTGGTGGTATGGAGTTGCCAAGGAGAAGTATCAATAAATTTCAGTGACAAAAGAAGTTTGAAACAAAACAGGATGTCTGCTGTGAGGACTGGAGCAGCATGCGGAGGGCCTAAACGGGGTAGGGGTTACACCCAGGGAGAGTTCTGTCTCCACTTTCCCTCTCCTCTCTCCCCTACCACCACCCGCTCACCTGAGAAGGGAGAGAAGGAGGCATTTGGGAAAAGAGTGTTCTAGTCCCCTGCCACCCCAGAGACTGGCTTCAAAGGCCAGGGGCTCTTCCCAGCCTGCACCCGGGAGGCACCAGAGGCAGGAGGAGGAGATAAGAACAAGGAACAGGGTGTCAAGAGTCTGCCATTTCCTTCTCTTACAGGGAGAGACCCAAAGGGAGCTAACCCTTGTTCAAAAGAAACAAGAATGGGAACAAGTAAGGGAGGTTCTGTTTCTCCCTTTCCAGTGGCGGAGGGCTGGGGGCAGTCCCATGATGAGATCAAAAGGTTAAGCGTCTTTGTCAGATCAAAGTCTCGATGGGGAGGAGGGCCACGCAGGGGCAAGCGGTTTCTGGAAGGCTTTGGAGGCATCAAGGACTTTGTCAGCTTGGGGTTTGGAATTTGAAGGGAGGGGTGGGTTGGTGGACGGTTCGCTTGCACTTGGCAGGGAAGGGATCCTACCCAGCACAATCCCATTGCTGTTCCAAAGTGGGACAACCACTGTCCACCTCAGGCCTCTAACATAGCAAGGAGAAGCACACTTTACAAGTAGGAAAAACAGCCCCAGCCCAGTGGTAGTGAAAGTGAAGACCCCTCGAGGTGGAACCCCGTTGGCCGGATCCTGCTCTGCGTTGAGGCAATGCCCCCGCCACAGAACCACAGAAGCAGAGAGAGGCGGCCTGCGTCCAATCCAGTCGGCTGCTGAGTCCAAGCAAGCCCCCCTCCCCACGCCTTCTCAAACTCTCCCTGCTACTCTTGTGCCTCTCTGGGTTTCCTTTAAACCAGATTTCTGAAGTCTTTTCCTGATTAGCCCGGCTCCGATGTCTATTGCCCCTCCTTCCCCTTTGGGAGGGGAGAGAAGGAAACGAACATTTATTCAGGGGTCACTTGGAGTCAAGAACTTTGTATATACTGTTTTATTCATTCCTTATGACTCTTATGAGAAAAAATATTTATGTCCCTTTTACAGAAAGGTTAAGGACCTTGCCCAGAACACACAGCTAAAATGTGGTGCCGGCAGGATTTGAATCAGGTCTGCTTCCAAAGCCCCGCTTGCTTATCTCCGCTCGTAGAGCCGCCTGGGCATCTCTGTGACTTCCTTGTGTATCGGTACGCACTTTTCTGGGCTTTTTTCAGCTGTTCTCATTCTCCTCCACCTGTAGATTGAGCCCTACCTTTGGTTTCTCTCTGTCGTCCCAGCTGCTCCGTGCTAATGATGACCGTGCCTCTTCTGCTCCATCCTTTCTTCAGAGGTGCCTTGATTTTTGGTTGGTTGTTGGAGGTCATGCCATCATGCACAGTAATTCTTGTGTTCTCCCTCACCTCTACCTGGATAGAAGTGCTGTTTGTCCTCTGTCATTACCAGGGAACAGGGACTGAGGATCCATTGTGTGCCCACAGGATGCTGTCACTGGATAGAAAATCACTTGATGTTCACATCAAACCTGGATGCCAATGTCCACAGCAGCCTCATTTGTAATAGACCCAAACTGGAAGCAACACAGATGTCCTTCAACAGGTGAACAGTTAAGCAAACTCTGGTACTAACACGTCGGATTATGACTCGGCAATAAAAAGGAATGAACTATTGATACACGTAACAATTTGAGTGGATCTTCAGGGAATTGTGCTGAGAGGTAAGCCAACCCCACAACTCCCATGCTATATGACTCCTTTCATATAACATGTTTGCAATAAAACTTGAGAAACGGAGCACAGCATAGTGGTTGCCAAGGATCAGGGATGGGGAGTGGTGAGCCGGGTTACGGAAGGACAACATGAGGGATCCTGTTCCCTGTAGGGTGGTAGTTGTTCAGAATCTGGATTGCGACAGCTCAGGTGTACGTAGGCGACAAGATCGTAGGAAAGTAAACACGCGTGCAAACACACACACATGCCGCAGGTGAGTCAAATGGGCCATCTGCATAGGATTGGTGGAATGTATCAGCGTCAATATCCCGCTTGTGATATTACACTAAGTTTTGCTAAAAGTTACCATTTAGCAAAAAGTGTATAAGTAATCTCTGTATTATTTCTTTTAACTCCATGGGAATTTACAGTGATCTCAATTTTTTTAAAAATATTTTATTTATTTAGGGCGCCTGGGTGGCTCAGTTGGTTAAAATATTTTATTTATTTATTTATTTATTTATTTGAGAGAGAGAATGAGAGAGAGAGAGCACGAGAGGGGGGAGGGTCAGAGGGAGAAGCAGACTCCCCGCTGAGCAGGGAGCCCGACGCAGGACTCGATCCTGGGACCCCAGGATCATGACCCGAGCCGAAGGCAGTCGCCCAACCAACTGAGCCACCCAGGCGCCCTACAGTGATCTCAATTTTAAAAAAAGATTTGAGAGATTTCCTGCCCTCAAGCCTCACAGTCTCGGCGTGTCCCCTGTTCCTTTCCTCTGCCTCTGTCCCGCTCCAGCTCAGGGCTGAGCTTGTTGAGACATAATAAATGGGTGGTCTGATTTTTCTCGGGGAAGAAATCGCTGTGTGGTCAGTGAAGGGCCATCCATTCTGGTTATCTTCAGGCCTCTTCCTGATTTCCCCGATCCCAAGCTCCTGGACTTTGCATTTTGTTAAGGGAGAATTGGGAGGGGGAAATCACCTAGAGCCTTGGGGGTCGCCCACCCCTCCACCCCGCCCCCCCCAGATCAGGGGTGTTGAAGGAAGGCCACAGAGAAGAGGCCAGAGAATTCTCTGTGGCTCGGCGCCCCCAGGCTCCCCCCTGTAGGGCGCGAGATGGCCCGCCATTCCCGCAGCCTCTCTCTCTCTCTCTCTCTCTCTCTCTCTCGCTCTCGCTCTCGCTCTCGCTCTCGCTCTCGCTCTCTCGCTCGCTCCCGTGGTGGAAAGAGGAAAGGTGCCCAGAACCCTCACATCCTGGAACAGGCTACGAGTAACACTTCTAAGGAAGCAGCGCAGCTGTTTCCTGCCCCCCCTCGCTGCTCCCTCCTCGGCCCCTCACCTATGGTCCCACGTGGCACCCGGTTCCACCACCGCCTGCCTCCCGGGGCCCGGGCCGCCGAGGGAGGCCCCCCGGCGTTGGGGGACGAGCCTGCCGCCCGGCCCCGGGACCTCCGCCAACCTCCCCGGCCTCCCTGCTGTGTCCGCCCCACCCCCCACCCCCCCAGCCAAGCTGGAAGCAGCCGGCCGGTCCCCAGCAGCTGGACACAGCAGGGGTGGGCCAGCCACGCTCCCTTTCACTCCGGAGCAGCAGCTGAGGGGCTGTGGATAAACAACCCCTCTTCCTCGGGGCTCTCCGACAGCCACCACCTAATCTCATCCTCGGCTCGGCTTTCCTGAGAGCATCCGTGTCACAGCCGAGCCCAGTGGCAGGTTGGGACCCAGGCCTCTGCCGGCAGGAGGAAGCGGTCCTGCGTGCAGCCGGCCGGCACCCCTGGGAAGGGGGGGGGGGAGGCACAGAGGAGGGACAGCTGCTTCTTTCTTGTCCCTCCCATGATACTCACAACAAGGGGGCACCCCAGCACCAGGCCTGGGGTTTCCCAGCTCAACTGAGAAACTATTTCCTTTCCCAAAGAGGCATGTAATTAGCCTGCAGGAAATGGGGGGAACCTGGAGATCCAGCATCTGAGCCTCTGTTGGCTACTCTGACAAGAGAGGAGTGGCAGAGAGATGAGAAGCCCTCCTTCCAGCCTCCCATCTTCCAAAACACACACGCACAGGGTCCTCTGCCTGTTTCTCTCTTGGACCGCCCCACCCCCACCCCGGGCCACACTCTGGGTGCCCTAGAATGTACGGACTGCCTTTGCCAAGGGTGGGGGGGTGCCAGGTGGAGGGAGGCAGGACCACCCCTCCCCCCACTCCCCAGAGGATGGTGGTCCTGTGTGGGACTGGCCTCCCTGCTCCACCTTTCGCCTTCACTCTCCACTCACGCCAGCCATCCCGGGACCGTAGGCATGGATGCCCACCTAGGTGTGGGTGGCAGTCCCAGGCTTTCCCACCACCCAGCGCTCCCTCCTTCATGGGGACCTACTGCAGCATGAGAGAGGCCGGGCCAAGTGGGGGCTCACACTACTCCCAACCCACCCCCGCCTCAGCCCGCATTAGTGCAGCCCTCTCCCCCCGGCGGAGCTCCCATGGGAACCGTGTCATGAGGCGGACTGTTACCCGTGGTGTGCACCACACACCACCCTCCACCGCCTGACCACGGAGATCTGACTAGCCCGGAGAATGCCGTTCTGAGGGAGGCCTGGCCTGTGCCCTTCCTGAATGTTCGAGCATTCCAACACAGACCCTGTCTGGCTCCATCCACAAATACCAAAATGTACATAAGAAGCCTGTTGTTTGCCAGCTACTTTGCAGGACAAGAATAAATAAACAGATAGGGCCTGAAGCAAGGCACTGAGGAGACTCAGAGGCTAAGGCGCCAGGGATGCTGAGGCAGGGAGGCTGGGTGGTTCCCAACCCTTCCTCCCATCCCCTGATTCACGCAGATTGCACCATCATCCCACCCTCAAGAGAAAACACAGAGGAATGTAACTTGCTTCGGCAACAAGGATGAAGGCCCTATAGTTCCCTGGCTGGGGCTCCTTATGCTACTGATGCGTTACCAACTTGTCATCCCCTGGGGTGGAAATACTACAGGGCGGCCTCCTACTAGGCAGTTTCACTTAGGATCCTCACTCCCACTCTGAGAAGCAGACCTTACTGACATAGTTAACAGTCTGAGGAACAGACCAGGGAGGCCCAGTGTCTTGTCAAGCAAGGGCCCAGCTGGTTGGTTTGTGGAGAACGAGAACTCAAGCCCAGGTTCCTGAATTTCTGTCAAGAGCTTTTGTTTGTTTTCCACCATATCTCTCTTTTCATCTGTTTTCCATCAATCCATTGCTCCCTGATGCTTCTACTAGAGGCCGGATATTCTGGAGAGCCAATGAAAGGAACCAAAATACAATCGATCAGCATTGACCTTAGTTAGTAAAAAGGTTGCAGAGTGTCGTGGTTGTTGGGCTATGGGATCTGGGGCACATGGTTCGAGGATGTCAAGACCTCCGTTTCTTCCTCTGTAAATTGGGGAGAGTGGTATTACCTATAACTGAAGGGCCTGTCGCGAGGATTCAAGGAGAGAAGTCCTGGTAAATGTTCAAGACGGTTCCTCGCACTCAGAAACAGGACTTACTGTTATTATTAACACAGTGTCAGAAGAAGTAGAAGTTGACAGCCAAAATGAGTTTCCCAGGGTGAGATGTACATTATGGAAAGATGTTAACGCGTATGTCCTCTTTGCTCCGTTCTTGAACATGAACATCTGTGGTTTGTCGAAGACGTTTTCAGGGTCCAGCTGTCTTTCCAGGAAGAGAATGAAAAAAAACCTCAAAACCAAGGCCTGGAGTCCAATAGTGGGCCGCATCCTTAAGTCACAGGATACAAAGCAGAGGTGCCAGAGAAGGTCTGTGACAGTGGCATTCATCGAAGGGAAAAGGATCAGTTTTGTCTCCGGGGACTCTTACAGAGAGATGAAGCATCCAAGGATGAAGAGAGTAATTTCCAGGAAAGGCAAATAAGGTTTCAGCTATAGAATTTCATTGGTGCTGTTGGGCCAGACCCCAAAAGGATGCAGTAACTGCTCTGTCTCAATATCATCACCTAGACCAAGTTGCCTTTTCCAATCAGGAGAAAAGGGCAAAGACTTGGTCCCACTGATCTTTTGGCATGATTTAAACCACCAGTGGTTCTCAAATGTCAGCGTGCTCCAGAATCACAATGGCTTGTGAAACCCATTCTGTTGGGCCCCACCCCCCGCGGTCTCTGATTCAGTAGGTCTGGGATGGTATCAGAGATTCTGCACTTGGAACAAGTTCTCAGCTGATGCTGAAACGCTTGGTCCCAAGATCACATTTTGAGACCACTGGCTGAAAGCATTTTCCTATGGGCAGCGAAGTAGATCAAATTGCAGAATCCTTAATACCTTGCTTTCCAATGCATATAACAGTTGCATGGAGTTATTATTACTCTCTTCTATCACACTGATTAGAAAATAAAGATGTGTATTATCAACGAAGAATTTTATGTTGAGGGGCACCTGGGTGGCTCAGTCGGTTAAGCATCTACCTTCAGCTCAAGTTGTGATCTCAGGGTCCTGGGATCAAGCCCTGCATTGGGCTCCCTGCTCAGCGGGGAGCCTGCTTCTCTCCCTCCCTCTGCTGCTCCTCCTGCTTGTGTGCTTTCTCTTTCTCTCTCTCTGTCAAATAAATAAATAAAATCTTAAAAAAAAAAAAGAATTTTATATGGAAAACAGAAAAAAAAACAAAAAACAAAAAAAACCTCTGGCAAAGAAATCTCTTTTTTGAGACTCTGATTGACATACTATCAAGTGAGTAGAGCAAAGGGCCTCAAGAGGCAGGGTTCCTTATTTGTCACGCTAGCCCTTCACCATCGGATGCCTTCCTGTGGAGAACCTTGCCTTGTGTCCCTCTCTGTGACCAAGCTCGTGTTCTGACTCCACAAGAAGGCTGCGACTCTCTTGTCTTCCAGACAAGAAGGCTGTAAACTTTCCTAGTTCACAGCTAAGTTTTCTTAATACCACACTCGTAAGAGGGAACAAAAATCCAGTTCTCACGACCTTAAATGCTGACACTTGTCCAAAATGCCTAATGAGGAGGAAGCATGTGTCATGTACTTTCACAGAACTTAGTGATGGTAATTGGGCTGAGAAAAGTGAAAATTTTACTAAAGCCAAAATGACCAGTTTTAGCTCCTCGAACAAGAGAACATGACAAGAGGAACTTTCAACTTCTGGGACTTATCTAATCTATACAAGAAGCACAAGGGATGTTCTTTAAAATCTGATGGAAGAGATTGTTACAAGATGACAGGCTTCTGACCAGAATGTCAGGATTTATAGTCTGACCGTTACTGAACTTACATAAACCAAACTTTTTTTAAAGGCTTCCTCACTCTGTTGAAATTGGGTCTTTCTTCCCCAAGGCCGAAGAGAATTTGCGGGGGAAAAGGGAGGCATCCATCTGGCCGCTGTAGCTTATCCCTGAGGTTCAGTTGCCAAGATGCACTTTGTCTATAAAAGGCTCTCCTGATAGGGGCCGTCCAAAAAGGCAGAATAGTGAGGCACCAGGATCGTGAGAACACAGGGGGCCCCACACTGTATCACTAAAACTGTTCAATTGAGGCCCCTGGGTTCTGTCCCTGATAATGACTCCAGGGGATAGTTGGGTGGCTTCTTCTCTGGTACGAAGACGGAAGACACAAAACTATGCTGATTTCATATCCCCAAAATATGCAACCGACCACTGTTTCGAATCAGTTTTCTCATCCAAATGAGTGTGCCCTCGTTGAAATAGACGTCCCCATACAGTTTGTAACCACTGGATGAAAATTTTTTTCCTCTGAGAGGCTGAAGAAACATTCAACTCCAATCAGCTTTGTGTACTTATATTACTAAAAACACACTTTCCGGAGTGCAGGTGACTCGGGAGATGCCGTCACTCTTCCCTCCCTTCAAAAGCTGCCTTTTATTGTGGGTTGGTTAAAGTTTACCCTTTTGCAAGAGTGTTCTTGCTAATAAATAACTCATTTGTACGGCAGAGACAAAGCTAAACGGATTTCAGTTCTGCAGGAAGGAGGTTTTCACCACCACATACCTTGCCTAGAGGTACATTGCTGCTTTTGTTTGAGGCTGGTTGGTCACCAGTGCCAACAGCAACGAGGGTGCACGGCAAGCGCTTTCCCAGGCTGACTTAGGTGCACGGGAGAATCGGGCCCTCATTATCCCCCTTTTATAACAAGGAGAATCGGGCATGGGGGGAGACGCGGGGGGCAGGTGCGTAGGTGACTTGCCTGAGATAACCCCATAAACTGATCTTCTGCTTCAGCCACCATCAGCCACAAAGCTTCTTAAAGCAGGTCACAAGTGGAGGAAGGACGACGGGGGGTTTCAGTACAACAAAGGGTTGCTCATGCTAGAGTGGGCATGACATGTTCTTCTCAACTCTGCTGCCAAACGCGTCCAGTTTCTGGAAGAATCCAGGTTTAAACATTTCATGCTTCAGTTCCTTAAACCATAAAAATATCCCAGAAATGCCACTGAGATCCAAACTGTATCTTTGACTGGGTTTCCTATCAGAGAGTAGGACAAAAGTCTTCACTGTACCACAGGCCCCAACTTTGGGTTTGGGATACAGTCACCATAATTTTCGTTGTCAATAAATATTGCCAGCTAGGGGCGCCCAGGCAGCTCAGTCGGTTAAGCGTCTGCCTCCGGCTCAGGTCATGATCCCGGGGCCCTGGGATCGAGTCCCACGATGGGCTCCCTGCCCAGTGACGAGTCTGCTTCTCCCTCTCCCTCTGCCTGCCGCTCTGCCTCCTTGTGCGCGTGCTCTGTCAAATAAATAAATAAATAATCTTTTTTTTTCTTCAAGATTTTTTAAAATGTATTTGACCAAGAGAGACAGACAGTGAGAGAGGGAACACAGGCAGGGGGAGAGGGAGAGGGAGAGGCAGGCTTCCCGCGGAGCAGGGAGCCCGATGCGGGGCTCGATCCCAGGACCCCGGGACCATGACCTGAGCCGAAAGCAGACGCTTAACGACTGAGCCACCCAGGTGCCATAAATAAGTAATCTTAAAATATATATATATACATTGCTGGCTAATTCAGAGGGGATCTCTAGAAGCAACAAGTGTTCTGGCGACTCCCATATCTACTGTCTGGCATTATTTATTTCTTAATTTTTTTTTCTAAATTACTCTCTCTGCCCAGTGTGAGGCTTGAACTCATGACCCCGAGATCAAGAGTCACCTGCTCTACTGACTGAGCCAGCCAGGTGCCCCCCCACTGTCTGGCATGATTGCTGTTTGCACTTAGACTTGAGCCTCCCAGAGGGGGGCATCTGCTTCTCTAGACTGCTCAGTGGTGTGATGCCTAGAGAAGAGTGAGCAGCCCTTGAACCAAATATTTGGTCTTGTTGCTTCACTTGAGGGCGTGGGGAGAGAATGAGGGAAAGCAAGATGAGAGGAGGACCGGCCTGCTTCGCTGACGGCCCAAGACTGGCCCATTGTGTGAGGCCTAGGACAACAACTGATCTCTTTACCCTCCATACCTGCATTCACACCAGCGCTTCCCTACAATGAAGCTTTGGAAGCTCAGCTCTGCACTGTTCCAGGTTTGCCAGGAAATGCTGTTGATCTTGTACTTGAGCCAGCAATGTGGCTCTTCGTCCATAAGATAGCAGGTTCCCCAACCACTTCTAGGCATACCTGCTTCGTGTATAAACAATATTTTTGCCCCAGAAAAGGTATCCCTATAGAAACCATTCACAAAAACAAGAGAAGGAAAAGAGAGAGTGGTAAATGAGGTCAGAGGCAGGAGAAAAAGGGCAAACAGGCAGGGCTTGGAGCTTGTAACTGAACCGTGGCATGCATTAGATATGAAGTTAGGTTACTGAAGCCCCAGGTTAGGTTCGGAGATCTCCAGAGAATGTCAGCTGAAGGGCACCTGGGTGGCTCAGTCGTTAAGCGTCTGCCTTCGGCTCAGGTCGTGATCCCGGGGTCCTGGGATTGAGCCCCACATCGGGCTCCCTGCTCCACGGGAAGCCTGCTTCTCCCTCTCCCTCTCCCCCTGCTTATGTTCCCTCTGTTGCTGTGTTTCTGTCAAATGAATAAATAAAATCTTAAAAAAAAAAAAAAACTGAACCTAAAACACTAGTATGTGCTATATAATAAATGAAATAAAAAAAAAAGTCACCTGAGTCCTCAATTCAAAAACAGTCTTACAAAAGAGCTTTGCTATGTTGTTATTGTTAAAAACTTTAGAAGTAAGACCACATTTTAAAAAGGCTTAGTATTTTATTCCACTAGGGCTGAACGAGTGAACTACAAGAGAACCGAAGTGAGGATACATGGATTTCTATTGTCACTGTCTCTACACACTTTTTATTGATTCTATCACTACACATAGTCAGTTCACTGTGGACGAGAATCACTTCTTGCCACCTAACCAATCAGCTGGAGTTACCAAATCAGTAATCTTATCCTAGAAGTTTAGGCCATCATTGTTCTTGCTCTAATTACTTTCTACCTTCTTCAGAGACTTAACTAAACATCCACCCTCATCTCTTGCAGTGGGGAGATCACTGACCACATGTAGACTACATATTCCTGTTTCTACCCGAGGTGGAAAGAGTACACCTGTTCAATGCATTACAGTTCACATCGGCCAAGGAAGTGGTCTTACACATTCTACTAAAAGGGCTTGCGTGTGTGTTCACTACATATATTATCTACTAATAGCTAATACATTACCAATAGTAGTAATATATACACAATCTTCCACAACCCATTCCTTAAAGACAAAATTTTAGACAAATCATTTCTAGGTGCTACCTTAGAGCTAAATCAAGGCAAACTATTATTTCCAACATTTTGTTATTGTATTTTTAAGTAATCATTTGCTTTACTAGGATGGAAACTCTGGGTGCACCCTTTCACTCCGTGACCCCAGAATTAGTACGGTATCTGTTACACAATATTTGTCCAGGACTTTCGTACTGAAACAAGGGCACACCCATGAGTAATGCTGATTTCTCCTAGCCAAAACATGTCAAAATGGGTACCTGTCCATTATATTAAGATAATGGAGGGAATGAGAAGCATGCCATCAAGATAAAGGAACAAAAGTTACCACGTTACCTTGAAAACAAGTTTCAGTATTCGTTGTATGCGAACATGTGTTCGTATTGCTTGTGCAAGAGATAAGGCTTTTGAGCTGGAGGGCAATTTCAAAAGACAACATCTGTTTCAAAATAGAGCCGAGAGTTCACAGTTGCATTTTGAAATCTCAACATACCCTTTCATTTTGGGATATTATCCATGTAGGTCTCGGGAGTTGTGAAAAGAGAACATAAGCAGACCGATGTGCATAAATCAAGAGATCCCATTTCCCACTTAGAATTCAGAACAGATGACTGCTGCATACACTAGGGTGTGAAGTGGGCAGACAGATCACAGAACCGTTCTAATGCAAGTAGGTGGGAGGGTGTCCTGATACAGAGGACACTGAGTGCTAGGAGAGAGACATCATCTAAAAGTGAGTTGGGAGGTGCCTGACTGGTTCAGTCAGGATAGCGTGTGAGTCTTGATCCCAGGGGCATGAGTTCAAGACCCACGTTGGGCCTAGAGCTTACTAAATAATAATAAGAAGAAGAAGAAAAAGAAAAAGAAATAAAAATGAGCTGGGGGGAGCTGCGAGTCCTTTAGCTAAGTATATGGAGGACAGACACTGCCCTCTAGTGGCAGAGGATAAGGGCCGTGTATACAGTCAAGATGACGAATACTTTCCTCAATAGTCACTATCTTAAGACATAATCAGAAAATAAAAGCTTTTAAATAACTTGAAGCTTCATATCTAGGGGCCACAAGGACTCTCAGGTAAATTAACAGTAAGTTTTCATATCTTATCGAAAAGAAATTTTTCCTTTTAAATCTTTTATGTTAGTTATTGGGACTGACTCCCATTAATCGGTGTTACTGAGATGCTAAGAACAGCCAAATGGTCCAAAGGTTATCAGGAAGGAGTCTCAAGGGGTTCATTTATACAAGATAGTGGGGGCCAGTTTTAGAAACAACAGCTGTGACAACTCAAAGCACACAGAGCTAATGACCTGATTTCAAAGCCTTGTTGTATCCTAATACCAGCGGCGACAAACCACATCCTACCTGAACCGGTTTCTGGGCCATGACACTGGAGGAACAACAAACATCTGGCCAATCTCAGTTGTTGGGAAAACTCAATGAGGTATTATGTAGACAGAAACTCTTCACATATTGCGAAGTGCTGTACATCTACAATGTTAAATGACCGGGTGGTAATGCTCATGGACAAGAGTGGAAGGAGTGCCAGGTCTGTTTATGCCTCCGATGTTTGTCCTCCTGATGGGTTTTTGAAATTCCTTACACCAGACTACATTTCTCCAGCATTGTACTGAAACAGAAATTCGGTATGTTAATCGTAAAACACCTAGAGATTTTTTCTTTTTTTTTTGACAGTGGGAGCACGTGAGGCACAAAGGGGGAAGGGAGAACGGGCAGAGGGGCAGAGGGAGAGGGAGAAAGAGAATCTTAAAAAGCAGGCTCCACGTCCAGCAAGGAGCCCTCCACAGGGCTCGATCTCATGACCCCAAGGTCATGACCCGAACAGCTATCAAGAGTTGAGCACTTAACCGACTGAGCCACCCAGGCGCCCCAAAACACCTAGAGATTATTGAGGAAAAGTGGCTGGTTCTTCCGAAGTCAACCTTGACCTGGGACAAACAACTCTTATGTAGGAGGAAATAAAGTTATCTAGTCACTGAGCGGTACCAGCATGCAAAAGCATTTAATTTCAAAGCCAAGCTGAATTGGTATGTTAATTACAATATTTAGATGACAAGGCAAGAATGTGAACAAGGGGAAAGGTTGAAAAGAATAAAAGCCCCAATAGCTACACTATCAGCCCAATTCTAACGAGGGATCTTACACCATGTATCTAAGTAATAATTAGCTCTAAATTGCAGGTTAGTGTAGTTCATATGGGTATCTGAAATTGAATGCAAATGTTTTTTGAGTATAAATATTATCTTCTTCCATATATTATGTTGAAACAATTTTGCCCTCTACAACTTCATAACCTTGGATGTGAACATGAGGAAAATGCTACCTAGGAATCCTCATGCACCCAGGCCAGTGCTCCCGATAATCAGAAGTTAGGGAATCTACCGCCTCTTCATTCCATACTCTTTATTAATTACTCCTTTTGACTTTTGAGACAAGACATGCCTTTCTTGTCACCAACAACAGTGATAGTCACTGTTAGTGTCTAAAGAATTCATTCAGGAAGCAGGTTCCCCCCAAGTCAGGCTGGACTGGGAGCTGACAGGTCAAAGGTGATCAACTATATGTCAGTGTGTTTGCTTGAGAGTGTTTTATAAGAAGTACACAGAGCACACATCTGGGTTATAAAAGCCCTTTTATAAAGCCATTTTTAAACAAAACAAAAAAAAGTTTACAAAAGAAAAAAGATACAGAAAAAGAATAACTTGCTTCATATGTCCCAAAAAGAGAAAAAAAATAAAGGGGACAATGCCAACATGCTCAACAATAAAGGGTTCTTTTTCTTATTTTTTTAATACAAAATACAAGCAAAGGATACACATACTCAAAACAGAGCTCAGGAGCAGACACGCAGTCCTGGAGACCCTTCAATAAAAGAAAGCAGGAGTTTGTTTTTTCTTTGTCTATGCAGATACATACAGAGACTGGGATATGTAAAAATTAAGTATCACAAAAGACCATCACACAAGTCTACCAATGCATGTTGCATCTATAATTCACGAACATGGTCAACAAAATCATGTTCACTTCAACCTCATTTCATTTAAATTAAAAAAGAAATCTTTTAAATAAAGTGGTTACATTCAAACTTTAACTTCCTTAGTACCACACTGCAGACGTCAGCACCGTGGTGGTATCGCAAGGACACTCAACCCCCTGGTGTCTGATCATGTATCTAGCAACACTGTAGTAGTAAGAAAGGGATGCCCCCGTCTCAGCCCATGGACTAATTAAATACATTTAAACAGGTTCCTCTCTATAATCCTTCCTGCTCAGAACGTAGATTAAGAACTAAAATCAAGGAAGACTGGGAGTTTTGGAGCTGGCAAAAACGAAGTCTGAAAGATGAATCAAGGCATACAATTACTGAGAACTTGGCTGCTGCTTAACCTGGCAAGTCTTCAAGTCTTTCCTTAAATCTTGCAGGAATTAGGTGTATAAGGTTTGTTGCAACATGTTCATGGTAAACAAACTCTACTTAGAGCTCTTATTTACAAATCTTGTAACAAATACTTCTGGAAGAAAAGAAGAAGTCACTAATTTCCCGAAGACAAAAGTTTACTTGCCAGACATATACAAACACACACTCACACACACACACCCACACAATACTTCGGGGGGGTTTTATACATGTTATTTAGGGCATAAGCTGAGTACTATACCCCTACACCCCATTGAAAAAGGAACAACAAAAAAAAAATCCCAATTTTACCCTCCCCCCATAAATCTAGAAAACCCTCCCTTCACCCCTGATGTACAAAGTGTATGCACAATGGTGGCATTCCACCAGCCAGACAAAGCATGCTCAGACAGATGTCACCAGCTCAGTCCCTCCATTGGCATGGCAACAGGCAGGTTTACAGGAATTTTCCCAATAGTGGTTAATACACAGTCAGCACCACTGTGAATTTTGTGAATTAGGCTTCGGAAAAAAAGTGTAACTTAGGAATTTGGGATTCAAAGAGTCATTTTGTATCAACTTTATCCCAAGATGAAGGGAAAACGGGTTGCAGATGGAAACTTGGCTATAGATAGCTTGATGTCCCAATATTCAAACTAAGTCCCTTTTCCAATAAACCCAGCTCTATGCACAGAGAAAAGACAATTTTCTGACCCCAAGAGCAAACAGCTTGTTATAGTTTCCCTATCCCGCGACAGCAAATGTTTATTACTTGTCCTGCTTAAGTATCTGTCTGAATGCCATTCAAGAGCAGAGCCCAGGTTTTGTCCTTTCCAAACTCCTAAGGTGATAGTCTCTTCACAGTGCGGCTACTGGTGACGCAGGAACAGAAAGAACTCGTCAAATCCAAACGCCCACTCTTTAGAAGAGCAACAATGGCCACATGACCTTTTATAAAGCTCTCCCTGTTGCTCCTGGTAAATTCTGCCCTTGCCTTCCTACTACTCTCAAAGCATCTCCTAAACTGGTTTAAAGAAAAGCACCTCCTTCTTCCAACCAGTTCTCTAAAATCCACTTGTTATTTGTACGTGTTCACGGATAAAAGAAGAAACGTTTAAAGAAAAAAAAAAAGCATCGAGTTCAGTCTAGCTGACCATATTCATGAGTGTCAAAAACTTTACTGGATTGTAACCTCAAATTCTACTCTTGATTCGTTACCTAAAAGAAAATGCTCTTTCAACAAGTGCCAAGGATAAGTATGAACTGAGGATTGAAATGGAGGCAAAACAGTTACTGTGGGGGGAAAAAAAGCAGTATGCAAGCTCCTTCCAAGGAAATCAACTATTCTTCTTCCAGAGGAAACACTGTTACCTCCCTAAAGGAGGACACACCCCTTAATTTCCCTTCATGGACTCCACAGGGAGTGGGGCTATGAAAGGGAGAGATGCTTCAGAAAGCAGGACAAACCTGTCACTGAAATTAACATGTGCCCTGTGGGCCACTCCAGGACTCCATCTGAGGTGGGGAGGGCTAAAAGCAGCAGGAAGTTACAGATTTAAGAAGATGCAAGCTACCCATTTCTAGCTGTGGACGTTGGGGAGGGAAGTCTGGAAATACAGCATTGTAAGAACCAGAATGTAGTGTCAGTCAGCATTAGCTGCCGAGATCCATGTTCCAGAGGTAAACCTAACAGAGCTAAGAGAAATCAGGTACCACAAACAAGCACCTTCCGAGTGAGTGAATGTCTCACTTCCTGAGCACGATGCTCTTGCCCCTTCGCCACAGGCACGCTAGGGGTAAAAATGGGATTGAGTCAAGGATGGTGCCAATGGCCACTGTCAGCTTCTAGCTTGTAGCCTGGTCCTGACGTCGCTACCAAGCCTGACTATGGAGCACCTATTTCCAGTTGAGACACCACAGTTGTCCTGCTATATGCATGCATGATTTGAGGGGAAGGCTAGAGTGTTTTAAATCATCAATAAAAAGTGGAGAAAACAAAGGTCATTCAGAGCCTGTCTCACCTGGGGACACAGATCCTTTTGTCTAGTCCATTAGAAATATATAAGATATTTTTCAATCTCATGAATTAATTTTTAAAAAAGGGATCGCAACCAAATGCACACAAGTCACCTAGAAGACAGGATTACCTCTAAAGAATGAGCGTATATCACAGAGATGTTAGTGCAGATTAATATATTAAAGAGACCGCGTTACATAAAATACCGAGGCTAAAGTTTTAAAAGACCCCCCTCATCTTCACGAAACATAATCTAAGAAAAGTCCAAATGTTACTAGGAATGTAGGACTTATAAACCCCTAAAAACAGAAGTGCATGGTGGAAACACTGAGAAGTCTTTTACTAGATGAACAAGAACCTTCTTGTTAAAACTGGATACCCGAACAAACCCACTAAAGCAAACAGAATAATCTTTATCACCCTCTTACAGAGGTCACCACTCTAAAGTTAACCATCATGAAAGATAATAATCCAACTGCAACTTACGTTCAAGTTTTGCATTTTTGGCCAAGTACTAAAATCTCCAAATTCATTCTCTAACACGCGCCGCGCACAACAGTGAAATGACTCTGCCATTGGGTGTTATTTTAAAAAGTCAGAGTAAGGGTAGTCTTGAAAGTGTCTTAAAAATCAGAGTAAAAACATTCCTTAAATAACCTTTTGTCCTAGGAACATCTGCAAGAAAGCCATGTTGTCTGAGAGAAAAACATGCTCTAACTTAAAAGACAGAAAGAAAACTGCATAAGATATTGAAGCAGCACACCTACATAGAGGCAGAGGTTAAATTTCACTATTTTTTTTTTTCAACTTATTAGCACACTAAGACCCCTAACCCTTGCTCCCTTGAGCTCATGGTATCAGGATGTGGAGGATCAAACCTACAGAACGATCTCCTGACCACTTTCATAAGGCATGGAAAGTCTGTTCTTGGTGGCATATAGGCTCCTAACCACATGGTCTCCGCTAGCCCTGAGCCCCTGAAACTTCTGCTTATGCAACGTGAGCAGTAAGCAGGGGCACCAGGAGAAAGACAAAAGCAAACTGAATGGTGTGGGAGCAGCATTTACCATACTCCCAGTCAAGCACAGAATGTGAAGTAAGTGAAGAAGAAAGCCAGGAGAAATCATGTCTTAGAGCAGAACTGGCAGGCTCTGGGGATGGGGTATGCAGTGGTATCCTCTGCAGGAGCAGGAAGCCAAGAGATGCACTTCATGTGTCTACGAAGAAATGGGAAGACAGGTGTGTGAAAAGACAAATGTTCTATCCCCAAATAAAAACAGAGCATGGTTCATGGGATCTGAATGCACATTTTTGGCATAAAAGAATTTCAATTTTCTATTTTCATAAAGGAAAAATCTCAAGTCTTTGTGATTGAGTTTCACATTAATTGGTACTTTATTTGCTTAAAACCTAAACATTGTCAGTTAAGAAGAAATCCACTCTGGTGTATAGATCTTGCCATTTAAATTCTAAGGGTTTTTTTTTTTTTTTGATCCTTGGTAAAATTTTATCCGAGAAACAGAATAGATAACATATATATTTAAAAACATGAACCATTAGAGAACGAAATAGGAAATCAAGAGTGATTTAAGTTTTGGTGGCCCTTGCCTTTTTTTTGTTGTTGTTCTTTTAAAGTTCCTGAAAGACTGTAGCAGGATAAAAGGATCACTGGCTCCGGGTCTCTTTGAGATAACAAGTGATGAAATTAAAAAAAAAAAAAAAGAAACAAAGAAACAAACAAAAAAAAACACCACACCCTCAAACAAGGTCAGGTAACACCATTCCCTGCCTTGCCCCCAAGGTAAAAAATACGAATACTTTTAGTAACAATTCAGAATTCATCTTTATGTCCTACCTGCCCCATCAGTGGAAGTTTAACATCATGATTTTTTTTAGACATCTATACTTATGTATATAGACATATAAACTTGTATTAGATGACAAGTGACTTTTTTAAGTCCAGGTAGAGAAAGAAGCAATCATTTTTAACTAAAACCCTTCTATGTTTTTTTTGATTATGATTCAACTTGCTATCACTTAGCAAAAAGCAAAATTTCCATAGTGTTCATCTCAAATCTTATTGCTTTACAACTGTGGTATACCTTCCATTAAAAATAAAAAGGTGAAGCAGTCAATCCAGTGATTACTTTGACATGGCTTTCATCGGGAAGGGGTGGGAAAGGGGGTGATGGCAGAGAGAGGACCAATAGACAGAAAGGTAAATTAAACTTACAATGGTTCTCTTAAAAAAAAAAAAAAAAAGAGCGAATGTTATTTTAAAGAAAAGGAAAAAAAGCATTGAAAGCCCATGAGTCAAGCCACAGCCAAAACCATGTTCTATCTTAAGTAGGTTTTCTTTTTTTTCCCCCTTTTTCTTTTTTCTTTTTTTTTTCTTTTTTTAATAAAATCTCTCCCCAAACCATCATCACTTTTTTAATCCTCCCCAGACTGGGCTTCATCTTCAGACCCTTCATCCCCTGATTTCTCAGGTGGAGGACTTGCAGAGGGCTTCTTTTCTGGAGGGCTTTCTGGTTCCTCGTCTTCTTCTTTGGGAGAAGGAGTCTTTTCCTTTGATGCCTTTGAAGCTGTGGGGCGACCCACCTTCCCTTTGCCTTTCACAGGGCTTGGCGTCACTGGAAGAAGAAAAATACCAATGTAGGGAAGGGAAGAGAAGAGAAGATCTTTAAATAAAAATCGGCTATAAAACAAAACTTTAAGAATTAAATCTATAAAGACCACACCCCAACTGACTAAAAATCAAGGTGGGCACTGGTTTCCATTCACTCTTGCCAACACTATGGTGCTGCGTTAGCAGTAATGTTTATAATAAAGAAACAGGATGCTATAGAAACTGCGTACTATCCTTAGTGGTTTGTGAACACAAGTTGTTTATGATAAAAGTCACGTCTAAAAAGCAGGTCAAAAAGAATGGATACAACGTGAGTAGAAACAGAAGTCACCAAAGTTTTAAAAAATTTTTTTCTAAGGATGTGTCACTCATTTTATTTTTTTAAGTAAACTCTACACCCAACGTGGGGCTCGAACTCATGACCGAGATCAAGAGTTGCATGCTCTACCACTGAGCCAGCCGGGTGCCCTCATCGAGGAACTTTTGACAATTCCATGATTCCTAGCAGTAAGAAGTGATGAGTAAAAAATGTACAAATCACCAGCTCTAGCTGTCAGAAAAAAACCAAAGCAAATCTAGCTTTCTGATTTCACAACAAACGAGCTGTGACTAGGAGACTATCTGGTAGCAACCACAATGGCGCCGAGCAAATGAATCCGTGTTGCCAAATGTGGTTTTATTCTGCGAGCACAAAGGATGGTGTAAGCATCAGACTGCAGGATTGAAATCTATGATTGCAGGTGTGCATTTTCGCAATTTCAGGTCCTTCCTAGCTGCTGGGGTCGTGATACGGGCGGGAAAAAGCGCAGGCCCAGCTCTATTGCTGCGATGTTTGTCCACGGTGCCGGCCAACAGGTCGCTGCCAAACCTGCTGGAGGCGGCGGCAGCCGAGGGACGGGGCTGCGCCGCCAGACTCCTGCCGGGGCCACAGTCCTTATAAATAAATAAGTGATCCTTCCCGGTGTGGAAGACCGGATCCTCGCAGAATTCTCTTATTCTCGTGAGGTATGTGGCCAACGCTGAGCCCTAATGAAGAATTTCTGTAGAGAAAGTTTATTGGTTCTTGAAATTTTTCAAAGCAGCCATTTAATTTTACTTGTAGACAACTCACCTGTGGCCTTTAGCCTGGGCTTGGGCATTTTCTTTTCTTTTCTCTCAGGTTTGGACTTCTTAACCATCTTTTTGTTTTTCTTTTTTGAACTGCCATAGTCACTATCATCATCGTCTTCCATTAGGAAGTCTTCATCGCTGCCGGAATCTTCTGAGAGGAAAGAAGAATTTCAACGTCCAACTTAACGTATACATCCTTCCAAGGGAACGAAGGGAGACAGTGCTAAGCATGACGGGAGGGTGGGATCTGGGAGTCAAACACTCTTGGATTCCGGTGGCAGCTGTGCCCCAATCTGGCTGGAGTCCTCGCCAGCCCCATCTGTAGGGTGGGTTTAGCACATGCGCGCGCGCGCACACACACACAGACACAGACACACGCACACGAGAGCTGCACCACTGACTTGTTCAGTCGGTTGAAAACAGGAAGAGATAAAACTTAATCTGAATAAAAACTGACGCCATCGCAAACTTTTTTTTTTTCCACCAGTAACTTTTGGTAGTTCCATCGTTCCCCTATAGTACCGGGGAGACCAGGGAAATGAAACAGAACCAATTTAGTGTGTTTGGTCCAACAATGAATAAATGAAACGAGAAAGCTAAATACAAAGCAAAAATACATGTAGTTTATTAATCTGAGTAATGTGTGAAACATCTAAATCCTGCTACTAACACTTTTTTTTTGTTGGGGGAGGAGGTCTACACCTTCTGCTCCCAGGCCAAAATACAAAACCTAATCACAACACCCACCATGTAACTGTTGCTTTAACAACTAACTGTGTGTTTAGTATTCGAGTTCAAATGATGGACATCATAATCAAGAGAATCTAAAATAACCAATATCAAAAAACAGCCATCTCTTCTAACAGCAAATATCTAATTTAAGGGACTGACTGTAACATTTAGCAGCCGCAACAACGCAGAAGTAATCAAGGTCACAAACTACAATCACGACCCGAGTAACAAGTCAGCTTCACGTACTCTCCTGGAACGGTGCCTCATCTTCTTCTTCTTGCTCTTCCTCACTGCCCACATCTTCCAGGAGCATCTCTCTCTGTTTAGAAGCTGCCTTAGAGGCTGCCTGCCGTTGCTGGCGCACATTTTTATGATCTTCTTTTTCATCTTCGCTGTCCTCTGTAAGATCAAAGTTACAATGCAGCGATCAAAGAATTGTGCATTTATCTGAAGGCTGAAAAGGCAGTATGAGATAGAACCTGCAGCTTTATTTCATTCAAATGGGGTATATCCTATCCTTAAAAAGTCCTACAAAATATACGAAAGGGGAGCTAAAATTCAAAGAATGAACTTGAAAAAGATTACGTCCTCATTACTGCATAGAAAATAGCTTGGGCATGTAGTTTTAAGTAGTCATAAAGCTGAATTTAGGTGTGAATACATGCTTCCTGTAATGTATTTTAAACTTGTATCACTGCATTGCCCTAAAATTATCAATTACATTTCAATCTCTGTTCACAGTTTTTAGAAACTAAAGTTAAATTTTTTATTTTTTAAGAGAGAGAGAGAACACAAGCGGGGGTGGGGTGGGTGGAGGGTTGGGGGGGAGGCAAGGAGGGGCAGAGAGGCAATCTAAAGCAGATTCCACACAGACTCGGGGTTCCTGATCTCAAGACCCTGAGATCATGACCTAAGTTGAAAGCTTACCGAACTGAGCCACCCAGATGCCCCTAGAAAAATATTTTTAAATAGAAGAGGAGAAGACTGTCTTCCAATGGTATTATTCTAAGTTACAAAACCTATTTCTTGTCAACGTAGGCAGTCAGATAACAGGCTAGAAAAGGAATGAAAGCAAACAGCTCAGTGGAGTGAATTCAGTGGAACTTTGTCTACCCTGCACATATTAGCTAACAGCAATCTCATGTAAAGGGAGATCCAGACAGGCAAAAGCAGGGGAGTGTAAGTCAAAACTAAAGTGATTGGGAGCAACACGGAATAAACCCTCTATACTGAGAAGAGTTAAATTCAGAAATATAAATACCAACAAGTAATCAGGATTTAACATTTTGCCATGGAGTCTTTATTAATTCCTTTGAGTTAAAATTCTTACCAAGAAAGCTTTCTCTGTGACTACTGTTTCAAAGGACTACTTGCCAGTGAAACAGGTAGGGGTGAGACTACCCTTTGCTTGCTCTTTACCCCAGAGTTCATCACCGCCCCCCCCTTTTAGAGCTTTATGTCACTCAGTATTATATATGCTCTTTTAAATCAATTTAGTTTGATGTCTGTTATTTGTTCATGTAAATGGTTTTCAATGTCAATTATGCAGGAGAATAATCTCTAAATATTTTTAAAAAACAAAGCCCCAATGTCCCACTGAAACCTACTGAATCAGAAATCCTGGGGTGGGACAGAGCAGGTAAGCCTGTTAACAAAAACCCTCACAGGAGACTGTAGTAAGCCACCAGCAAGGAGCTCTTCAAAGATGGAAACCTCTCTGTAATGCCAGTATTTACAACAGTGCCTGGCATTATTATAAAACCACTTATATTAAAATGTCCAATGAATAAAGATATAAATCAATCACTTATTACATTAAAAACTGTTTATTACCTGCTGAGTGAGAATCATCCTTCTTGGTTTTCACATCTTTTTCTTCGGAGTCCTCACTAGAAAGGGAAAGAGGAGAAAGTTTTAAAAGTCTTATTAGATCAAGGGGCGCCTTAGATCATCGGGCTCCCTGCTTGGCAGGAAGCCTGCTTCTCCCTCTCCCACTCCCCCTGCTTATGTTTCCTCTCTCGCTGTGTCTCTCTCTGTCAAATAAATAAAATCTTAAAAAAAAAAAGTCTTAGATCAAAATCTAAGTGAACACAGATCCCTAGTGTCTCTCACAGGGAAGAACACTGAAGAACACCTCTTTTGTAGATGAAACACTCAAAACAGATGCTGAGGCGTGAAATTGCTTCCATTATTTCCCTAACTTTACAGGGATGCTAATGAATAAGCACAATTGTATTGACTTTTGGAAAATACTGCTTCCAAAGACCCAAAGGAAAAAAAGAAGCTACCTCAACACGGGCTGAAAATTTCTCACCTGTGGATAAGGCCTGGTTCACAAGAACGTTTAATTTTTTTTTGAAAGATCTTATTTCTTTATTTGACAGAGAGAGAGAGAGAGAGAGAGAACACAAGCAGGGGGAGCGGCAGGCAGAGGGAGAGGGAGACGCAGACTCCCCGCTGAGCAGGGAGCCCAACATGGGGCTCGATCCCAGGACCCCGAGATCATGACCTGAATCAAAGACAGACACTTAACTGACTGAGCCACTCAGGCGCCCCTCAGAAGAACATTAATAAAAAAACAATTCTCTATTGTCAGAGGCAGAGTATAAAAATACTAAATTACATAATGAGTGAATGGTGCGAAAGTAGGCAAATGAATGGACAGCACCAAATATAGATGCGAAAACCACCTAGAACACAATTATTTTTTTTTTAAAGATTTTATTATTTATTTGAGAGAGAGAGAGAGAGAATGAGAGAGAGAACACGAGAGGGGGGAGGGTCAGAGGGAGAAGCAGACTCCCTGGTGAGCAGGGAGCCCGATGTGGGGCTCGATCCCGGGACTCCAGGATCATGACCTGAGCCGAAGGCAGTCGCTCAACCAACTGAGCCACCCAGGCGCCCCTAGAACACAATTATTAAAGGAAATTGGAGTGCAATTATATAAATTACAATATCTCAAAATTTATCTAAAACAAAATGAAAATAAGTCAACAACTATCTCCTATTTTTTGCCTCTAATATTTTTTCCTTTTTTTTTTTTAAGATTTTATTTATTTATTTGACAGAGAGAGAGACACACACACACAGCCAGAGAGGGAACACAAGCAGGAGCAGAGGGAGAAGCAGGCTTCCTGCACAGCTGAGAGCTCGATGTGGGGCTCGATCCCAGGACCCTGGGATCATGACCTGAACCAAAGGCAGACGCTTAACGACTGAGCCACCCAGGCGCCCTGCCTTTAATATTTCTAATATATTAGAAACATAAACACATAGACCTGCCTTGTATCATGGAGAAAATAAAAGTCAGCTCAAGATCACTGCAAAGTAAAATAATAAGAAGGTGCTTCAAAGTTCAATGGAAAGTTTTATAAAACAGTTTTTTTAAGTCACAAAGATGCACACTTTATGTAGTTACAAATCTTAGCACGGGAATCTGGGTTCTAGTGTCCTGTCTGTCATTAATTAGTTGTATGATCTCAAGCAAATCACTTGTTACTCTCTTCAGTGCTAAAATTTTATGATTCAATGAGAAATTCCAATAAACAAAAAAAGAAACAATCATACATAAAAACTGCCTTCCTAGCTTTTTCAAACAGCAGGTCTTGTAAATCTCTTTTGGTATTTCCTATAATCTAGACCACACTCAAATGACAAACTACTGAACCCAAGATTCCCAAACAAAGAGAAGAACCAAATACATTTCCTTACTAAGCAATCTGATCCAAGACACGCTGTAGTTCTGAAACCTGTGACTACTCTAAATGTTTTTACGCAAAATAAGCACTTAATTCACAAGTTACAATGATGAAGAACGATTACTTTTTCTAGTTCTTTCATTACTGGGTTTATAGAGACCATTACTACCTTGAGTCCCATTACAGTAAAGTCAAGTAAAAGCTGAACTTTTAAGTAGAGACCAATAGAAAACTCAAAACAATAATGGTCTGAGGAAATAAACTATACAAGGTGGTTAATACAAATGGCAATAAAAACTGTATTTCAACCGCTCCTGATACTTAGGAAAGAAAAATAAAACCAAGTGATTAGAACAAGGAAAAGTTTAGGCTACATATTAATTATATTGATGAGACACTGTTAACAGGTAGCAGGGGACAGAGAAATTCATTCCTAAGAGAAATATAAAAAATGAATATAATGAAAGAGAATCAAAGTTGGGTTGCTATATAAAACTGGATTAGAGATATACACTACAAAACCATGGAAGACCTGTCTCCCCACAGCAAAATTTTGTCTTATTCGTCCTCAAAACCACGTTTCTGAAATTTTCCAGGGAAGAAAATATTGGAGGTAAATATTGTTGTTTCTACAAATTTAGCAACCTGTGAATTCAGAATGGAAAGACTTCTGTGTGGGGCTTTATAAGATTTTAGTCCTTGAAGGTTAAGTATCTTGGAAGAACTGGTAAGAAAAGATTTCATTTCTTTGAACTCTCCTACTTAACAGTATTATTTGGAAGTAGTATCACCTAATGGTTAAAACGTGGACTTTGGAGTTCAACAGACATGGTTCCAAAACCTGTTGGTCCATTTGCTGGATAACTTGGACAAATCACTGAACCCTTCTCTAAGCTAGTATTACCCTCATAAAGGTGTTATGAGAATTAAATGATAATAAATATAAATTAGCACATAATAGAGACTGGCAAAGAATCATAAACGGTAGTGATCATCATCATCACCATTACCATCACTAAGAAGGTCTTAAAGTTACACAACACTGAGTATGAGAGTGTGTAGATCTGTGATAGCAGAGACAAAAATTACAGTGTTAGTCTCATGAAGCAATTATAGTTAAAATCACAACTCCTGTGAACTTGTTTATAAAACTAAAGGAAAGGGGAACAAAAACCCCCATGAATGATTAAGGTATCTGAACAAAGGAGAATTGATTACAGACAGTAAAACTCAGCAGGCTATACAACTTAAGATTCTATAAGCTTTAGTTATGATTCTGCCAGTGCTGGGTGACTGAATGGGAGAGATCCCGCATTCTGCTATCACTACAATGAAAATGTCAATACTAACGTTAGGTAACAAATTACAACATACTTAAAACAATCTCTCTGCTTATGCTCAGGGGTTTGAGGTAATGACAAAAGTAATCCTGGAGATCACCTTGGATTCCAGCTTGAGTCCAAGCAAGCCTCGCGACCTTAAAGAGGGTAACCTCTAGACTCAAGAAGCACTGCCTGAGATAGTAAGAAATATGCAAAACAACACGAAGTGGACAATAAGCACTTTCCCAAAGTAAACAGAGATCCCACCAGTTTAGAGCAGAGAGCACCTCACCGCAGTGGGGCAGTGTAAGCAGGAGCAGATTAATAATGTCTCTTACCTATCCTCCTGTGAGTTCTTCCCAGATCGCCTCTTATTTTTAGCTTCTCGAGGAGATGACCGAATTTTCTTCGCTGGAGGGCCTGAATCTCTTCCATAATCTTCATCTAAACAGAGCATTTTTCAAATTCAATGAACTATATTACGACTTTTACATGTAGAAATTATCACTGCTTATTTTTGGAGATAAGTATCTCTCAAGCTATTTAAATGGTGACGGGGCAGGATTTCCCAAATAATTTTCTTTCATTTTTTAAAAATAAATTGTTTTCAGGGCGGCTGGGTGGCTCAGTCATTAAGCGCCTGCCTTCGGCTCAGGTCATGATCCCGGGGTCCTGGGATCAAGCCCCGCTTCGGGCTCCCCGCTCAGCGGGAAGCCTGCTTCTCCCTCTCCCGCTCCCCCTACTTGTGTTCCCTCTCTCGCTGTGTCTCTGTCAAATAAATAAATAAAATCTTTAAAAAGAAATAGTTATCTAGCCCAGTCCCTTTTAGTCCTCATGTGTTTACTTTAATATGTCCATAGCCAACTATCTCTTACCATTTCGTATCCTACCATTTAATTTCTTAAAGATACTGCCATGTTTCAACATCTTCCTATTTACATGAAAACTATTATAGTAATAAAGCAATACAAGCATTTTAGAATGTAGAGAACCCACAATTCTACAACCCTAACACAATTACTGTTATCAAGTAAATTGCTTTTAAACTAAAGTATTAAATGCAGCATACTCTGACACTTGAAAAAAATACCTCTAATTTCAAAAGTCCTATAGAACTAAAGAAAATTACCCAATCTTAAAAAGTTTTTTGTTTTTTTTTTAGTTTTTGATGTAGTGTTCCATGATTCATTGTTTGTGCATAACACCCAGTGCTCCACGCAGAATGTGCCCTCCTCAATACCCATCACCAGACTAACCCATCCTCCCACCCCCCTCCCCTCTAGAACCCTCAGTTTGTTTTTCAGAGTCCATCGTCTCCCATTGTTCTTTTTTTTTTTTTTTAAGACTTATTTATTTTAGAGAGCGACTGCACGCATGTGAGCGGGAGGAGGGGCAGAGGGAGAGGGAGAGAATCTTCAAGCAGGCTCCACGCCCAGCACAGAGCCCGACATGGGGCTCAATCCCACGACCCCAAGATTGTGACCTGAGTCAAAATCAAGAGTCAGATGCTCAACTGACTGAGCCACTCAGGTGCCCCCGAAATTGATTATTTCTAAAACTGTTTACTACACCATTATATGTAACAGTGGAGAGATCTGGAAGTAGTCTGGAGCTTTAGCAATTATTAAATGGTTGGACACATTATAAATTCCATTATGGAATATCACACAACCATTAATAGGAGTTTCTCAAATAACTTTTTTTTTTTTTGAGATTTTGTTTATTTATTTGACAGAGGGAACACAAGCAGGGGGAGCGGCAGGCAGAAGGAGAGGGAGAAGCAGGCTTCCCACTGAGCAGGGAGCCCGATGCGGGGCTCGATCCCAGGACCCTGGGATCATGACCTGAGCCGAAGGCAGCCGCTTAACGACTGAGCCACCCAGGTGCCCCTCAAATAACTTTTTATAACAGGAGAAATATACTTATAAGCAGGAGTGGGACAGAACCCAAAATTCTATTGCAAGACTTCAACTACGTTTTTAAAAGGGAGAAAAGACACAGACTTTTTAAACAAAAAGGTTAAAATGGCCATTTGCTAGCCAAGGGACCTTGAATAATAATATCTCTGCCTCAATTTCCTTTTCTGTAAACAATAACAGTATTCCCCATTTTAATAGGACTGCTCTACTAAGGATTAAATGAATAAATGCAAATATTTAGCAGCATCTAATAAATGTTAGTAATTCTTCTGGGAGGTTGGATTGTATGTTATTACTCTTTTTTACATTTCTGCATTTTCTAAGTTTTCCCAAATTGCACATATTACTTTTATAAGTAAAATTAGATTAAAAAAAGGAATAGTAAATGCATCTGGAAAATAATGAGAGTAAGGACATATTCTAAAGAAACCTTTTATGGCTAAGATTTAAGACATATTATTCAGGGGTGCCTGGGTGGCTCAGTAGTTAAGCGTCTGCCTTCGGCTCACGTCATGATCCCAGGGTCCTGGGATCGAGTCCCGCATCGGGCTCCCTGCTCAGCAGGGAGCTTGCTTCTCCCTCTGCCTGCCACTCCCCCTGCTTGTGCTCTCTCTGACAAATAAATAAATAAAATATTTTTTTAAAAAAAGACATACTATTCATTCCATGATAAATTAGTTCACAATCCAAGATGTTTCACAAAATACTCTCATTTAAGTTACTTTATTATGCAAAAAACTTAAACTAATATAAGGTACAAGTTTTGCTGTGATTGTAGCTGGGGACATTATCAACTAATAAATACTGCATCAGAATTACTGCACATTTAAACTATGGAATCCAAAACTGTAAGAAAAAAATTAAGTATTTATTATCAATGACTTAACTAAAGAAAGTTAAAGTCCATGCAAGTTCAACTTTTGTTTTGGGTGACACAGATCTTGATATAATTTACAATTTACTGAAATCATGAAACTTACCAGCATCATCAGATTCCTGAAACTGTGAATAATCAACGACCTTTCTATTTCTGTAGAAAGAAGAGACTCTAATTAAGATCATAAAAATGTAGGACTTTTCTATGTATTAAAACACATGCTCCTATTTCATAAACAAAATTACAACTAGCTCTGTGAAATTTTTCAGTAAGCCCCCACCTCAGCCAAAAAACCTTCACATGTTGTTACAGAAAAGTCTAACTTAATTCAAAAGTATTTCAAACTACAATTCTCCTACTGCTCATCTCAGTGATAGCTCAATTATTCTCTCTCTCAAAACCTCCCACCTCCCAAAACACACTTAAACAGCAAAATGAGCCAAACTACCACATGAATTCATTAATGACACAGAAATATCACATATGCACCAACAAAAACTAAATGTTTTACATTTTTTATTCTTACTGCTATACACACATACACGTGTATACCTGATAAATTATTGATTTTTTTCAAGGCAGAGTGATTTTTAAATATAATAGTTACATTATAATATACAAATTATGGTGACAGTAGATTAAGCCTTACATAGAAGAAAAAATAACTGATCCACTCAGAAGATGTTTTTTTTTAAAGATTTTCTTCATTTATTTGACAGACAGAGACAAAGCGAGAGTGGGAACACAAGCGGGGGAGTGGGAGAGGGAGAAGCAGACTCCCTGCAGAGTAGGGAACCTGATGCAGGGCTCGATCCCAGGACCCTGGGACCATGACCTGAGCCGAAGGCAGGTGCTTAATGCCTGAGCCACCCAGGCGCCCCAGAAGATGCTTTTTATTAAATGGTCTGTAATTAAGAAAAATATGAAAGTCTTACAAATTTATGTATCTACTTGACTCAATGATTTTAAGTACTTTCTACTAGGTAAGGCATCTTTAACAACTTGAACCAATCTTAATTTCCATTTTCCTACTTCATACTCTAAAAGTTTAAAATTCCTCCTTTAGAGATATATAAAAGCTTCCATGTTAGTATCCAAATAGCCTTGCTTTCAAAAGAGCCTTCCAGGTACTGTACCATTTAGATACCGAATAAGTGAACTGAAATTACTAAAAGAAACACGCCACCAACTACACTTAAACCTGAGCAGAGGAATATTCCTGATTTTATAGATTAAGACATCATTTATATCCAAAGACAACATGCTCAGAATTCAAGCATACATACACAATTTCTATGTAAGATGTGAAAATGAAAGGTGTAGGAGTGAATTCTGAAAACATGGGGCTTAGATGTGGAGAAAGGTATAGCCATACCTTGGCTTTGGAGTAGAAAGATAGGCTCTTAAGGGATTTTGCCTTCTGTTTTTCTTTGGTCTACCAGCAATGAATTATCTTTTCATTGTACCGCCTCGGTAAGTCAAGATGCAAAACTATAAAATATGCTCTAAATATGTTTTGTTAAAAGCAGCTGATTTTACAAATAAACGATACCATTGTATTAGGAAAGTTAATTTTAAAAACATGACTATTAATTCCACTTATATGAGATATCTAGAACAGTCAAATTCAGAGACAGAAAGAATGGTGGGGGCACCTGGCTGGCTCAGTTGGTAGAGCATGCAACTCTTGATCTTGGGGTTTTGAGTCTGAGTCCCCGTTAGGTGTAAGAGATTACATAAAATAAAATAAAATAATAAAATAAAATAAAATAAAATAAAATCTGGGTGGCTCATTCAGTTGAGTGTTCGACTCTTGGTTTTAGCTCAGATTATGATCTCAGGGTCTGGAGAGCGAGCCTCGCAGCTGAGTCAGCTTGAGATCCCCCCACCCTCTCTGTGCACACTGCTCTCTCTCAAATAGATAAATAAAATCTTAAAAAAAAATCTCCCTCTGCCTGCTGCTCCCCCTGCTTGTGCCCTCTCTCTCTCTGTCCTCTCTCTCTCTGTCAAATAATCAAATAAATAAATAAAATCTTAAAAAAAAAAGTTAAAAAAATAAAAAAAAGAAAGAAAGGAAGGAAGGAAGGAAAAAGGAAGGAGAATGATGAGGAGCGCCTGGGTGGCTCAGTCTGTTAAGCGTCTGCCTTTGGCTCAGGTCATGATCTCAGGGTCCTCGGATCCAGTCCTACATTAGGCTCCCTGCTCAGTGGGGAGTCTGCTTCTCCCTCTGCCCCTCTCCCCGCTCGTGTTCTCTCTCTCAAAAATAAGATAAAAATAAATAAAATTAAAAAAAAAAAAAAGAATGGTGGATGCCAGGGGCTAGCAGGAAGGAAGGAGATAGTGAGTTAATGACATGTATAGTTTCACTTTCACAAGAGAAAGAGTTCTAGAGATTGGGTGCATAACAGTGTGAATGTATTCAACACTACAGACCTGTACACTTAAAAATGGTTAAGATGGTAAATTTCATGTGATTTTTACCACAATTTAAAAAGAATAAAATATTTCCTATAAAAAAAGACTAGTGGGTGGGGCGCCTGGGTGGCTCAGTTGGTTAAGCGACTGCCTTCGGCTCAGGTCATGATCCCGGAGTCCCGGGATCGAGTCCCACATTGGGCTCCCTGCTTAGCAGGGAGTCTGCTTCTCCCTCTGACCCTCTTCCCTCTCGTGCTATCTCTCATTCTCTCTCTCTCAAATAAATAAAATCTTAAAAAAAAAAAAAGACTAGTTGGGGGGCTGATAATTAAATGCCTACTATGTTTTAACAAAATAGTGATTTTTAATGAGAGATACTATGAAAAACAGTATAATGACTATGTTCAGCATTATTTAGGATCAAAAAAATGGGACATGTAACCAGGAAAAGAAAAGTATCCAGAAGAGGGAGTTTGAAATATTCATCTCTAATAGTTAATGTACAGGTTCTGAAATTGCAGGCATAATAATTCTAGTTTATCCATGCTGGTGGGATTGCAACTAAAATAATGGTACAATTTCCGGGTACCATCTACCAATAGATATATTTTATGAGACTATATAAAGAAGGGTAACCAGAATGGCGAAGGGTTTATCATATGTAAAGCAACTAAATAAACTGGAATTTTTAACTTGTAAAAGAGAAAACATGTTAGCTACTTTAAGGCTTTAAAAATAAAAGAGCAATGAACATACAGGCTTATTAGCTTCCTGATCAGATTAAGTGTGGGTTCAACATAAACAACTTTGTAACAGTTTGCTAAGATAGTTACTTCCTTAGTCTGTCACAAGGAATACTCCAGAATGGAATTATATAGTAAAAAGTATAGAATCTTTGTTAATAGGAATCTCGGGTTCTGGTTCTAGAACTTTGGGCAAATCACATAATTTCTTTGGGCCTCAGATCCTTCTCTGCTGGAACTGATGGCCTAAATTGCTGGACAGATCTCAAAAGTTATGCCATATATATTTTTACGTTTATTTAAGTAATCTCTACACCCAGCATGGGGTTTTAACTCATAACCCCGGCATCAAGAGTTGCACACTTTTCCAACTGAGCCAGCCAGAAACCCCTATGCCATAAATTTAAATAAAATTATTATTAAAGTTCAAGGAAAAAGTTTTCCTCAATTGCAAATGGTCAACTATCCTTCTGTGTATGACACATCTTAACTCATATCGCTGTACCATTTGTTTTCTTCGCTAATCTAAGCTTCTTGAAGGTAACAATGGTCTTACATCCACATTTCCCCCCATTTTTCTTCCTTTTTTTTCAGCCTTCCTTCCTTCCTTCCTTCCTTTTTAACCACAGAGCAAGGTAAAAAGTAGACACTCAGATGTTTCTAATTTTTTGCTCTTAGGGCAAATTTAAGAGCTCTGTTAGAAACCTAATTTTAAAAGATACTTGAGAGGATAATATCCAATCTCCTTCAAGTCTTTGAAGGCCTTATCTTTTGCCACTTAATCAAGCAACCCGGAAATTTGTAATTCCTCCAATCAGGTTGTTTCATACCAGTTGGTCATGTTTCTCTTTGGCCTACATCGCTGCTTGCCTCACTCCTACTCCTATCAGATACAACCTCGCCTCCTCTCAACACCTTTAATCCTCTATTGATACACTATATAATCTACTCAATTTGTCTTCCCTACTAAATGTGAACTTCTTGAAGACAGGGGGTTGTCTCTTCTTCATTCAGAACACCAAAATCAAGAAATGCATTTGATGAGCAAATGGACTTGGCATCTGCAAAGGGTCAGGGTGGGAAAGGGTATCATGAGAAGATGTATGTAGGAGCCTTCAGCCTATCAGACACTTATTTCCCACTGCCCTTAATGACAAAAGAAAATTTAGTTTCCTCCGTATGAAATAACTAGTTATTTTAAATCTAAGAAATTAAAAAGGCAACTATTTGGTACATTTTCTTTTAGCTTAGTTTTTAACAAGCAGAACTACCAAAAAAACAAAAGTGCCATGTAGACTGTACTGATATTATAGGAGTAATCAAATTTAAATTTTTCAAAATTAAATTCAGAGGCCACTCCCTCATTTGAAACACAAAATATTTTACCTTCAGTTATGTCAAATGGTCAAAATTATCAGAATTCTCTTATGTACATAATAAATGTCATTTATCACAGAAACTATAAAGTCCAAGTAAAGCAAAATGTAAATATAGAAGCAAATCTGTCCTAAGGATAACTAGGCCAAAAAAAAAAAGAATGCATCCATCCATAAATGTTAGAGGAAAAAGAAAAAATAATTTAAAAAAGGATCTGCATTAACAAGGGTCATTCATAATAACTCATTATAATGATTTATAATAATAATTTGGTTCATTTCCTGCCTTCTAAAGATACTTCAAACCAATAGTAGAAATACTATTCCATTCCTTACAGATTCACCTTATTTAGGGTAGAAATCACGCCTACTGAACTTACTCCCATGTAAACTAAAAACAGAAGATATATTGGGATGGAAACACATTTTTGAGTACTATATAAGTCTAAGGGCATGAGAACTACTTTGAGTTGAAAACAAAGAAACATTCTTACTTCCTCAAAATACCATCACTTAAATGCCTGAGTCTTCAGTGTAAAATGACCATCGACAACTAGGACAACAACTAGAATGGGGAAGACAACACAAAATTTCACTATAGCATAGAAGGTTAAAAACAGATTTTTGAACTGGGTTAAATCCTGGCTCTGCCACTTACTAGTTGTATGTCCTTGAGCAAGTTACTTCCCCTCACTGAACTTCAGTTTCCTCACCTGTAAAATAGGAATAACAACACCTCTCTCTCAAGATTGTCGTGAGGGCCAGCTACACAGCTAGCCAATAAAGAGCAGCTATTATCACCTGTAAGTACTAATTTGTTCCACCCAGAATACCACTGCAATTATGAATATACACAAGTAACACTTTCAATTATCTGAGCATGATGATTAACTTGCTGTTTTAAAGTATGTTATGTCTTAGGGAAAATCCATGTATAACTTTTGACTCCTACCCCCAAACTTAACCACGTAATAGCCTACTGTTCATTGGAAGCCTTACCAATAATATACACATATTTTGTATGTCATATGCATTCTTACAATACAGTAAACTAGAGAAAAGAAAATGTTAAGTAAATCCTAAGGATGAGAAAATATATTTATAGTACTGTGTTGTATCTACTCAACAAATCTGCATAAAAGTGGACCCACGTAATTCAAACTCAGTGTTCAAGAGGTCAACTGGATAGGAACACAGAAACTTCAATTAAGTTTTTTCTTACTTCAAAAACATACATGATCTCTCTGTCTAGATTCTAAATGTACCTTGGTCACAATGAACCAATTCCTGAATGATCACCAGAGGGCTCTGAGATGAGAAGTCCCCACTTTTGCTCCAGGTTAAAGTGCAAAAGCAAATGGTAAAAGCGGGAAGCTAGACAAAGAACATGAAAAGATCTGGTTTTGGCACAAATGGGGATAATTCAAGCAACTCAGAAGCAATAGGGACTTTTTTCTTCCACTCTTAATCAATTTCTTTCTACTAAATACTGATAAGTCTACACCCAAAATGCTCTTTCTTAGAACAGTGACTAAGACCAAAACAATGATATTCCTGAAACATGAGGCACCTCCAACCAACATTCTGAAGAGTCAAGGATCAGTGTTTGAGATGAAAATTATCACACCTTTGAAATGACCTGAGAGAAGATTAGAATCTTCTCTTTTTTTTTTTTTTAGAGATGGAGACGGGGGGGGGGGGGGGGGTGGGGAGGGGGAGAATCTTAAGCAGGCTCCATCTCACAACCCTGAGATCATGACCAGAGCAGAAATCAACAACCCGGGTCACCCAGGCACCCCCCCACCCCAGTCTCTTTTTAAAAGTAAGCTCTTGGCTCAACACAGGGCTTGAACTCATGACCCTGAGATCAAGAGTTGCATGCTCTACCAACTGAGCCAGCCAGGTGCCCCTAACCCTCTTAACTTAACAGATGAGAAAACTAAAACCACATAATCCAGCTCTACTTTATAACAAGCCTGCACATCAAAATATGGAGATCAATAACAAGCAAACTTGGGGAGGAAGCAGAACTTCCGAATATAATTAAATTATTGACACCCTAAGCTTTATACTACTTGAAGAGCACAAAACCATTTTCTCAAGGCAAACTGGAGAAACTTTTACACAATCTATTACATTATTAAGCTCCATCAACAGACTATACTTCCATTTTCACCCTGAAGAAGTTCTGGTCAATGCAGGGAAGAAGCATAAAAAAAAAAAAAATCTACCTTGCTAACTTTCTAGAATTTAACAAGTTCCTCATTAGGCACTTAAAGCACATTTGAAATCTGAGTTTTGAGAAACCTAAAATAACCAACATTGCTCTTTTGACTAATCACCCGGGGGGTAAACATCACATTTGGTCAGATGAATGAGATCCTATAGAAGTGTTTTTCAGTTGATAGGTCACAACCCACGACTGGGTCCTGATATGAATTTATTGGTGTATAACCTGCATTAAAACAACAACAAAGCAAATCAAAAATATCAGAGAAAATTGTATCTAAATAACAGTAAGTTCCTGACACTTGTTTCAGGTATTTGTGTTCTTGTGTGTAGCGACCTCATCAAACAAGTTCAAGACCCACTGCTTTAGAATAAAAAGTGGATTGCAAAAAGAGATTTCTGAAGTCATTATTATTTTTACCTTTACAAAAAACAATTTGTTACTGATCCATGGCAGCAAAAGAATAACTTCTCTTCCTATTTTAATTTTTTTTTTTTGTAATTATTAAGCAGGCTCCATGCTGGGCGTGGAACCCAACATAGGGCTTGAACTCATGACTCTAAGATCAAGACCTGAGCTGAGATCAAGAGTCAGAGGCTTAACTGACTCACTCAGGTGTCGCCCCCTTTAAAGATTTTATTTAGGGACACCTGGTGGCTCAGTTGGTTGAGTGGCTGCCTTCCGGCTCAGGTCATGATCCCAGGGTTCTAGGGTTGAGTCCAACATCGGGCTCCTTGCTCAGCAAGGAGCCTGCTTCTCCCTCTGCCTGCCACTCCCCCTGCTTGTGCTCTGACAAATAAATAAAATCTTTAAAAAAATAAAGGTTTTATTTATTTACTTAGAGAGCGCTTGTGTGGGGAGGAGCAGGAGAGGGAGAGAGAGAATCTTAAGCAGGCTCCATGCCCAGTGCAGAGCCTGAAGAGCACATCTCGGGGCTGGATCCCACAAACCAGAGTTCATGACCTGAGTTGAAATCAACCGACTAAGCCACCCAGGTGCCCCAGGTTTTATTTTTTTAAAGTAATCTCTACCCCTAATGTGTGGCTTGAACTCACACCCCAAGATCAAGGGATGCATGCTCTACTAACTGAGCCAGTCAGGCACCCCTAATTTCCTATCTTTTTAAAAAACTTGATTTTTCAAGTTTAAGCACTAATAAAATCTACCCAAGTTTGGCGGCTAGTGGTGGGGCAGGAAGTATGGTGACGATGATGACACCAGGTGTATTATATGTACTAGAAGTACTAGACCTTAGACAATCTAATCCAGTCTTATCCCAACCTTGTTATCCTAGCGATGAATGTCCCTAGAAGGGAATCCTAAGAACCTCTCATGACCTCACCAAGAAGGTGAAATCTGCCCCTAAAGTCATGTCTACCTCCTGGATTACCATGGTTTAAATCTAACCCCTCCTCCACAGAGTAGACCTTACACTTCATAGGACAGTTTCCACTTTTTTCTTCAAGGCTAAATACTAGGGTTCCTTCAACCCTTCCTCGTGACTTATTTCAAGCATCCTCATGACCTAGTCACTACCCTGCATACCACCTGGGATTTAGTAAAGTTTATCAAGTAGTGCCCCAATCTAATCATAACAACACAATAAGGTTTACAAAGGTGTATGTGGAAGACAGAAGATCAGGATTACAAATTTCCACCTCCTGTTCTACTCTGTGTTTGTACTAATGTAATCCAAGATCTCGATTGCCTTTTGGGCTGTTATATCACACAACGTACTGGATGTTGCAATTCCAATAACCAAAACCTCCTTTTCCCAAGATCTAAAACCTTTTTGTACTTCATTTCAACATATTATTTATCTTCTCAACTTACTATCTGCAAATTTAATCAACACTGGCCAAGAACAAAGTCCTTTAAGGCATCAGTGGAAATGTTCTTTTAGGTTGACCTAAACCTATTCATCTGCCTTCTCTGGATACGGCTATTGAGGTCCAAGTCCATCACAGTGAACTAGCTTTCTGCCTACATTTCTTCATTTTTGCCACAAGGACCTCATGTGAAGCTCTGTCAAAATCTTTGTTGAAAGAGAAACCCAGTGGGGCTCGTGGGTGGCTCAGTCAGTTAAGGGTCCGATTCTTGACTGCCGCACAGGTCATGATTTTAGAGTCATGAGACTGAGTCTCAAGTTGGGCTCTGGACTGGGGGTGAAGCCTGCTTAAGATTCTCTCTGTGCCCCTCCCCTGCCCCGCCCCACTCACTCTCTCTCTAAAAAAAAAAAAAAAAAAAAAAAAAAAAAGGGATGCCTGGGTAGCTCAGTAGGCTAAGCATCTGCCTTTGGCTCAGGTCATGATCCCAGGATTCTGGGATCAAGTCCCATATGGGGCTCCCTGCTCAGCGGGGAGCCTGCTTCTACCTCTGCCTGCCCCTTCCCCTGCTTGTGTTCTCTCGCTCTGACAAATAAATTTTTTTCTTTTTTAAAGATTGTATTTATTTGACAGATAGCAAGAGCGGGAACAGAAGCAGAGGGAGTGGGAGAGGGAGAAGCAGGCTTCCCGCCGAGCAGGGAGCCCGATGTGGGGCTGGATCCCAGGACCCTGAGATCATAACCTGAGCGGAAGGCAGACGCTTAACTGACTGAGCCACCCAGGGGCCCCAATAAATAAAATCTTTTTAAAAAATGTATAAAAAGAGAGAAACCCAGTATTTTTACAGTATTCTTTTACTCTAATTTAAAAAAAAATGGGTTCGTTTAAACCAATGATAGTTAAGCTTTTAAATAAACGTTTTTTGTCTGAACGAAATATTCCCAGGAACCACAAAATAAAACACAGCGAGTAAAAAGTAAAAGCATTATAAGAGCATAAAGTTGTCTTATAATTTCAAATTTAAAGAATTTTCTCATTACAGATTTTCCCAACTTCTGTTGTCAAGATAGGTTTTCTAAAGATTTCCTGGCCAGATCAATTTGGGTATTATCACCTCCTTAAACAAGTGAAAGCTTTGAAAGTCCTGCATTAAAGAAATCTGCTTAACTTTGATCTCTAATATTTTAAAAACAAAATTTGAATCCAATGCTTGTGATATCCCTGAAAGCCAGCATTAGGAAGACTACTGACCTGAGACTGGCTTTTTAAGAGCCCACGCTGAATTTAAAATTATTACAACAGTAGTTACTACGATGCACCAGACACTTCACCTAAATTCTCATTTAATCTCACAATCTCACAAGAGGAGCTAATTAACATGAATTCAATTTTATCTGAAGAATCTAAAGGTCAAATAGGCTCAGCAACTTTCCTACCATTGCAAATAATAAAGCCAATTTTCCAACTCAAGCCCATCTGAACCAATACCCCACAGGGCACTGTTGTTGCCTGTAACCTCTCAAACCTTCCCTTCCTGATCGTTCACAAATCAAACTCCTCTACAGAACGGAGACTACTGAAGTTTCTGCCTATCCACATAAAGTTCCTGTATCACTACACTACTCCCTTAAAACTTAGGACATTTGTCTCTCTCCATTCTTCTATTCCTCAAAGATTATTCATATGCCAAATTTTCTCAGGACATTAAGAACATTAGTTCACAGAAGTCAGGATACCCGAACTCAAGAGTAACTTCTTAAAACTGTTTCATTCATCTTAAGCTTTAAGTTCCTTTTGGCTAAGATTTACTCCTTTGACTCTATCTTGTATCATTCTGTTACAACTAAATGTAAAATTCAAAATGTCACACGATGCAAGAAAACAGTTAAGTACAATAAAATGAACATTCTAGGAAAGCACTCCTAGGTTTCTTGGATGGAGTTTCTAATTTCTGAAAAGGGGAGGCAGTGAAGGAGTTTTGAATGATGAGCCAGACAGGTGTTTATTAGCTCACTGTCATAATCCCCTACTAAATCTTATATCAACTTGCTAATGTTTCAGTCCAGATGAATAAATTTTAATAGGACACTTCTTATTCCTAAAAAATATTCAGTTCCACCATATTCTCTCCATATAGGAAAATATTTTGTCTAAAGGTCACGAACACAGATTTCAGTGAGTATAAAATATTAAATAAAAGTCTAGATTTTTCCCAACATGTAAGTTTAATGTAAAACCTATGCACTTAGGGACAGAGAAACCTCAAGTAGGTCAGACTGAAGGGGCCTCCGAAGCGCACACTACCCCCTAGAGTCCTGTCTGCAGCAGAGTGTCTCGGGAACCTCAGTGGACTCTTCCAGTGGTCTTAACTCAACCACCTGGCACAAATCTGCAGGTTGTCAGGTTTAGTGACTCATTACAATGAAGGCAATGGCACATTAAAAGTTTGGAGTACCTCACCATACAAAGGAAAACAAAAGCGTTTGGGGAAAGGTAGATTTTAGGGGAAATTTAAATGAAGCAGTATCTTGATAGGCTCCAAGCACAGGGAGAATGTGTTTAATGGGGTTAACAGCAGGTCTGACCACAACTGGGTCCTACTTCTTGGCAGAGAAGTTAAGCTGGATGTGGAATTGGGTCCAGCAGCTCCTCATCTGAAGCTCAAGTTGTAAACTGAGTTCTCCAAGTCAAAAGGACCTAGCTCTGACAAGTGTGGGACTTCATTTTTACTAATTTCAAACAGCAAAGTTTCTGACAGTCTCCACTTTTAGAGAATCATTTCTTAGTAGGAAAGCAATAGTCACTTGAAAGAGGATTGATCTGTCTTACAGCTGCAGCTTATCTGTGGAAGACAGCCAGCCATGTTTGTTATCCCAGCCCAATGAATGGCAAGAGTGGATTTTTTATTTCTAAGTGGAGCTAATGTTTACTTTCTCAAGTAGTTCATCTTCTGGGTCATTTTTGCTTGACAGATGAAATCTCCTTGAAGATCACCCTGCTTAGCAAGTAACTGGAGAGGTGCAAATTAAAAAAAATAGACATGCACGAAGCAGCACCTGAAAATATGCAACACCCAGTAGAAACACTCTTTGGCAACCTGTGGTCTCTCTGCCTAAAGTATTTCAAAGACCTGTAATTACGGCTATTTGAATAGTAGTTATCTAAAAATATGGCAATGCAAGTCTCCAACCATCAGTTCTACTTCTCAGAATCTAGATAGAAATAGGTTTTTTAAAAAACAAAAACAAAAAACAAGGGGATGCCCCAGTTTGACCAAAGTGGTCCTGTGCTAAATCCAATGGTTTCTATTGTGCACAACATGGCGGTCTGTTAACTGCTAGCTCTAGTCTCAACAATCCAAAAAGCTACTTCTTCATAATCTGGAGTAATGAGATCATATTTATTCCTATCTTTGCAGCTGAGAATTTAAAAATGCAAACAGAAGTAACATTTCATGGCATACTCAATAGCTTCATTATTATTAAGTTCAAGTAGTCGAAGTTTGCAAAGCAACCCATCTGGCTGTGCAGGCTCTAATTCTTACTAACTCCAGAGGAGCACCATTCACAGGACTAGGAGATGGTGTCCTAGAATTACACATTACAGTGGTGACCTTGTTTTGTACTTCTGGGAAAAACAGGCCATATGCACAAATAAATAAAACCAATTGCCCTTTCTTTCTTCAAAATTTCTTCAAAATTACTGTCTCCTTAATTTTATTTCTAGAGTTGAAAGAAACCTATGAAAATTGTAAAATGCTTCATAAAGGCAAGCTACTATTCTCCTAATGACGTGCAACATCTCCATCCCTAAGTAGAAACCAGAGCCTGTATCGCCTGATCCCCAAATTTCTTTCTGCACCATGTTACCTTCCCCCATTAGTTTTATTTAAAACACTAAAAATTCAACCACTTACCTTAGTTTGTAAATTTGTCAATTAAATCATCTCCAATTTTTAATTAATCTTAATTTTCCTTCTAAATTTAACATACTAAGTTTTACTATGGGTGTTGAACCTTTCCAAATACCATGTTTTCCCTTTGTTATTTTTTTAAAATGAGCTCTGCACCCAATGTGGGGCAGGAGCTCATGACCCCAAGATCAAGAGTCACATGCTCTACTGATTGAGCCAGCCAGGTGTCCCCTCTTTTTGTCTTTTAATATGATGTATCAGTAACAGATTTTTTTAAAAAAGATTTTATTTTTTTTGACAGAGAGAGACACAGCGGGAGAGGGAACACAAGCAGGGGGAGTGGGAGAGGGAGAAGCAGGCTTCCCGCCGAGCAGGGAGCCCGATGCAGGGCTGGATCCCAGGACCCTGGGATCACGACCTGAGTTGAAGGCAGACACTTAACGACTGAGCCACCCAGGCGCCCCTATCAGTAACAGATTTTAAGTTTTGTTTCTGGGACAAATCCTACTTGATCCTATTTATTTTTAATACACATTGGATTCAGTTAGCTAATACTCTGGCATATCTGCATCTATACTTGTATGTAAAATGAGTCCATTAATTTTCTTGTAGTGTCCTTTAGGTGGCTTTGAAATCTATTCACTTAATTTAGTCAGGGAGTAAATGCCCTTGTATTACAAAATGTATACATACTGAAAGCAATGCCACTTATCTAACGTTCACATTTCTCCCCCCAGGTGTCATGCTATTTCACTGCTTTTCTCTCTCCATTCAAGTTATCTTCCTTTAACCCCTTCACATATTCTATTCCTTCCGAAAAAAATTCTTTCACCCTCCTCCCCCATTTTAAAGTTGCTCCTCCCCAACAAAGTCCTATTATGAACTGTAACCCCTTCCAAAGATGGCAAAATGCGCTACTACCATGAGAAAGAATAACACCCTGTGGCAGTGTGTCTCACGGGGAAGATCACATTGGTTGTGGCTTGGTCAAACTTGGATTTGAATTCCTGCTTCACCTCTTCACAGGTGAACTGGGCCAGTTAATTTAGCCAAGCCTCAGCTACCTTACATATGCGATGGGAATAACATATACCTTGCTTGAAGAGTTGTTTGAAGAATGTGAAATATGTGTAAGTTTCTGGAAGAAAATTTGGCACAAAAAAAGTTGCTCAGTGATAGTTCTTTTGAGTTTCGATGTGATTTTATTTTTTCTAAAATTGAAGGTTGAAAAAGTACTTCTGTTAAAAGTCCACAATCTCTAATCCACAATTTAGAAATTCAAAAAGTTCTGAAAACCAAATGTTTCAGGTTTACCTGAACAATGAGGGCTTTTCGTTGCATTTTTTTTAGTGTGAAAATTCAGTTTTATTAGAGATATTAAGGTGTTTGATTATAGAAGTACTACTGCAGAACTCAATGGTGATAGCCCTTAAAGCACAGTATAGGCATCATTACTTTTAAAATTTTTGAAAATAATTGAACTTCCAAAACACACATGGCCCCAATGGTTTCAAACTATACAGGGATTGTAGACCTGTTACTACATAATATGCAGAATCAAATATAGTCAATGCAAATCTAGTAGAAAGCAGAATAGCTAAAACTCACGCAGTTTAGTTTTGCAAATATTTTTACACTTTAATTCCTTTGGCTTCAAAGTCATCACTGGTAAACTGAAGGAACTGGACTTAAATCTCTGAAGTTTTTAGTTTTTCAAAAACATACTTTTAGTTAAAAAGTATCTCTGAAAATTATTTTAAATTGAGTTGAAAAAAACTGCTTTTAAAACATTTCAAGTAATTTTTTAATCAACCAGTATGAACCTATGCTTTCACATCTAAACTTTCAAGGTTAAAGATTCCCTGCAATCTCAAGTACTAAACAAAAAACAACCAGATATCAAGTTATGTTCTGAAGAAAGGAGCAAACATTGATCTGAATGACTTGGATCATTTTCAGTAAGGGAGGAGGGTCTTTGAAGAATACACTAAGCTGAATTTCAAGAAGCCTGGTTTCAAGTCTGGACAAGTCAGTAAATCTCTGATTTTTCTTCCTCATCTTTTACAAGTAACAGCATTTTCCTTCCTTCCTCACAAGAATCTTGAAAGCACTTTGGAGAGTTAAAAATGCCCTATACTACAATAACATCAATACTTACAGGCCGAAGGTAAAAGTGATTACTATTCAGAAAGGGTGAAGGTAAGCAGGCCTAAGAATTAAGAAATCTAGGTTCTAGGCCTAACCTCTGCATCCAGTGTGTGATGCAAAACACTTCACTTGTCCAGATCCCCATTAAGTCACTTGTAAAATGAATTTGCCTATATTTCTTTCTAGCTCCAAGATTATTTTATGCTATAAAATTGAACCCAAGGCCTAAAATATTTGAGCTCTCATTTCTATACAATGAGTCAGATGCTGTAAAAGGTAGACACAGCAATACTGTATGAACAAAACTACTTATATGTGTTGCACACATCTATGGAAAAATCTGCTCCAGCTTATCAGTTCATCATTCCCTGCACATGGAAATTGGTGTCAAGTAGCCATTAGTACACGTCTAACTCTTCTTTAAATGCTCTGGTATTAAAATGAATAATACTTACAGTAAATATGAACACCAGAAAAACCTCCAAAATTATATATAGGCCCTAAAGGGCAGAGATATGCCCGAAAAGAAGATGCGCTGACACTCATTTTCCAACTTGTGCTTTTTTTGGGGTTTTTTAAACAGGTTGATCATTCTGATATCTGGTCAATGTCTATCATTATTTTTTTGTTAAATGCCCTCAGGTATATAGATTCTTCATTTACACCTTGGAACAAAAGCACTTCCCTAAGACAGGACTTTTTTATTGCAAAATTTAACAAACCACCAAACTCAAGTTTCATTCTTTCTGCTTTATTATTGGTCATGAGTATATTAAAAACTTTAAAAAAAGTTACAAAGAGACTTTAGTCACTAAAATATATAATCAGAAACCAAGTTGCTTTAAAATTAATAATATGAAAGTGACCCCAAAAGCCAATATATTAATTTCATTCTTCAATTAGGGGCAAATAGACAGTTAAAATTACTTTTAACAACATAATGAACAAGAAAAAAGTTGTGAAGTCTCCAAAAAACGCACAGACCCATGCTCAATATATCCCCACCTGGTGATATTTAAAAAAAAAAAAAAAATCGTTTTCAAGTGAAAAAAAAGTTCTGTTCGTGCTCCAATATCTAAATCTGGGAACACAAATTCAGGCAGATGAGTATAATAAAGTCACAGCAATAACATAAAAAGTCATCAAAACCTAGTGAACCGAAGTTGAAAGGTAGAAAAAAATAGTCCAATTTCACCACACAGTAATTTACTTCCAGAGACAGGAGATCCAATCCAGATGAATCAAATCTTTATTACGATATTGTCTATTTAACCTGATCCTAAAGAAAATATTCTACATAAATTGATGGGATACAATGATCAATTTTCATGCCAAAAAAAAAAAAAAGTATGCATACTACATAATCTGAAAAATCTATTCAGACTCCTTGCCAGAAAGTGGGCAAAACTCTTCCCGGTGGCGATGGTGAGTTATCAGAGATGCGGGTAGAAATTAGAAGGCAGAAAAGCAGTCAGGTAGTTAGTTAGCACTCTCCTCATGCCCACCCCGAGCGTAGAAGTATGCAGTCCCATACCACCACCAGTTGGAGACGGATGCTCTAGTCAGGAGATAGAACGGTGTGGAACAAAACCCTTTCCCGGGTTCCAAACCTCTCTTTAGAGCTCTAGGTCAAAATACTTCCGTTTCTCACAAAACTTGGAATGAAGAAGGGGAAGCGACAACTGTTAAAACATTTTAAATCTAAACCTTTACCTATTTATCTAGAAAACACCATGCGAAGCAGCCGATTCCTTACATCGAAAGCGTCACGGACACTACATTAAAAGTAACAGTTATTTGCAACAGCTCTCCTTCTAAAGGCCTCAACACAGTGGATTAAGCCACACCCCTCCATAAATGGCACATTCCATACAATAGCCAGGAGGACGGCAAAGGGCGATTCCACCGTCCGCTGGGGAACAGCAAACTTGTTGAAATTCTCAGAATCAAGTCTACTGGTTACCTGAATCTAGTCCCTTTATTATTAGGTTATTTGGGGGGGAAAAGAGAGGGTTACAAAAACATCCGAGACACGTACGCCGAGCGAGCGTAGAGACAGGCAGCGGGAACGAGAACCACACGGGATTTGGGTCGTGCTGTTAACCCGCACCTTCCTGAGTAGGGACATTTCCCCGAAGAAGGACATTTCTAGTCGGAGGGAAACAGCGAGCTCGGCGTGGGGGGAGGGGGGCAGTTAACCCGCTCCGAACTGCGAGTTGGGGGAGAGGCAGCAGTCACTATTTTCCAGGGCCCAGTCCCAGGCTCTCACTTTTGCCGGAGGGGAAAAGAACGGGTCCCGCCCACGCCCGGCCCAATCCGGGAGGCGGGGCCCAGCAGCGACCCTGGAGGACAGAGGCGGGGCCGGGTGGCAGTGCTGCCCCTCCCCCTTTGCATGGAACACCCCCGTCCGCTAGAGAAAGAGGGCTGAGTTCCCCCACCCCCACTCAAGCAGAGGGGGCAAGGGGCCACACGGTCGTCTCAGCCCCTCCTCACTTAAAGGTGGGGTGGCGAGCCGAGCCCGAGCCCGAGTCCGACTCGGCCGGTCTCCCCGCAGGCTCCAAGGGGTTGGCCCCGAGGAGGTGGGGCCTGGGTGGGGGCGCTGACTTCACACCCCTCCCCCTCCGGCCGCTGTCGGTTCAGGGAACACCCCGCCCGCTCCAATTCGGCGGGTGGGGGAGGCAGCAGAGCAGCCCGGAGCCCTGCAGCGGCGCGGGGCGGGGAGGAGCGCGCGCATGGGCGCGCGGCCGCCACCCCCGCGTATCCCCGAGCGCCAGCAAGGCCCCCCACGCTCAAGGGCGCGCGCGGGCCCCGAAAGGGAGGAGGCCGCGCGTGGCACCGGAGAGGGCCGACTGCAGGCTTCTGTCCCCCAGTCCTTCACCACTCACCCCCAACCCCCTCCATCCCGCTCCAGGCCTCGGACTCCGCACTGACCTGACAGGCCGAGACATGTTCGCTGTCGAAACGGGACCGAGTCGAGAAGCCAAAGACCAGGACCCCCCCCACCCCGCGCGCTCGGCGCCCCACCCCCCCCAACTTCGGCCGATGGGGCCGCTGCCGCCGAACCCCGAACTGCTGGCTTCTCAAACTCCGCTGCTTCTTGGTTCAGGGCCCCTTAATCAGACGAGCCCCCCGCTCCCCCGTCTCTTCAAAATGGATGAATCAAACCAGCCGAAAATGCGCCAAAGCCGCGGTGCAACCAAACACACTAGGCCTCGTGGGCTCCGCCCCATCACGCCCGGTCATTGGCGGTTTCTGCCAGATGAGCCGAGCTCATTAGCCCGTTTGAATCATCACGTCTCCCAGACTCCGCCCCGCGCGCTGATAGGCCCCACCTCCTCCGTGGGGTCCTGTTAGTCAAGATGCTCTGAGAGCGCACGGCCGCAAAACAAAAATGGTCGCTGGTTGGCCCGCCCCCTGGTTTCCACTCCGGAATTGCAGATTCGTTTTGGGTCGCATCTTGGAACGACTAGAAAAAAAGATTTACATAGGGTTCAATGTCATTTAGTGGTAGTTTAAAGATGTTTCATTTCGCTTGCCTTGATCATCTAGAGACTGTACAAATAGCAAAATCCGTGGGATGGGCAGCTGATTCGTCACTAAGGGGCTGCTTCAGAATTGGAGGGAAATTCCATAGGTTCAAAAATTTTTTGACCTTAAACGCGCAAGCTCTTTCCCTTGGCTTCAGCATTAGCCCTCAGGGACCCCAACCAATGTTGGAGCAGAGAGACAGGATCATAATCAAGGAATAACTTCATTCCTAATTTCCATTCTCCATTCTGGACCTTGAGATCCACTTCAGGGTCATTAGAGTCCCAGTCTCCGACATTACTTCTGGAGCTTAATGATTAGAAGCATGTGCTCTGGGGCCACAGCGTGTTTTGGTTTGAACCTCAGGTCCACAACTTAAGTAGTTGTAGAACTTTACCTCACTGTGCCTCAGTTTTCTCAAGTGTAAAATGGGGAACAAAAATACTTACCTCATAGGGCTATTAGAATTAAATGAGCTGAAATATGAAAAGCCCCTAGGACGGTCACCGGTGCAGAGTAAGCGATATCTACGTATTTGTTAAAATCAGTTTTTGAAAAATGACTTGATCCTCGGGTGGGAGTGGGTGGGGTTGGCTCAAGACTCAAGACAACCTAAGGCCGCTCAGATCATTCCATTTAAACTCATGAACGTTTGTTGGACGCCTAAAATTCTCAGAGGTAGAGCTGAGGATCCTATGGGAACGACTAAGGTTTACTCCACCATTGTAAAATAAATTTCAGTGCCTGCCAAAGCAGCCTGTTAATAACCAACTGAAGATACACTCTATAAACAAACAAACCTAGCACTCACTGTCTGCCTCCTGAAAACCTCCCCTTATAAAATCTGGCTTCTCTAAGGGAAGAGAAAGGCACAGTCTACCAGTGAAGCATTAAACAAGTTATATTCTCCCTTTAGCCAGGTCACTCTACCCTTTCTTCCCTGAATTTGTGTGTGTGTGTGTGTGTGTGCAGTAAAAAAGTGCAAACATTAAATTCACCATTTTAACTATTTTTAAGTGTATAGTTCAGTGGCATTAAGTACATTTACATTGTTGTACAACTCTCACCACCATCTCTCTCCAGAACATTTTCATCTTCCTGAGGCCCTGTACCATTAAACACTAATTCCCCATTCCCTCTCTCCCCAGACTTTGGCACCCATCATTTTACTTTCTTTTTTTTATGAATTTGATTACTCTAGAAACCTCATATAACTAGAATCGTATAGTATTTATCCTTTTGTGCTGACAGATTTCACTTAGCATAATGTCTCCCAGGTTCATTCATGTTTTAGCATGTATCAAAATGTTTTACTTTTTAAAGGCTGAATAGTTGCACCTGGGTGTTTCAGGCATTAAGCATCTGCCTTCAGCTCAGGTCATGGTCCCAGGGTCCTGAGATCGAGCCCTACATTGGGCCCCCTGCTCGGCAGAGAGCCTGCTTCTCCCTCTCCCACTCCTCCTGCTTGTGTTCCCTCTCTTGCTGTGTCTGTGTCAAATAAAAAATAAAATCTTTAAAAAAAAGGCTAAATAATATTTCAATGTATGTATAAGCCACATTTTTGTTTACCAATTCAACTGTCAGTGGACACTTGGGTTGCTTCCAGATTTTCACTATTGTGAATAATGCTGCTGTGAACATGGGTGTACAAATATCTCTTTGAGCCCCTGCTTTCAGTTCTTTGGGGTATATACCCAGAAGTGGAATTGCTAACCATATGGTCATATTGTGTTTTTTTGAGGAATCTCCATACTATTTTCCACAGCAACTGCACTGTTTTCATTCCCACCAACTCTGCACAAGGGCTCCAGTTTCTCCACATTCTTGCCAACACTTCTGTTTTTTTTTTTTTTTGGTAGTAAGCATCCTTAATCAGTGTCTGAATATATTTTGACTAAGTATATTGTCAAGCATATGATTGTTTTTTTTTTAAAAAAATTTTTTTTTTTTTTTTTAAGGATTTTATTTATTCATTTGAGACACAGAGATAGAGAGAGAGAGAAGAGAAAGCATGAGCAGGGGGAAGAGGCAGGGGGAGAGGGAGAAGCAGGCTCCCCGCCGAGCCAGGAGCCCGATGTGGGGCTCGATCCCAGGACCCTGGGACCATGACCCGAGCCGAAGGCAGACGCTTAACGACTGAGCCACCCAGGCGCCCCAAGCATATGATTGTTAAAAATCCCAATGCAGAGACTGGGGTGGTGTAATGATCATGAGTGACTTTGTTTTTTTTTTTTTTTTTAAGATTTTATTTATTTATTTGAGAGAGAGAGAATGAGAGAGAGCGAGCACGAGAGGGAAGAGGGTCAGAGGGAGAAGCAGACTCCCCGCCGAGCAGGGAGCCCGATGTGGGACTCGATCCCGGGACTCCAGGATCATGACCTGAGCCGAAGGCAGTCGCTTAACCAACTGAGCCACCCAGGCACCCGTGACTTTGTTGAAGGTTGTTTTATTAGGGCAGATTGCTGTTATTTTAGAAAATACCTTTATTTAGTATTGTGAGATGAGGCAGAGATATTCTTGTTACTCATATCTTAGGTAATGAAAGGAACTGGCCATAGTCAACATGTCCAGGCAGGTGGAAAGTTCAGGGCAGGTCTTCCAGGCCTTGTCCTCCTAGTTTAGTTCAAGGCCAATTGATAGATGGCCACTGAATTAAGGCTCTTCCTCTTCCAAGGTGAGGGTCATACCCTACTCTCTCCTCACTGCAACTTCAGCTAACATCTTCCTTCCATTTGCCTGTTCATTCACTAAATATTTCAACAAACACTCTCTCTTAAGAAGAAAGTAACTGAAGATTTATTTGAACTTCTAGTTTACTTTTTAGTGGACAAGTACTGAATTATGCCCTCAGGAGCTCCAACACTGTCTCCCTGGCTACCGGAACCTGGAATGCAGTCTTCAAGGTCAGTTCCCTCTTGTCCATCCCCACATGCTCTGCTGTAGGCACATGTCTCAGCCACAACCAGTCTGTTGGAAAACTGAAGACATCATATGATAGGCTAGACTTTAAAAGCAGCGTCAGACAACACTGAACGGACAAAATACATCGTAAAACTATGAAAAACTATGAAAACAAAAAAAAAGGTAAGGAGACAGAAAAGACAGTCATTCCTTTTCCCTGGAAATTGAGATTTAATGGGCCTTTTAAACTCAGTGCTTAATTTCCCTAGGATTGTAGTTCTATTTTGGGAAGCAGTCTTCTCCTTCTCCCATCAGGGCTTAAGACGCTAAGAAGTGGCAGTGCTGGGGTGGCCGACTGAGGACTCTTCCCTGTCCCTAACAAAGACCCATTTCCTTCAAGGCCATGCTGGGAGATTTATAACAAATTTTGAGCACTTACTCTGTCCTTGGCACTTCTAGTTCTGTGACCTTATGAAAGTCATCCAACTAGATCTAAAGACAGACACGACTTCTATTGACCACAGGACCACAGAAAGCTACCTGTCTTTGAAGACCCTGTCAGGAAGTTAAAGAAAACTTCTCCTAGGCTTCTTTTTTAACTTCTACCTCCAAACTGCTGATTCTTGCTCCGCCATACTCATAAGAAAGGATGGGACAGAAGGGCTGTGAGTCTGGTTCATCTTTCTACAACCCCAGAGGCTGAGTAGCCTTGGAGGCAGGTTCATGGTTTGAGGAGGATGCTCCTCTGCCCTCAGATCACAGCCAGAAAAAGATTGGGCCACAGTCAATTTAAACATTTAATTTCATTTTCTTGTGTATATTTCTTCTGCTCCAGACTTCTATCTTCCTCTCTACTTTAAAGAGTGTTAAGAGCTAAGGTTAGGTGGATTTCTGTAAATAGAGATTTTGTTTGGGTTGTGGGACTATGGGTGGATTGGATTTTTCTTCTTCATTTTCCTTCACGAGACTTAAAATTTTTCATGATAAAAGTATTAAAAAATCTGTATACCCACTTAATAAATTAGTCTTTGTTTCTGTTGTACTGAGCATTTGTTATATGGAAAAAATTCAAGGATGCCATCACCAAAACACACACATAAAAAAGGAGATGCAGTGTATTCTGTAGTGAAGGGTCATTTTCTGGAGTCATACTGCTTGAGGCTAAAAATCAGTTTGCCAATTGCTAGCTGTCTAACCTTAGGCAAAGCCTGAATTTTTTGTGCCTCCGTTTCCATATATATACCTATCATAGGGTCATTGTGAAAATAAAAATAATCCATGTGAAGTGCTTAAGGGAAATACTTAGCTTATAGCAGTACTCAGATGTTAGCTACTGGGCAGCAACAGTTGAAAATGGAAAGGTTAAAATCCCTGTACTTGCAAACAAGATAGCTGATATTCAAAATTAAATGACAGTCACTGCATTTGGGTGACATATCAAGAAAAGTGGAACTTGTTGATTAAATATCTTAGGATATAGAGCACTGCATTCTACTCAAACTGCACTTACTGGGGCCCTAAATTTAATATGGAAACATGCATGTCTCCATTCCATATATGAACATGGTCTCAAAAGCTAACATAAACCAGAAGTTCCAAACCTCAAAAGAGTCAGTTCTGTTTCCCTAAATGTCTGGACTGATTTCCCTTCTTTAACGATTCTTTAAAAATTTTAAAGTCATCTCTACACCCAACACGGGGCTCAAACCCACAACCCTGAACTCAAGAGTTACACACTGACTGAGCCAGCCAAGCGCCCCTGGGCTTACTTACTAAAATGGGTTTTTCAGGTCAAATGTTTCCCAGAAACCTAAATGACAGAATGGAGATGGGAAATTTGAAGACTTGCAGTTATGTCTTGGCTTTATTACAAATTCAACCAGCTGCCTTTCAAATTTTGAGACATTGTTCCCTCAAACATAAAATGTGAAGAACTGTTTGCCTTATTTCAAAGATAGCGTAAGAAGCATACACAACTCACAAATCTGAGGGAAGAGTTTGTATCAAATTAGATATTAGCAGTCAGTGCTACTGGGCTGCCCTCCTCACATCATGATCAATCATAAAATGCTTACCTTATCTCCTTGCTCTTCCTACTGGTTCTTTCCTCTTTATTCTCATTACTGTGTAGTTAATTCCTAATCACATAGACTTTGAGTGTGAATCAAATTTGAGTATGAAGAAAAGGTATCATAACACTACCATCATGGGGCACTTGGGTGGCTCAGTCAGTTGAGCGTCTGACTCTGGATTTTGGCTCAGGTTATGATCTCAGGTTCGTGAGACTGAGTCCCAGGTGGGGCTCCTCACTCAGCGGGGAGTCTGCTTAAGATTCTCTCTCCACCCCTCCCCCACCCGGTATGCTTTCTCTCAAATAAATAAATCTTTAAACAAAACAAAACACTACCATCACACAACGAAGTACTTTGAAGTGTAGGTGATACTCAATTTAACAAGGCAATGGAGTGCCCAAATACCTGGCCAAACATTATTTTGGGTGTTTCTGTGAGGGTGTTTTTGGATGAGATTAACACTGAAATCAGTAGACTGAATAAAGCAGATTACCCTCCGTAAATGTGGATGGGCCTCATCCAATCAGTTGAGGGTTTAAAGAAAACAAAAGGTTGACCCTCTCCTGAGTGAGAGAGAATTCTCCCGGGTGATGGCCTTCAAGCTGGAATATCAGCTCCTCCAGCCTACCGGCCCTGAGACTCGAACTGGAACATCAAGTCCACATGTTGGACTTGCCAGTCTCCATAACCGCACAAAACAATTCCTTATAATAAATCCCTTTACGTATGCACATTATCTCCTATTAGTTGTGTTTTCCTGGAGAATCCTAATACAGAGCAATACTGTTATATATTGAAATTCTGCAGATTAAATTCAAGAGGATTCAAATTATGCTTGAAAGCCAGAGAGAAGGCAGAGTTTTTCTACCAGTGAAGGCCATATGTAGATATATTCTCGAGTCTCAGGGATTTATGCCCGAAGCAAGAAGACACATAGTACTTTTCAACACACATCACTTTCTAGGGGCTTCCTACCTGTTCCAACTTGCACCCTTGGGGATTACTTGGCTTTCATAAATGAGTCACTTACATAGCTGAAGCTTCTTGGAGAGGTTAAAGGGCACTGAGGTTTGTTTCCTTGGGCAACTGTCAATGGATCTCATAGAATACCATGGAGATATTTACACCTTCTAACCATACATAGCCTTAGATCATGTCAAAAGCAGACCACTGCTTACAAATGGACAGAGACAGGAAAAGCCTCATGTTAGATGGGACAGCGTCCTGGACAGAAGACCAACCACTTAAAGAAGAGTTAAATCTGGAAATGATAGGACAGAGAAATTTTTTTTTTTTTAAGATTTTAGTTATTTATTTGAGAGAGCGTGAAAGAGCACTAGCGGAGGGAGAGCAGGAGGGCGGGGAGAGGCAGACTCCCTGCATAGTAGGGAGCCCAATGTGGGGTTTGATCCCAGGACTCTGGGATCATGACCTGAGCTGAAAGCAGACACTTCACTGACTGAGCCACCAAGGCGCCCCTGGAGATGATAGGACATAATGAGGAACCCAAACATACCTTAGAATAGCTAAGGCAAATGAATTCGGGAAATCATCTTGGGAGTAATGCTGGCTCATTAGTGGTAACAAGAGTAAATCATCACTTACTGTGGAGGGGCCTTCCTTGACCTGTGGTCTCTTTTTCTCCACTTGTTTGGTCACTCAGCTATTCTGTTCAAAGTCCAAAACCAGGGCAGGGGCGCCTGGGTGACTCAGTCGGTTGAGCATCTGACTCTTGATTTCAGCTCAGGTCATGATCTTGCGGTCCTGGGATCACGCCCCGCATCTGTCTCCATGCCCGGCAGGGAGTCTGCTTGAGGATTCTCCCCACCCCCTCTCATGGTCTCTCAAATGAATAAATGTTAAAAAAAAAAAAAAAAGTCCAAAGCCAGGGCAGTCACAATCCCACAGCTCTGTTCTCAGGCCTTCCTTGGGTCTCTTAAAAACACTCTGCAGGAAATGCTTATGTTTTCTTTTTGTCCAAAGACCAGCTGAGTGGCTGGAGGGGCATCTTGTCTCAAATATGGAACCTTCTCTAGGGAAGGGCTACAACAATAGTCATGTTCCAAACAATCGTATCAAGACGTAGCATCCAAATGACAGGATATACTTATTTTTTGTATAATTGTATTTCTAATCATGTAAATATTTTCCCCTTTTTTTAAATCTTCAATTGTTTTCCCTTTTCTTTATGGATAGGGACATAAAGAGGAATTAGTTATATTTCAATTTCTTCTTTAGTTTCAGCCCTATAATGCTCACCACTTAGGAGAGAAAATCCAAAAGGGCCAGCCTCTAGCAATGCTTGAAAAGGCAGGTAAATCCTGAGTCAACACACAGGAAAAGAAAACATACTCAATTTTTCACAAAGGTCACATTTCCAAGCAGTATTTGGAATGTCGTATCAAGTACTGAATTAGTATTAGGCAATTGATACTAGTAAATTAATAGATAGAATAACATTTACCTTCATTTTTAAAGAAGGTATTTAAGGGCGCCTGGGTAGCTCAGTTGGTTAAGGGACTGCCTTCGGCTCAGGTCATGATCCTGGAGTGCCGGGATCGAGTCCCGCATCGGGCTCCCTGCTCAGCAGGGAGTCTGCTTCTCCCTCTGACTCTCCCCCCTCTCATGCTCTCTCTCTCAAATAAATAAATAAATAAAATCTTTAAAAAAAAAAAAGAAGGTATTTAAAAAACGGGCGCCTGGGTGGCTCAGTCAATTAAGCGTCTGCCTTTGGCTCAGGTCATGATCCCAGGGTCCTGGGATCGAGTTGTACATTGGCCTCCCTGCTCAGCGGGAAGCCTGCTTCTCCTTCTCCCTCTGCCTGCCACTCCCCCTGCTTGAGCTGTCATATAAAGAAATAAAGTCTTTAAAAAAATTAGATAAATAATAAAGTCTCCATTTCCCTAACACTCTTAAATTATCAGTATAAAATAGCATTTTAATAAACTCACATTAAAAGCCAATAACTCCCATAAATACAAGACTTATTTTGCCTTTATTTGTGACTTTGCAGAGGTTTAAGCCAGTAAATAAAAATCAGTTTTCTTTTCACATAAAGGGAATTTGCTATTCCACTCTTATCTTCAGAATCATTGTAATAAAAACCTATTTGAAAAGGGTAATACAAAAGAGAACTTCAAGGTCTTAAAACACTGAGCAAAAGTTAGTCACTGGCATTAAAAGCAGACAAACCAACCAACCACTGAAGGCCTGGCTCCTGTTCTCTTTCTGATATTTGGTCTCTAATCATTTGCTTAGGAGAGCAGTTTCCAAAGTCTGGGGTATAGTGGAATCACCTGGAGAGCAAACAGAGCATAGGGAAACCCAGGACCATTTACTCAGGGAATGCCTGGGTCTCTGCATCTTTACCAAATTCTCCAGCAATGTTTTCCAAACCAGGCTGGTCAAATGACCTGGGTACCTTTGAAAAACAACAACCATATATTCCCACACCACAACCCTGGAAATTTTGATTCGGGAGGCTTGAGTTTGGGACCCAGAAATCTTAAAACGTACGCATTTTATTTTAAAAAATTTTAACAGGGGCACCTGGGTGGCTCAGTTGTTAAGCATCTGCCTTCGGCTCAGGTCATGATCCCAGGGTCCTGGGATCGAGCCCCGCACCGGGCTCCCTGCTCTGCAGGAAGCCTGCTTCTCCCTCTCCCACTCCCCCTGCTTAGGTTCCTTCCTTTGCTTTGTCTTTCTCTGTCAAATAAATAAATAAAATCTTTAAAAAAAATTTAATAAACTTCCCAGGTGGTTCTGATAAGTTGATTCGGGAACCACTTACTTAGGACACACATTTAAAATAAGTGTCTTTCAAAGAACTCTAGGTCTTTGAGTTCACAAAGAATATTCATAACTTTGGGTAGGTCATAAATCACCATCCTGTGAGAACTCAACAAATGAAGCTGTCGAGAAGTGATTTGATACGAAAAACCCTACCCGATTTAGCACTTAAATTACTTAATGATTTTCTCTCTATCTACTCTCCCCACTCAGGCAAAGGTCTGTACATAAAATTTGTTTCCTATGGCTGGTAAGTGCTAGGCACCCAAAGTGCTCAGAAGCAAGTGGCCCCACAGGATTTTGTTCTGTTAACCTCTCCCTCTTCCATTCGGACTCCCAGAGCGGTAAGGAACAGACCTATTTCAGGGCACCACAGCCAAGTGATGTCACCCTGCAGCATTAGGCATCAAGACATCAACCCAGAAACCCACCAGTAGGGAGATACTAGAAAACCCTAATGGGACAATTGTTTCTTTGGGGAAAGAAATGCTCTCATCACACACAACAGGTAGTTTAAAAGCTTGACTATTCCTGAAGCCAAGACAAGAGAAAGCCAATTATGACTTTAGAAGCTTCAAAAATAGTGACTTTTGGGTTACCTCCTGTGACCCAGAACCCATGGATATTCAGCCCCACTTCTTGCCCATCTCAGAATCAGAGGTTTAAATTCAAAGTCCAAGACAGAAAGAATCTGAAAGCCATAACCTATGATGAATTTGGGAAATGCCCTTTGCTCTCATTTTCCTCGAAATCTGAAGTCAGATCAGACTGAGATATCCACATCCGTCAAATGGAAAAAGAAACGCAAAAACAGGTGGCAATTAGGATCCTTAAAATACAGGTGCTGATTTCTAATGCTCCCCACAAAAGTCTGGGATCACAAAATGAGGGATAAGGTGATCTTTCTTATACAGAAGGTACTGAGCCATGGGAGCCAGCAACAAGTAGGAATTTGCGAGATGCAGAAAGGCACACAAGTCCCAGGTCTTTCCTTAGTGGCGATGGTCCTCCTTCCCGGATAACTGGCAGGAGACAGTCCAAACGTACTTAATAAGATTAATAAAATTAATAAGATTGCTGGGTGGGCGTCCGAAGGGAAGAGATGAAAAGACCTCCTAAACGTAGGAGAGAAAACAAGCCAGACACTATTAGCAGCAGGCCCAGCTGGAGGAGGGCTTGGTCTGTAGATTGATATAGTCCCCTTGGGTGGATAAAGACATATCTTCTCTGGAATTGCTCATCATCTTTTCAATAAGGACTCTAAAAAACAAACAAACAAAAGACTGATAAACTGGAGGGAAGAAAGGGAGACACGGCAGACACTGTCTGTCTGTCTTATCACCAGATGGCATTCAGTCAAGCCATGAAGTTTAAATGCCCCTTGGTCCCCCCATTATCTCAGGAGAAAGGACAGCATCCCTGACCTTCAGAAGCTGGCATTCCAGTGGCTCAGCCTGCTCTTGTTTGCTCAGAAACAGGAAAAGAAGGTCCCAGGGGCGTGGCAGCAGCAGGTGGGTGAATCTGTGTGCCTAACCCCAGAACAACATGAGCTACTCACCTCATGGCCTCATTAATATTTTTGTTCTCCTTGACTGATGTTTCTGTCCAACCCGTGAAACCATTCTCTTTACTGAACCGGTCAACCTGGTCTCTGCTCACTGCCCAAGGGGACAGGTCACACTGGCAAAGAGAGTACATAAAAAGGCAACACCATAAACTTCCGGAGAATAGGAACACTGCTCAAATACTTCTGGATGTAAAACCTTTCCACCAGCGGCTAAGGACACCAGCATCTAAAACCTGCCCAACATTCTTCCCAAAGAAAGTCCCAGCATCCCTTGAAAGAAGGTAGAGATGAGTTTGCCAACTTGAGAAGGGGAAATGGATGCCCAGAATCAGAGAGCGTTTTAGACATGCTTACTCTCTGACCACAGAGAGAAGCCAGGGGCCATTTTTCTAGACTGACCACATACTTTGTTGGCCAAGAGCAGACAGGGCACAGGCTCTCCATTAGGCAGGGTGAGCTTGCTGTCCAAGTCCTGCTTCCATCTCTGGCTATTGCTGAAGGTCGTGGCGTTGGTAACATCAAACATAATAACACAAGCTGAGGCGTCCCGATAGTACAGTCGAGTCATGGAGGTGAAGCGCTCCTGCCCTGGGAAGAAAGCAGGGAGCCCTTGGGAAAGTGATACTGAGAACCAGTATCATAACCCCTCCGACACCCTGCCCTTTCTACCTTCCTTGTGGGGGAGGGCAGTATGCACTGTGGCTGAGTCCAGATTCTGCCCCCAGACCGCCCAAGTCCAAATCCCTGCTCTGTCATTTACTATCTGTAGGGCTTTGGGCAAGGGAGGCTTTCAGTGCTTCAGACTCCTCATCTGTAGAGCGGGGACAGAAGCAGTAGCTTTTCTCACAAGGTTGTGATGAGGATTAACGAGTCACTGAATCTCAAATGCTTAGGAAAGTGCCTGGCACATAGTAAAAGTCACCTATTATTATTATTGCTTCTATTTTCTGGGGAATCTTCTTTCTCCCCAAGGTCAGCTGAAACGCTAGAAAAAGCACCCGCCCTCTGCTGTGAGAGCACCCACCCACGGTCTGGACAATCTATCACTTTGCCAGCCATTCCACCCAGGGACAAAGGGCTCTACATTTATCCAGGGCAAAACATCTACAAAAAATATCTACAAACTCTCTACATCCACTCAGCTTATGTGTCCTCTGAACAACTCAATCATTCCAGCTCCAGGAAAAAGCCTTCTGGTTTTGGGGCGCCTGGGTGGCTCAGTCAGTTAAGCGTCTGCCTTCGGCTCAAGTCATGATCCCAGGGTCCTGGGATCGAGCCCTGCATCAGGCTCCTTGCTCAGTGGGGAGTCTGCTTCTCTCTGCCCCTCCACACCTCTCCCCACTCTTGCTCTCTCTCTCTCAAATAAGTAAATAAATAAAATCTTAAAAAAAAAAAAAACTTCTGGTTTTGCTACCCCACTTTTTCTGAGAGCTTGCTGATTAAACCCAAATTTCTTCCCTTGTTCTTATCCCATCTTCCCAGCCTACCTGCAATATCCCACAGCTGGAGCCGCACCATCTCGGAGTCAGACCACTGGAGAACCTTCAGAGCAAAATCCACTGAAAATACATGTACAATTGAATAAAATTTACCTTTAAAAAAAATCCATGAATAAGCTCAGATCAAATATGCAGTTATAACCCCAGAGACACACAACTCCAATCCTATGTATCTATTTATTTTTAAACTCTCAATGGGTTGAGATGAGCCCACATGCACGCTTTAAGTGTGGAACAGACAATTCTTTCTTTTTTAAAACATTTCTAATTTTATCATTATTATTATTATTGTTATTTTTTCAGTGAACTCTACCCCCAACGTGGGGCTTGAACTCACGACCCCAAGATCAAGATGCACATGGGTCTTCTGACTGGGGCAGCCAGGTGCCTCCAGGTGCCTCTGGCACAGATCATTCATTACCACTCTCTGAAGGGGTCTTCAGCTTTTACTCTCTCGACAAACTAATGTATTTGATACTACTTGTCTCTAAGGCTGGGGGTAGGTGGGTGGGAGCAATTATGAAAACAACTCCTAATCTCAAGTTAAACAGTTTCTGGAAGGTCTAGGGGGTTTTCTAGGGGGGAAGAGATGATAGGGCAAAAGGGGGAAATGAGGTAAGTGTGGTGGATTTTGCATCTTCCACATTCAATTTCACTGTTGGTTTCTAATCCCATTGTATAATGAGAAAAACACTGGGGGGAATTCTCCACCCTCCACGAGGCTGTAGGGATGATTTTGGATGGTAACAGATGGGGTCAAGGGAAGAGGTCCCAGAGGATTCCAAGGAAGAAGACACGGTATGGAGGGTACTTGAGAGCTGTGTGCGGATCTGTACAAGCTGAGACTCCAGGAGCTAAGCCTGAAAGAGTATGCCAGGGGGAAAACCTTCTGAGAAGGAGAAACAGAGTAACTTCCCAGATTTGGAAGTACATTTTCCACATCTGTGACAGAAATGAAAGCTAGGGGAAATTTAGAATAAACACTGAAAAAAAAATTAGCCAAAGCCATTATTCCTTACCAAAGGAAAACTAGGGCAATTGCTAAAAACTAATTAGTGAAACACTTTTAACCAAACCCATGAAATAAGAGCCCTCATATTATTTAGGAGTGGAGGGCAGAATGGTGGGGAAATAGTCTTTCAAACTTCAAACCCTAAATGCTGCTGGATGTTCTCAAGAGGATGTTTTCATTGCAATGTTAATGCTTGTTAATTTTTTAAAAATTCTACAACGATCACCAGCACCCATCTTCAAAATTTACATTAGTGCAGGGTTTTTTTCCTTAAAAAAAGTTCTCTTAATGTTTGTTAACTCTCCCCCTTCACCAGCTCTTCCCAACTAAAGACCTTAACAAAAAGACATTTCTACTTCTGGGGGGAAAAAAAAAAGGTTGAGCCCAAGGCCACCCCTAGAAAGAAATGAATGAACTTCTTGGTGTTCCCTTCCTTTTTCCCCTCCCAAGCTTGAGAGAAAGGGGAGTGGGAAGAAGATAGGTCAGATTCCTTGAATAATTTCTAACTGCCTTTATTTAAGCAATCCATGGACAAAAATGCACACTGCTCATCAGCCTTGGTGAGCATCAGATTACGTGGCTCAGGGGCTCTCCCACTCAGGCATCCCCAAAACAAAGGTAGGATCCTTAAGGCCGGACAACACCTTTCTGTTCATCAGCTACCCGTGAGAGGCAGGCCAAGAGCCCCAGCTGACACCTAACCAGGCCTCCTCGAGGGGTCCCAGCGGCCTCGGCTGATCGCAGAGATTTGCGGGTGACCGCTTGGAAGGTTGCAGGAGGAGACCTGAGTTCCCAATTCCCCCGAGAAACGCAACAACTGCGTATTTCCTCAACCTCCCTTTCCCCATTCCTCCTCTTCACACCTTGGCCCAATCTCCTTCCAGGCGGTCAGCTCGGACTGGGTGAACCTAATCGGGGAAAACCCAAGAGAAACGCGCAAATCAAACACCCGGCAAGTCCTCCCTCCAAGATCCCAGACACTTACTTCCTGACCCGAGGAAGGACCCAAGGCCACGGAACCCCCGGCTCCCCACCCGCGGGGGTCCACCCCGCCCTCGCGGCGACGTCTCACCTCCCACCGTGGACTTGTAGTGTTTGCTGAAGCTGTCCTGGGAGTATCGCTGCACGAGCGACGTCTTGCCCACCGCGGCATCCCCCACCACCAGCACTTTGAACAGGTGATCGCGGCCGCCCATGGCTGGCCGCCTGGGCTTGTGAAGCAGGCGGCGGGGTGGGGGGGGGGGGGGAGGGAGTCGCTTGCTTTAACCCCTTCGGCTCCGGGGCACCTACAAACTGAAGTCCGGCATTGCAGCCCACCGCCGGTTGGGGCTGCTCTGACGAGAAAGCAGAAAGGGAAACTTTGCACTCAACCTTTACGCGCTTCCTCTCCGCCCGGCCGCAGCCTGGGTGGGGCACAGGGCGCGAGCTCCGAGCCCCCGGACTGTTTGCACCTTCTCCCCCACCCCGCCCCGCTGCCGAGAAACGGGACGCGACGCCGCGGTGTCTCGCCCACCGGGACTTCCCCGGAGCGGTGCCAGCGGGCGACTGAACCCGGGGCTAGCTCATTTCACAGTCGGGGTCAGATGATGGGGTCCTCCCCTCCCGGCACAAACCAAATTCGGGGGAAAGAGCGGCTCACACGTGGATTCCCGGGATCCCGGACCGCCTGTCCCCGTTCCTCCGCACGCGTCACGTGCGGGGCGGCTTGGAGCACTACATTTCCCAGCTTACCTCGCGGCGAAGAGACCTAGTAGAGTGCAGAAACTTGCCCGCGAGGCCTCCTGGGAAATGTAGTTTATGAACTATTTTTTAAAAAATCTACGCAGAGGGCGCCTGGGTGGCTCGGATGGTTAAGCGTCTGTCTTGGGCTCAGGTCGTGATCCCGGGGTCCTGGAATCGAGTCCCGCATCGGGCTCCCTGCTCCTTGGGAGCCTGCTTCTCCCTCTGCTTCTCTTTCTCTCTCTCTCTCTCTCTCTCTCTCCCGCCCCCCCGTCTCTCATGAATAAATAAATAAAATCTTAAAAAAAATAAAATAAAAAATCTACGCAGAGTTTCAAGGCTTTCAAACTTACACGGTTCGAATTTTATTTTAAAGTAATTCTGGAATAGAAAGATCCTTTGGAGGCTCTTTGTTCCACATGACTTCACCTGCCTAAATCCTTACCCAGATAGATTTCTCATTATCTTTAAAGGTTTTATGGAACTAAGATTAAAAATTATTCCATAGATTCCATAAATTATTCTGCTAATAAAAGCTCAAGCCTCATCCTTCATGCTCCTAGCAAACTCCATTTGCTATTTCTTCAATTAGGTAGACAAACCCAGGATCTTATGAATATGAGGGCTAGCCCTTTTATTTACCACATGACCCATTATCAGTCAGGTTCAGGGACACTCGATCAAGAGACTAACCCTTAGAAAAACTCCTGCCATTAAATGTCAGTTATTATCATTTGATAATGGCCACAGTAGTACAGGTAGAAAACAAGAGACCGTTCCTCATTCTCACTTCCGCTATTTACAGTCTATCATTTGAGCTGGAAATCAACTGGAGTACACTGGGAGTCCTCCTCCATCTGTTGCTGGGGTTGCTCATAAATAATCATTAAAGTACCGTTTTGCAAATGACTTAAATTTTCCAGCCTATAACTTTTCTGACCTTAGTTAAAGACTTAAGGGGACATGAGTTTCCTGGCAAGCAAAATAGCTCTGTTTTCTGGGCTGTTGTCAGGAAGAGAAGAGAAAACAGCAAGCCCATGGGAAACACAGCTCTGCCCAGGTCTCTTGATAGAGAGGCTATAACTTATACCCTCCGAGGAAAGACAATCAGCATGGTTCTCAAGGTATTTAGCCCAAAATGTTTGTTACCCAGGTATGGGAGGTCAGGCTGGCTGCCATCTTCCCAGATGCGGCTGTTGCTCATAAATAATCATTAAACTACAGTTTTGCAAATGACTTAAATTTATTTTACTGTGGCAGGAAGATTTAACGTAAGACCTACTCTCTTAACACATTTTTAAATGCATAATGCAATTCAAAAAATACAAATGTTCAAGTGTGCAGTTGAGGTACTGTATCGTACAGCAATCTCTAGAATGTACTCATCTTGCTTAGGCCCATTGATTAGTAACTCCCAATTCCTCCCTCCCCCATTTTTTGCCAACCACTATTCCACTCTTTGATTCTATAAGGTTGTCTATCTTATTTTTAAAAAAGATTTTATTTATTTATTTGAGAGAGAGAGCACAGAGGGAAAGTGAGAGGCAGAAGCAGACTCCCTGCTGAGCACAGAGCCCTATGAGCCAGATACAGCACTTGATCCCAGGACCCTTAGATCATGACCTGAGCTGAAGGCAGACACTTAAACAACTGAGCCACCCAGGTGCCCCATATTTTTATTTTATTTTTTTAAAGATGTATTTAGAGAGAGAGCTTGCACTCGTGTGCACGCACAGAGCGGGGGTGGGGGTGGGGGTTGGGCAGAAGTAGAGAGAGAATCTCAAGCAGACTCCCTGCTGAGCTCTCCTGACTGAGATGGACTGGGGGCTTCATCCCATCACCTGAGATCATGACCTGAACCAAAACCAAGTCGGATGCCCAGGCACCCCTAAATTTGTCTACTTCAGATATTGTATAAATGGAATCATGTCTTTCTGTGATTTGGTCATTTCACTTAGCATAATGTCCTTAAGGTTCATTCATGTGGTTGCTTACTGCAGAATTTCCATTTTTATAGAAGCCTGAATAATATTCCTCTGTAGGCATATACCACTTTTCTTCATCTATTCGTCTGTCAATGGACATTTAGTTTGCTTCTATGTCTTGGTTATTTGTGAATTGAGTTGTAATGAACATGGTAGTGCTAATATCTCTTCGAGATCCTGATTTCAATTCTTTTGCATAATTACCCAGAACTGGGATTGCTGGATCATATGATGGTTCTATTTTTAATTTTTTGAGGAGCTTCCATACCATTTTCCAGAGTGGCTGCACCCTTTTGCATTCCCACCAACAGTGTGCAAGAGTTCCGATTTCTCCACATCCTTGCTGAGAGTTGCCTTTTTTTTTTTTATAATAGCCATCTTGACAGGTGTGAAATGATATCACATTGTGGTTTTGATTTGTATTTCCCTGATGATGAGTGACATTGAACATTCTTTTATCTACCTGTTGGCCGCCTGCATGTCTTCTTCGGAGAAATGGCTGTTCAAATCCTTAGCCCATTTTTAAATCACATTATTAGATTTATTTTTGTTTTTTGCTATCGCAGGCCTAGAGCATTATGAACACTTCCTTTTACACACATCGTTTTACATCCCTCTTTTAAAAAAAGCCAGTCACCACATCTTCTGATTCTTCTTTCAAAAACATTTCTCACCCACACTTTCTGCTTCATATTCAGTATCCCTTTCCTGGTTTAGGCTTTCATTATCTCACACCTGGATCATCTTCAATAACCTGTTTATTGGTCTCCCTGATTCGAGTTTCTTTTATCTTCAATTCATCCTACACACTGACCAGGATGATTTCCCTAAAACATCATTGTTTGTTCCTTCAACTGTCTATCTAGCAAGTGTCCAAACACTTGGCAACCTCCCTGAGCTGATATCCAAAACCCTCTATGCACCGGCCCCACCCTCCCTAACCAACTTTATCTCACCTGATCTCAAATGTGAATTTCCCCCTTCAAAAAGGTCAGGTTCCTTATGCTCTTTAAAAGCCCAATTTCATTTCTGACTTTGCACCTTTGCCCAGGGTACCTTACCTATCAGAATACCCTTCAGGCTTCTCTTCACATACCTCTCTTTCCTCACTTCAAGTTCTCAAATTTCTGTGTGCGCAAGAATCACCTGGGGCACTTGTTAAATATGGACATTATGATCCAGGGGAATCTGTCTTTTTGTGTAGTACTAACGTGATTCCTAGACCAGATTCCACTTTGAGAAATGCTGTTAAGAGCTGACTTAAGGGGCACCTGGGTGGCTCAGATGGTTAAGCGACTGCCTTCAGCTCAGGTCATGGTCCTGGAGTCCCAGGATCGAGTCCTGCATCGGGCTCCCTGCTCGGCGGGGAGTCTGCTTCTCCCTCTGACCCTCTCTCTAATGCTGTCTCTCTCATTCTCTCCCTCTTAAATAAATAAATAAAATCTTAAAAAAAAAAAAAAGACCCGACTTAAGAGTCAACTCATCCCTGAACATTGCCTTTATTACTGCAGCCCTCAAAACCTGTAGCATTTACAATCTGCTTGACTTGTAGATACCTCTGTGACCAATTTATAAATATAGAACTTATAAGCCACCAACATGTTGCAAAGTAAACAAGGACTTCAAATAGAAAATTTTGGTTTTGGGCCCTGTTGTCTGTGAAAGGAACTTCCTGAAGTTTCCCAAATCAGAAATGTGAGAAGCAAAGACTTTATTATTTATTTATGTATGTATGTATGTATGTATGTATGTATGTATTTATTTATTTGATACACAGAAAGAGAGAGAAAGAGAGAGACTGAGATCACAAGCAGGCAGAGCGGCAGGCAGAGGGCGAGGGAGAAACAGGATCCTTGCTGAGCAGAAAGCCTGACGTGGGACTTGACCTCGATCCCAGGACCCTGGGATCATGATGACCTGAGCTGAAGGAAGACACTTAACTGCTGAGCCACCCAGGTGCCCAGGAGCAAAGATTTCAGAGGGCAGATAAGCAAGTTCCTGGTGTCCCCCCCAAATCACAGTTTCTATCCAAGGAGTGACAGTTCCTTTGTTGGGGGCCGGGTGTATTTCTTGACAGTAAGTTGCAGTTTCCCAGAGAGGCAGTTAGTTATAAATAAGAGGGAGGGAAATCCCATTCAGAGTGCCAGGCAACTGATTTGCATATACATGTTTGGAACACAGTTGTTTGGAAGCTGGGGAAGGTGGTAAGCCTTGCTTTGTTACTATCATACTTCCTATAGCTGTCTGCCTCCCTCCTTTTTCTTTTTACTTCTCACTTTTTATTTTGAAAATGTTCAAACCCACAGGAAAGTTAAAAGCGGAGTACAATGCATAGCAGTACACCCTTCAGCCAGATTTCAGTGACTAACATTGTGCCCCATCTGCTTTGTCTCTTTGTGTGTATGGAACCATTAGAAAGTAAGTAGTACACACTTCATCCCTAACTGCTTCAGCCCACAGCTCCTAATAATGACCATCCCTTATAAAACCCAAACACCAAATCACACCTAAGAAAATTAATCTTAGGTCAAGATTATCATACACAGTGTGCCTTTACATATTTCTATAGCCATTGAAATATTTTTTCCTGCCTCTGATCTAGAATACAAAGTTCATGCATTGTGTTTGGTTCTTTTATTCTTTTATTTCTTTCATCTTTTTTTTTCTCAAGATTTTATTTATTTATTTGTCAGAGAGAAAGCGCACAAGCAGGAGGGGTGGCAGGCAGAGGGAGAAACAGGCTCCCCCCCTTGAGCAGGGACCCCCGATGTGGGCTCGATCCCAGGACCCTGGGATTATGACTTGAGCCGAAGGCAGACGCTTCACCAACTGAGCCACCTTTTTTTAATGTAGAACTATGCTTTGTGCAATATAGGACCCAGTAACCATGTGTGGTTATTTACACTGATATTAATTAAAATTAAATACATTTAAAAATCAGCTCATCAGTCTTCCTGGCCACATTTCAGGGTGCTCAGGTGCCACATGTGGCTAGTGAACAGTCCAGATGTGATGGTTTCCACCATCCCAGACAGTTCTGTCAGATGGCGTCAATCTGTAATCTTTTGTTGCTTTTCATTACATTGATTTTCTTTTTAAAGAATCCAGGCCATTGTCTTGTAGACAGTCTCACACAGTCTAGATTGTCTGTTTCTTTAAGGTTAGATTCTGGAAGAACATTTTTTGGCCAGAGCCCTACACAGAGGATATATTCCGTCACTAATTGCATATGTTTGCTGGTGACACCTACGGTATGAATCAGTAAGTACTTATGGAAGAGGTGACCCAGCACCAGCACTAGGGAGCTTGACTTCAAATAGAAGAGCAAAGGGTTGGGGCACCTGGGTGCCTCAGTCAGTTAAGCGTCTGTCTTTGGCTCAGGTCATGATCCCAGGGTCCTGGGATTGAGCCCCGCATCTGGGTCCTTGCTCTTTGGGGAGCTTGCTTCTCCCTCTCCCTCTGCTGCTCCCCCTGCTTGTGCTCTCTCTCTCTCTCTCTCTCTGACAAATAAATAAATAAAATCTAAAAAAAAAAAAAAAGAAGAAGAAGAGCAAAGGGTTTATGTGGTCTCCAGAGCCTCCACCACTGTGCCAGGATAGAGAGGAAAAATGCTTTGTGACATGAAATGCAGACTGAAGTGACATAGCAAGTGGCCCAGCCACACAGAGGGAGGGGAGGGACAGGCCCAGGGAAGGGTGAGCCCATGGGGCTCTGGCTGTCCGTCAGCCCCAAATTCCATGCTCCTTTAAATAATCATAACTTTGGGGGCACCTGGATGGCTCAGTTGGTTAAGTGGCTGGCCGGCTCTTGATTTCAGCTCAGGTCCTGATCTGGGGGGGCGGGGCGGGGGTCCTGGGATTGAGCCCCCTGTAGGGCTCTGTGCTCAGCGGGTTGTCTGCTTGAGGATTTTTTCTCTGCCCCTCCCCCTGCATGCGCACGCTCTCTCGCTCTTAAATAAAGAAATACATCTTAAAAATAAATAAATATCATAACTTTTTGGTGATTGCTTTGGGCACAGGAAGCAGCTTGGTGAGATGCCTGTGACCCAGCTAAGCATTCAGGCGGAAGGCTTCACACCAGAGTCCCCTAGGGAACCCTCTAGAGAGAGACTGGTAGGCTCAAAGAACAATGTGCTGCTCACTCCTCCACGGGCTTGTGCCCTGAGTCTGGGGTTAACTTTGCACCTGGGAGTATCGAGGGAAAACATCAAACTCTAGTTTTTACACTTTTGTTGTCACATTTGCCTCCTTGGAAGGATCCCCTCCCTTCCACCCCAAATAAGGACCAGGGAAAGAAGATAGAAAAAGGGCAGAAGCTAGAGGGGAAATTTTTGTTTAAAGGACTGAGGGTGTAGTCCCAACTGTCCATGTGGCTCTGGGGGAAGTTGCTTCTGTAAAATGAAGGTGTTCCCTTCCAACACAGATGATTCTGTTCTAATTTTCTATGTCCTTTTAGCTCTGCAAGAGGGGAGGCAGGCAGGGATTATTGTCCCTCTAGGCCATTCTCAGTTGCCCACCCACAATCCCTTGCCCCTCCACCGACACTTGGAAATACCATTGTGTCCCTAGCTCTCTCAGAGTTGAACTCTAACACGAACATGAATGAGAAGTCCTCAGGCAGGAGACTGAATGGAGATATACACAGATCTAAAGAAGGAATGCGTTGATCTGAAGGGAGGTTGGTCAACCTCCAAGGCAGAGAGAGGAGACTCTGAGAGTATACTGGCCACACCGCTTCGGGCTTTGTCTGGTAGACACCAGAATCTTCAGGGAGTATCTGGCTGTCTGTCAGGTTTCCCTATTGTGGAGACCCACAGAACTGAAACAAGACCTGGTACCATTTTATCTTCATGTTATAAAACGAACTTCTCTGTTAGGATTCTAAACTCCCTGGGTGCCTTCTGACCACCAGCCTTCCCACGTAGCTTGCCCCAGGGAACGAATGTGCTGGGTAGGCTGACATGTCTGTTGGGCCCATTTGGTCATAGGCACTGGCCTGAGTGAGTTTGTGTGTCCAAGTCAGCTTCCCTGACGTGATTTCTGGATGGGAGCGAGTTTCTGAGCCTCTGAGGAGGAAGCCAGGCTCAGGGCAGGGTGTGTTCACCCAGTGGAGACGTTTCTGTGAAGACAGGGGGTCCTCTTCACTGCACAGCTTTCTCCCACTTCAGCTGCACCCATGTCACTGATGAGTAATACCCAGGACAGATCTGGGTCTGTTAACTTCTTGATTCACTAGTTCCTTCCTATCATCCCAAACTCTGTATTCTGAGTATTTCTCTTCTCATTTTGCTCTAACACCAGTTCAATCAACATGATATGATAATAATAGAAGCTTCTGCTTATTGAATCCTCTGTTGCCCAATGGCCCCACAAAGAAGGCATTATTGTCCTATTCTATAAATGGCACAATTGGGGGATCACAAGAGGCTAATTATGACAACCAGCTGAAAGAGGTGGGATTCAAATCTATGTCTGTCTACCTCTAAAGCTTGTGCTTAATTGTTATTATTATTATTTTAAATATTTATTTTTAAGAGAGAGAGAGTGCACGCATGTGCGCATGAGCAGGGGGAGGGGCAGAGGGCGAAGCTGACTTCCCGCCGAGCAGGGAAGCCCCCCCGACAGGGGGCTTAATCCCTGGACCCCAGGATCATGACCTGAGCCGAAGGCAGAAGCTTAACGACTGAGCCACCCAGACACCCTTATTATTATTATTTTAACAATTAAGCTCCATGAGGAGACTAGGGAGACTTCCCGGAAGAGTTTTCTAAGTTTCCCTTATTCTGAAAGTGGACATGGGGATTTTACTTATTGAGGCCAAAGAATAAGATTCTGCCTTGCTTGGAGAAGCATCCTGGTGATCGCGCCTGGTGGGAGCAGGAGAATTCCAATGATGCCGTAGGGTATCCCAGAGGATTCTGACTGCCATCTTTGACCCTGATACAGGAAGGAGATAACCCAGATTCTAAGCAGAGCAAGACATACGAATGTAGGGGCACCTGGGTGGCTCAGTCATTAAGCATCTGCCTTCAGCTCAGATCACGATCTCGGGTTCTGGGATCGAGTCCCACATCGGGCTCCTTGCTTAGTGGGGAGTCTGTTTCCTCCCTCTCCCCCTGCTCGTGCTCTCTCTCTCAAATAAATAAATAAAATCTTCAAAAAAAAAAAAAAAGACATACAGAATGTAGAAGCACAGGTGGGCACAGGATGCCTTGTTCTGTCCTCCACAGCGTGGGAGCTAGCGGGGAGAAGGATCAGCAGCTGCTGCACCCCAAGCTTGGGAGTGGTTCCCCCAAGAGTACCTCAGGCCTCGGGGACATTCCTCCACCCCAACCTTCCTGAACCTGGACAGAAGGACAGTTCGGATTTTGGCCTGGCAATCAGGAAATCTTAGTAAATATTTCATATTTGACCGGGCATTTATTCTTTGAAGCTTTAGTTTTTCTTTCTACAGATTTATTTTATTTTACATATTTTTTTTCAAATTTAAATTCAAGATAGTTAACATATAGTGTAATTATTGTTTCAGGAGTAGAATTTAGTGACTCATCACTTCCATCCAACACCCAGTGCTCTTTACATCAAGTGCCCCCCCTTAATGCCCATCCCTCAGCCACCCCATACCCCCACCAACTCCCGTCCAGCAACCCTCAGTTTGTTCCCACAGTTAAGAGTCTCTTATGGTTTGCCTCCCTCTGTTTTTATCTTATTTTACCTTCCCTTCCCCTATGTTCACCTGTTTTGTTTCTTAAATTCCACATGTGAGTGAAATTACATGATATTTGACTTTCTCTGACTGACTTATTTCACTTCTTTCCACAGGTTTCTAACTCCTAAAAGCCAAACACTTCATTTCTGAATAATTTGTGAGGTAGTCAACAACTTGGGCAATGTACTTGAAACACATGTGACAGTCTGTGGCAGAATCAAGGACAGAAAAACACGTGGTTGTTTCGGGCCAACCGCAGTCTGGAACTCCCTCAAAGCCATGTTCTCTATCTACTTGTTCAACATTCCTTTGATAGGAGTTAAGAGAAAATAATTTCTATAATGTTCAAAATAAGGTGTTTTTTTTTTTTTTTTTTTTTTTTTTTGCCGTGCACTATGACATGACATTTAAACTTATTTGGAATTATTTTAACTGTTTAAAAAAATGTCACCAACAGCTCGGCAGTATTAGTCCCCCCACACTTAACTGAACATGAATATTGCCATAAAGTCTTTCAAAGTATGGTTAAAACAATCTTTTTTGGCTGGCCAAACTGTTCTCACTTTTCTGCAATTTCTGTTTTCTTTCAATTTGTTTGTTTGCTTGTTTTTAATTTCCCAAAGCCAGTCGTTTTCTTGGGAGCCACATGAAAAGACTTTCTATCTAGATAATGTAATAAAATGCAGTATGGTGTGGTAAAGCAGCACGATACTGTCCATTAGTCGGTTTCTGGATTTTAGCTGAAGGAGAGCGGATTTTAGGAGACTGTCCCTGGCTCTGGCGGATCTTGGGGCTGGTGCTGTTGCCTATAATTATGTTGCAAAGATACCATCAGGGATAGACTGGCGCCTGGGAGGCATGTTTTTAAATGTCCACTGGAAGATATTATCTATTTCAGTAGACAATTAACATTGTGCGGTAATGTAAGGTGTCTCATGGGCAAAATTGAGATAACAGGCACCATATTTCTGATCATTTCAGCAATGCCTGTGTGTTCTCTATATAAGGCACCTTGGCCAGCTATCTCCTCTGGCTCCAGGCATGGTGGGGAGGCACTGGGCTGAGAGAAACCTGGGTGGGAATGTATGCCCTTGGGCAAGACACTTAACTCCTCTGAGACTCAGTTTCTCTCTCGTAAAAGGGTGATAACATCAATTTTGCAGAGTTATTAGAAAGAATATTGAAGTTGCAAATGAGGCCATTATTATTTAAAAGTATATGATACAGTATAATATACTGTGTATGAAAACATTATATAAATAATAATTTAGCAATCATCCTCTTTTTGTTAGCCCTAATAAATCTTACTAACATATTGCTTCTTTGAAGAGTTAGTCCAAGAGCCCAGGCCTGTTATAAAACACTGATTTCTTAAATGTTCTCACCAGAAAAAACGCAAACAAACAAAAGAGGGTAAATATGTAAAGTGATGGATGTGTTCATTAACTTGATGGGGGGGATCCTTTCACAACATATACATATATCAAATCATCAAGTTCTATTTTAAATATTTTGCAAGTTTATTTGTCCATTATATCTCCATAAAGCTGAAAAAAAAAAAAACGCTGCTGACTGAGATGAGTAATGCTCAGCATTTACTGTAGGCTGGTCGAGGCCTTCACACGTCCTGTGGCGGAAGTGTCCTGTGTGGGTAGGGGTTCCCGGCAGGGGCTTTGGAGTCAGACCTGGGGGCGCTGCACTAGGGCCCTGCTCTTCCATTTCTGACATCTCAGGAACACGGCTTTGTCACAAACCTGTGTCTCATGAGGCCACGTTGTCACCCACTGCCCTCCCAACTCCAGCCACATGGGACTCCCTGTGGTTCCCCAAAGCTCCAGGCTCCTTTCCCTGCTTAGCATATTGTTTCCTCTGCAAGATGCCTTCCTCTTCCCACTCTCTGCTAACTCCTATTCCCCTTGGCTTTTTCCCAGACTTCCCTGACCCTCAAGACTGGGTTAGGTGTCTTTCCCATCTGCCTGCTCCCCTAGCCACCCTCCGTGTACCCCTATGGCCATCATACTGACATTGCTTTGTCATTGACCGATCCCCCCACCCTTTAAATATGGACTAGTATCTTGGGGTTTGGTGGGTGCTAGGCACAGAGCTTGGTGCTTTATGTGCATTACCTCGCTGAAGTCTCCTAGCAATTGTAGGAAAGAGGTATGAGTGCAGATAAGGAAAGCCAGGCTCAGAGAGGGTACAGGATTCCCTAACATCACACGAGGGCAAGCAGAAGATCTGGGATCTGAACCGCCCGTCTGACTCCAAACCTTTTGTAAGTCATTGTAAATTTCTAAGGGCTTACAGGGCTGAGCACAGTGAAGGCATGTCCCCGTAAGTACTCGACAAATCAGAGCTGTTATAATTTTAACCCAACCAGATGGTAAGCCTCTGCAGGGAAGGCATCTTACCCCACAGATGCTTGTGCCCCGCAGCATGGTACCCTGACCAAGGCGGGCTCAATGTGCGGAAGGCAAGGACACTGCACTGGCTTCTGGCCTATGTCCCAGAACACCACTCATTGTTTCTCAAGAAATGACTGATGTGTGTTGTTGTTGTTGTTGTTTTTATCACACATCTCTATTTAAGAGCTGTTTCCTTTTTGGTCATGCTCTGGCCCCGTTCCACTTCTGAGTGAGGAGGAGGTGGGACTCCAGAGGGGATGCAGAACCACTGCTTTCGGGTGAGACACACAGGAACCAGCAACCACCTAAATAAACGTCCTCTTTATTTTACCAAATATAATTTATCAGTTACGTTGACATTTGTCAATTCAGTTATAGTAACTATAAATAATTCTCTTAAGACACAGTTCTGTAACTTTTTAAGGATACAAGAGTAAACCAATGTTGCTCCTTGCAGCCAGGCCAAAAGTACATGCAGTCTGTGCAGTCGGGGAGAGGGGAAAAGAAATGAATCTTCCGTGAAAGTCTACTTCATTTTCTTTCCCTCTCACCCCGTGGTCCTCCCTCTGCTCACACACTCGGGGCTTGGGGCACGCCCACCTTCCTGTTTTTTCCAGCAACAGAGGAGGCTCCAGGTCTCCAGGAGAACACAAGGGGGCACAGCCTCAGAGGCAGGGGCGCTGGTTTCGGTGCCTGTACAAGAGTGTGTGTGTGCAGATGTGTTTGCAGGTGGAGGGCAAGCTGGAAGAGGGCCTGAGGGAAGAGCAGAAACAAGCCTGGGCTGGTGTTAATGAACTCTGCCAGCCCCAGCCCCAACTACATAGCCTCTACCATTCCTTCCAATTCGAAGGCTCCAGAAGGTGGCGTGGGTGGAGTCTCTGGAGGTCCCAGCCAAGGTCTCAGGATGAGGCGTGGGGCTGGGAGGAGCAAGGGTCCCTGCCTAGCCTGCCCCTGGAGATGGGCCCTTTCCACTACAGAGAGGAGGGTCAATGGGGAGGCCGTGCGTGGAGAGGCTAGGAAGAAACCTGCATCTGAACACCCAGATTGGCACACATGCAAGTGTGGACAGATTTCTGATCTGGTCAGAGCAATGGGGGGGGGGGCTGGATGCAGAGGCTCCAGTGTTCCCTGAAGCTTGCACTGGGCAGAGAAGAGCACAGCAGCTGGAGACGTCCAGCCTACTGGGTCTGAACCCTCTTTCGGGTGGCCGGTGGGGAGAGATGGAGGGAAGAAAAGGTGAGGAAGGGTAGTTCAGGGAAATGAGCTGCTGGTGGAGCGACGGGGCTGGGGGCTCTCGCTGGGGTCGGCACCGCACAGAGGTGAGATTCAGAGGCAGAACCTGGCCTGATGACAGACCGCAAACACTTTTAGCCAGGCAACTTTCTCCGTCAGGTCGGAAGGGGCGCAAGACCTTTGTATCTGGAGAATGAGCTGAACTGAGAGCTGTTTCCCTGGCCACTGGCACAGTACCTACCACGCGGTGGGCACCCAGTCACTATTGCTCAGTGGAAGCTTCAGACCATGCCTGCACAAGAGCTCCTCTTGGGGAGGTGGTGTATTTGTTGAATGGGTGAATGAGGGCAGAAGCCAAGCCAGAGGAAACCTGCCCTCCACAGCGCGGCAGCAGGAATGATCTCAGGAAGTGACGGAGACTAAAGTGGCCACATAAAATGTCCTTGGTGGCAGTGAAACAGCCCTGGTTGCCCTCTGTCTCCCAACCATCCTCCACGTACTCGCTCCCTGTCCCTAGTCTCGGAACCCAACCTGGCAAGCTCTGGGAAAGGTGGTGTTGAGAGGCAATGAGACACGAAGATTGAACAGAGATAAACAATCGGTCCTCTGGGCCCAGGGAGGATGTAGACCTTGTTAAACCTATTGGTGGACATGGGTCAACAGAGACCAGGCTCCTGCTCATTTCTTCCCAGATGTGACGATCAATGGGAAAAAGATCAAAAGGAGGGGCTGGCGGTGTTTATCAGGCAATGGGGTAAGGGATGTGTATACACTTTGAATGGTTAGTCCCCCTCACTCTTTTTGGGACGAAGGGCCGAGGATAGGGCTAGAGTTACAAGGGGCCAGAAGCAGCTATCTTTTTACTAGTGCTTTGAAGTTGGTCCAATTTTAGAAAAAAGTGTGTGTGTTTTAGGGGGATGGGGGAGGGGAATGATACTCATCTCTCTGTTCAATCAAAAAGAAAAAAAAAAGAGAGAGAGAGAGAGAGAGGAAACAAAAACAAACCCAAAAAACCAGAGCCCACTCACAAAGGGTTTCTCATTAGGGCCATGACTGAGTTTGCTAAAGCTAAACCAAACGTCCGCAGATCCTAGATGGAAACCCCTGCCCCAATCCCCCTCACCTGGAGGCACCCACCATGAAATTGCACTTGGTGATTGTCTCAAAAAATCTACTTGTACTGCTTATCTCAGTCCATCTGTCCTGTCGGAGTTCTTGCTATACAAACTTGGCTCAATGTATAAAAATTCCCATTGAAAATAATGAGAATTCGGTATCAAAGTGAAGTCGTAGAAAGAGGTGGGAGTGTGGAGTGGGGTGGGGGAAGGAGAACAAAAGAAAAAATTCGAACAAAAGTGCAGGGGGTAGGGGGAAAGGTTGAGTGACCAGGCTAGTCCCCGACATCTGTGTCTCGGTCCCCAATGAGCCAGAGGACATGGAAGCTGAGTGCTAGGAGCCCAGTGCCAAGCAGGTCCCCCAGAGCGGTCAAGTACGGGATGGAGAAGTTGTCCGGGTCCAGGCCCCGGCCCCACATCCAGTGCACCATCCAGTCTGCGATGTACAGGAGAATCAGCACCTGGGGAGACAGAAGGGCCCGGCCTATAGCCTTCCCCTCTCTCCAGGGGGAGCCAGAGGCCACAGGATAGAGCACATTCATCGTATCCCTGGGGAATACGCTGCGATGGTTCATCTTGCCACCCCAACCACCGCTTTATGTTCCTCTACTGCACAGTCACCGCCTGGAGCCGACCATCAGCGTCCCATGAGCCCTTTGCGGAGCATGATGCTGCTACTCCCCAGGACCTCCCCCATCAGCATCACATTCTGCTCCCAAATTGACCAAACGGGGGACTACTTAATCTAAGTCCTACTTATTGCAGCAATTCAGCCCTCTTGCCTCTAATTCTGGGTCATCCTATTCTTGGGTCACTCCAGTGCCTGCCATGTGGGCCTCTCCAGGAGCCCGGCAGGGGGCTGGGGCCTGGAGCTTGCTTTTCACACAGGGATTTCTCCTCGGAGCAGAGCGGAATAAGGACAGTGTTTGAGGCTGCTGCCGGCACAGTTGTCTGAGTAACAGTCGATTATCCCAAGCTAGCTTCCTCCTGACCCTTTCCATTCTGCTGTTGTGGGCTCAAACAATGCAAGTCTAGTTTAACATGAGCCCTAGCAAAATAGAATTACGAGTAAGTCAGCCGAGTAGAAAGCAGAGAGTACGTATCAACGCAAAAGACATTTTGGATTATCTGCTGCTTTATCTGTGCCCTTGCTTCCCTTCCATGTCTACAGATCAAGAATGATCTCGATTAGCCCTTTGCTAGTGGGCACAGGACCAGTGGCATCAGCAACAGCTGGAAGTGCGTTAGAAATGCAGAATCTCGGGGTGCCTGGGTGGATCGGTCGGTTGGACCTCTGCCTTCGGCTCAGGTCATGATCCTGGAGTCCCGAGATCGAGCCCCGTGTTGGGCTCCCTGCTGGGTGGGGAGTCTGCTTCTCCCTCTCCCTCTGCGCCTCCCCAGCTCATGCTCACCCTCTCAAATAAATGAATGAAATTGTTAAAAAAAAAAAAAAAAAAAGGAAATGCAGAATCTCAAGTCCTGCTCTTGCTCTCCCAAATCAGAATCTGCACTTTAGCAAGACTCACATACACTTCGAAGTTGGCAAAGCACTTGATCTGGAATACCAGGGGAGAGTGGGCAGGCCTGCATCTTCTCTACGCTCAGCACCATTCCTGACATGTGGGCTCCCTAAATGACCGCATCTGCGTGAGAATGAAATGCTTTCTACCGGTAAATCTCCAACACAGTCATTTGGGAGGGAGGTTTTACTCTTGACTGTGCTTTGCAAAAACTGTGGTATGTAAATTCTGCCTGAAGAGGCTCAGATGCAGGAAATGGAGACCTTGGGGGAACCTGAAGCCAGAACCGATACCTAATTTTAGGCCAGCTTGGTGGTTCTCCTGTCTTCTCCCCGAGGCCGCCAGAGGCTCTGGTTCCAGCACCCTTCATGCTGCCCCTGCCTTGCACGCAGCTGCCTGGTGCTCCCAAGGCCTGCCCCCGGCTCTGCATGAGGGCCAGCCCCCCATCGCTTTGCACCCTTTCCAGCAGCTGCAGAAGAGTCCCATATAAAGAGTGTGGCCCGGACAAGCCCTCCCCTCACTGCAGCCTTGTCCCAAGGACACATGGCTGAGCCGGCGGGAGCAAAGCGATCAGGAAGAACCTCTCCAGGGCACTCAGTGCCCTGCCCTGGTCCGCCACAGCTCTAGGGAAGACCGCAGAGGTGAGAGTGGGAGCCCAGGGCTAAGCCCCAGCCGCAGACCCCCGGCATCTCCGCCCCCGCTTTCCCCACCGAGGGCACTTAACTCCTCCGTGCTGGGCAGTGCGGCAGCAGGGCAAGAGCATGTGGCTGGTTCTCGGCCCAGCCCTCGCCAAGATGTCCCCACACACAGGCTTTTTAAGGTTTTAAGGTGAGAGGCTGGAGGACGAGTGGTCACCCAGAGGGCACTGGTTAAATGAAATTATGTACATCTACAGGGTAGAAGAACGCAACCATAACGAACCAGGGTGGTCTTCTCTTTATGTATTGACATGGAATGATCTCGAAGATAAACTGTGCTGTGAAAACACTGGGTGTGGACAGTGCGTGGAGTATGCTACATGCGTGTTAAAAAAAAGGAAAACAAGAAGAATTATACGTTTGCTTGAATAAATATAGAAGAGGCTTGAAAGAGATACAGGACATGGACTACGTGGACGGCCGGGAGGGAAGAGGCTGGCTGGCAGAACGAGGGCGGGAAAGAAGAGCTTTCACTGTGAACCTTTAAAAAAGTTTTGAACGATGGGACTGTCATTACCACTCAAAAGTCAAGTCTATGGCAATTGACAATGTCTGATAGGGCGAGTGTGGCTCCACGGGGAGCGCGGGAGGAGGGCTGGTGAGCAGGGGACAGTGCTGTGTCTTGACCGTGGTGCTGGATGGACGGATCGACACGGGACAGAACTGCACAGAATTGCACACGCACACGGGTGTGTGTAAAACCGGTGTAATCGGAGTCAGCCCCGTGGATAGTTCCGACGCTGACTGGTTGGTTTTGTGACTGTACTGAGTTATGGGAGATGTTACCGGTGGGGGAAACCGGCTGAAGAGTACATGGGGCCTCTGTGTACATAAATTATGCAACTTCTTGTGAATGTATAATTCTTTCAAAATAAGAAGATGAAAAAAACATGGGCTAACACTACAGGGGAGGGAGTGGATTGTATCACGGAACGGCAAGGCTGGACGGGGTCCTCCAGATGACCTAGTTTGGTGGTTTTGACCCTCTTTTAAGTTGTGAAACCCTTCATTCAAATGACATTTTCTAAGGAAGGCCCAGCATGCAAAACAACCAACAGGAGCTCTGTGGCCAGGCCAGTGGGGGTGGTACCCCAGGCCCACCTGCCCAGCACCCTACAACCACCACCTGCCTACAAACCACCACGTTGGGGCCATGCCTCTCAATTGGCAAATGTATCCTGGAGGCTCAGAGAAGTAAAGCAACTGGGCCAGAGTCACACAGCATGTTGGCGATTCTGCTGGAACCACGGCCTGTTCTCCGGAGCCCCTGTCCCGTGTCTCTGGGCCACCCGGTCCCAGAACGAGAGGCGGCAGAGGGTGCAGTGGGCCCTCCCCACGCTCCTGCCCGCCCGTACCTGGAGCAGTGCGGCTGTCATGTAGAAGATGATGAAGACGAACGTGAGCGTGGTGTGCCCGCCCTGCATACAGCTGATGGTGTAGAGGAACACCAGGTGTCCCGGAACCACAAGTAGGAAGAGGACTCGGGCCGAGCGAGAATTCACATCTGGGACCAGGGGAGAGAGGGGGGGGGGGGGGGGGGGGGGGGGGTGAGGAGGAGGAGCCCTGGCCCCAGAAGGCCTTTCAGGCCGGAGGTGCCCCGCTACACCCCAGGACGGCAGGTGGCTGATGGTCTCTACCGCTTCCCCCCCCAAGGTCCCCAGCCCCCGTGGCGTCCGCGGAAAGGACAGTCTTCCTGCCTGGGATCTGTTCTCCAGAGAGCTGGTGAGGCCCAGCAGAGAGGGCGAAGCTGCCCAGCCAGGGCCCAGATGTTTCGGAGGGGAGGTTCCCTCATTGTTGGCCCCCTCCCTCCGGGGCTGGAACGGACCAGGAGGCCGGGACTCTGTCATTACCGGGACTGAAGAAGGTGGTACAAGGACTGGGGCAGCGGCGAGGGGCTTGCTCAGAGTTCTCCCCTGGCATCCCATTCATGTGCAGGAAGGTGGAGATGCGGCTGGCCTGCACTGCCACCAGATTGCCCCCGACACCTGCAGAGAGACAGAAGCGCTGAGGCGGGGGCAGAGTGAGGTGTGGGGAGGGCACGACACATTCACCGGTCCCCGGGAGAAGAGTGAGAAGAAGGAAGACAAAGACCCCCCGCACCCCCGTTCCAGGAAGTCTTCCAGGTTGCTTCTATCCTCCCCTCTGCGGAGACGTTGGCCAACCCACGTGGCCCTAGGGTGCTGAGCGTTCAGGAAGGGGCACAGGCAGATCTGCACACTTAGGCAGCCTGGGCACGGGCAGCCCCACACAGCCGGGGCGACAAGGCCTTGCCCTGCCCGGCCCCTCTCCGCAGCTCTGAGCAGACCCAGGCTCCTGTGCTGGTTCCAGGAGCCAAGATCAAGTGTCGGGTTTGAGCTCTGGCCTCTGGTGCCTCTCCTAGGAACGGTGCTTGTTGTTGTTTACCCTCCCACCCCCGACCTCTTCGCTGCTCTTCTCAGCCTTGCCTCGAGCTCTGAGAGGCTGGGCATCACCCATGCCATCACCTACAGAGCGCATCACCCACGCTCCGCTGCTGGCTGCTTCTCATTGGGTTTCAACAGGAGCCAGCAGGACACACTCAGAGAGGGTGGAAGGAGAGAGAGCTCAGGTATTTTTTTTTCTTATCCCTCTCTTTTTGGCAGTGGCTTACCCCTGTCGGGGGCAGAGGAGTGTTCTCTCTAGGCTCCTCTAACATTATTTTCTCCTCTTGACCCTGGAGGACAAGGGCTTCTGGTTGTTGCTAATCTCTGGGTCCCTCCCCGGCTCCCCGCTCTGTGAGCAGCCCCCTTGATAAAGTCCTGAACGGTCTGAGCCGGATGCTCTTGCTGCCGGAGTCCTGACTGATACAAAGGCCCCAGGTCCTTTCCTCCTGCCCCTCTCCTTTCCCCCGGCAGCTGATGCCAAGACCTCACCATTAATCACAGGCGTGAAGACAGCCATCCCTGCGAAGTTGGGGTCTGAGACAGTCTTGTCCAAAATGAGGCCTCCCACACTACACAGACAAAGACAAAGTGACACAAAGATCACCGACAGGTTGTATTTCAGTTCCGGGGATGACAGGCCCATCTGGCCTTGGGGAGCAAGGGGCTCCCAGGGCTCCCTTGTCTCCTAGTCCTTGCCTCCTTTGCCAGAACCAGTTGCTGTTTATAATAGTGAGACTTGGCACAGCGCCCCCCAGAGCAAGCTGGTGGCACGGGGTCAGGCCCCTGCCTCCTGTACCTGCCCACCCCCGCCCCCCAGGTTGGCTAGAGGAGCCCAGGGTGAGCAGCCCACGAGGACCGCTGTTCTGCCCACTCAGTTTTTATTTCCCCTTGTGGTAACAGCACTGGGCTCTTCCCCAGGAACTACCTCTCTCAAACTCAGTCACTATGGTTCAGGTGACATTGCTCCAAGGATGGCTAGGCCCCAGCCCCGTCCAATCAGAGCATCACTTCCCTGAGGCCACAGTGAGTCAGGGATAGCCCTGTGAATGGATGAGAGCCAGTGAAATTCTCTGGTGGGACTCTGTGGAACTGTGAACTTCTTCCCACTGGAGTTAGTATGAACCTGGAGCCACAGGCCATCATAGGGAAAGGCAGAGCCAAAGAGAGATACAGAACATCGCAGCCCTGATGCCCCTGAATCCAGCTCTGCCATTTTCGTGCCCTAAGCCAGTGCACTCTGCTTTTTAAGGAAACCCACGTCAGATGGTTTCTGTCACATGTGACAGAAGGCCATGGAGCCGATACACTCTGGAAGGCGTTTCTAGGCTCTGTACCACATTTCCTGTCTCCAGGGCTCAACAGGGAGGCTGTGGCGGGGTGAGAAGGGGGTGAGGGTGTGTCCCAAAAGCCCAAGCCTACCTGCTGATGGCCATGGCAATGATGACAGGCTCCCAGCCCGAGTACAACACCTCCCTTGTGGCTGGGCTCCGTCGGGCCAGCACCACCCAGACAGGCAACAGGGCCACGAAGAAGGCACACACCAGGGGGTAGATGTATTGCCAGTCATCTGACGGAGGCAGAGGCGAGAGGAAGGTGAGCGCTGCGGCGCCCGGCTCCGGCCTCCCCTGGCTCGGCCCCAGCCACGGCGCTGGTAGATCAGCAGGAACCCCACACCAGGTGCCTGGATCATCCATCCTCCCTGCAAGCCCAGGAGAGGGGGGGCGGGCAGCCTTGTCCTTTGTGTAGATGAGGAAACCAAGCTGAGAGCTTCCCAGGCCTGGGGCTAATCAGGGGCAAGAGACCAGCTTCTAATGTTCCTTGCTTGGAGCCCCAGAAATCCCTGTCTCCCCCGCTCCCCCACCCATGCTGCAAGCAGATTCCAGGCTTCAGCTGCTCTCCTTCAGCCTTTCACCTTTACTCCTCCAAGGCAAGTAGGAGTCCACAGGACCAGGCAGGAATATATTTCTCAGATACTTTCCCCTGTGCCCCTGCTGCCTTGCGTGACTTTGAGCCAAGCTCGGGGAATGGGGCCGGGGAGGGGGGAGTTAGTACAAAACTGCGCTCCAACCACACGGTTAAGAACATAGGGGAAATCCTTACACCTTTGCAAACCCACTGCTGTCTCTCCCAAATCCCACCCGGGGGTCCACCCTGGTCACACCCTCAGTGGCCTCAGCCTCACCCCGCTCCAGGTAGAGTCCCCAGCTGATGCCTGAGAGCAGTGCCAAGGTGATGAGGTCACCCAGGCTGGCGGCAATGGGCGTGGCCACGTTGTCTGGGTTGATTCCAATCTTTCGAGAGCCAATGATGACTCCAATCATGATCATACCTGGGGAGGAAGGGGAGGGGCCAGGTGGTGCGAGAAGAGATAAAAGGGGTATCAACGAACAAAAGGAGATTGCAGGTGCCAGGCCCGGCCCTCCCTCCTCCCCCGCCCCTCTCTCCCTTCCTTACCCAACACCAGGGAGGCAATGAAGGCCGTGGCCACGCTGCCGGCACAGAGCAGGAAGGCGTGCGGGATACTGAAGTGGCCATCAGGGATCCAGCCAAAGACAACGGCTGCGATGGATGCCAGGAAGCCCACGACTGTGGCCTGCACCTGAGGCGGGAGTGGTTAACTCAAGAGAGCCAGGGGCAGCAGGGTTCCTAGCGCGGGTGGCCCGAGTGCTGGGCCGGCCCTCTTCCTGGCTCTGTGCAGCCCCAGGAGGCAGGCTGCGCTGGACTGTGCAGTCCCCCCAGGCTGGAATGATGTCTTTATTTATTTAGTTTCACACCAGACACTGGTCCTGGGCAGCACACCCCGCAGGAGCCCAGGACATGTTACTGGCTGAAGGAGCCAGTCATCCCCTCTGGGGACTGGGGTGAGAATCAGCAGAGCCTGAGCCTTCAGTCAGGAGACAAGGCCTGGGACTCGAGGGGGAAGACTCCCAGTCTGGAACCCGTGTCGCCTCACACGGGGATGGGACAACGGTGGACGAGGACAATCCTGCCCTCCCGAGTCCGATTTGTGGGAACTCGAGCCCAGTGGACCCCCGCAAGCCAAGAACTGACATGGGACCTGCTGGGGCCCTCCCCGTCTTGGCCGCTTGCCTGGGAAACTTGGTTACCTCCTAGAGCTGCTTCAGGAGAGGCCAGCTCAGCAGGATGCTGGCGCCTCACTCACAAGCTGGCTGGGGCTGAACTCAGTCTTTCAGATTCCTGACTAAGGGGGAAGCTTAGCCCACCCTCTCTAGTCTCTGCTTTCTTACCTGGATGAGGGCCATGTTCCCAGTGATCATCCGCCAGAGCTCCTTGGGTGTGTCCATGTGCCCAATGTTGGCCTGGGAGAAGGAGGGGAGGCGGGGGCTGGAGCTCCAGGCTGGGAAAGGCCTGTGGCTCCATCTGTTAGGACCCTGCCTGGATCAGGAGGCAGTGAATGGGGTCTAAGACGCTGGGACCGGAACATAACCGGAACATAACCCCCAGGGAAAGTGAAGCAGCATCACGGGGGCCGGAAGAAGGAAGGAGCTAAAGAGCCTGAGCTCCCGCAGCTGGGCGGGGGCAGAAAGGGGGCTCCCAAGCCAGCCCCCTCTCTTCTCCTCAGGACAACTGCTGAGCAGAGGCAAATTCCATCCTGTGTGCCGGAAATGCGGAAGCCCATTTCCACATGGGTCAGAGGGACCCGATCACTGGCTCTGAAGCCAGCTTGCCATTCTAGGGCAGGAAAGGTCAGCTGCTGGTGTGGGACTGAGGCTGCAAAAGGGTTTGGGAAGAATGAGGTGGCATGGGAGTAGGCCGGAAGTCAGGCAGGGTGGGCAGGCTGGACAGGCTGCCACTCCCTCTGCTGCCGTCTCTAGACTTGTAGCCACACGGGCCATCCCTGCCACCCGGCTCCCCTGGCCTCCTGAGTTTTATTGCTTCCCACCTCCCACCCCATGGCCCTATATCCGGTTCAGTCTCTGGGCCATCATGGCTGATCTACGGGGCTGTGGGCAGGGAGAGTGATAAGCAGCCCTCTTGCTGTCTATTCCCTTAATGAAGAGTAAGCTGCCATGAGGGAAGGGGGAGGGGATGGATGGGGGGCTGGGAAGGCCTGGCTCTGCTCCTGCCCAGCTGCGGAGTAGGGCTGGAGATCAGAGGAGGCCCCCGTCTGTGCAGGTGGAGGGACCAGCATGATGCTTGCCTGTCAAAGCTGCACAAACAGTCACGAGGCGGGTTGCGGAGCAGGGGGTGAGGCAACAGTCCAGGGACGGCTGGGACATCCAGAAACCGAGCCTGGGAACCACTCTGGGCAGGGAGCCCCTGTCCAGGAGCAGGACACCCAGGCTGGGATCTCCCTACACCTTCCCACCCCAGCCCTACACTCCAGGCCTGGGCGCTTGGGAAAGGCCTGCAGTGATCTCTCAGTCCGGCTCTGTGCTGCCCCAAGTCTTCTGTGTGTCCCATGCTTCCCCGCCAGGACACTCACTGCAGTGGACAGCCTCGATGCCAGGGTCATTTCCAGGTTCCCCTTAAGCCCCAGCAGCGCAGGCACCAGGATGAAGACCTCTGTCACCTTCTGGAAGACTTCCCAGTGCTACAAGGTGAAAACAGAACCCAGGAATTTCAGTGCCCCAAACGGCTGGCATCAGGTTGAACAGAGAGTCTGGGATCAGAGGCTTGAGGAGGAAGTGCAATCAGCAGGGTGTGAGCACGCCAGCCGCCTTTTCTCCAAGAACCCTGGACCCAAACCAAGACCATGGTGCTCCAACAACACAGCCCCCCCTTCCTGCCACCCAGAAACGGGGAGACATGGAGGGGCTCATCCAGGCAGGAGACCTCAGCCTGGCTTCACTCCCCCGCCTGCTTTCTGGAGGTGAGGGACAGGAGGTGAGGGCCCACACGGCTGTCACCCCAGGCTGGCTTACACGCCAGAACTCCTTTGTGATCCCCCCCTCAAATAGCAAACCCCAACCTCTCTGCCTTCAGTCCAGTTTCTCCGTGGCCTCAACCTTGGGTGGTGTTGTCTCAGCTGTTGAGAGCTGGGCTCCATGGGGCTGGGGCTGAGGAGATTAGTTTGTTTGGTTTCTGTGTCCAAGGGCTTTGGGCCTCAGCCACAGCAACTCTCCTCCTCAACAGGCTCTGAATTAACACTGGGGCCCCCAAACCTCTGCGTGCTGGTTCGCAAGAGGCTTTTTATGTCTCCTCTGCAGTCCCTCACCCCACATACCTCCCCCAAGCTCTCAGGAGAGGCGAGGGGGATCTATACTCACTGCAGGATATGTTCCCTGCAGGAAGAGCACTGGACTAGGAGTCAGGAGACATGGGTTCTAGTCCCGGGCCTGTCAGGCTTGGCTCTCCTACCAGCTCCTTCAGCCAAGAGCTGTTCGGTGCCGACTGCCTGCTAGGCTGCTTATAAGCACTCTACGTTGTACAGTTCCTCATTTCGACCGATCAACAGTCCACTCAGATGGGGGCTATTTTTAATCCCCATTTTGTGAATGAGGAAAATGAGTTTCAGAAGGCACTATGCTTGTTTGTGCTAAGGGGGAAAAAACCAAGGAGCCAGGATTGGCTATTTGAAAGCTACTTTAATTGCAAGTGAAACTGAAGACTGGCAAAAAAAGCCTGGGTTTGCGTCTCCCTGCCCGGTGCTGACTGCCACATGGGTTCCTTTATTTGTTCTTTATTTGTTTTAGGAATGGTTTGGAGAGGGAGGAGGGGGCAGGCGGCCAGGCGGGCGTATGGAGGTTGACCAGAGGGTCATGGTCGGGAGGCAGAGCGCTGTAGGTGTGAGGACACCGGACCGAGAGCCTTGGGTCTCCTACAGAGACCACAGGGATGGGCCTCATGCTACCTCCCCAGCGTCGGCCCACACGGACCTGCCTGGGGACCCCAGACACACTACGGGGCGCCTCAAGCTCCCGACTGTAAAATGTACAATTCAGGGGCCACGTCGGAGGGTCTCTAAAGGCAGTTCCAGCACTGATATTCCATAGTTAAGAAGGAGGACGGCTGCAAATCAAACCCGCAGTGAGATTTATCACCTTATGCCCACCAGGATGGCTACTACGAAGACACCCCAGAAAGCAACAGGTGTCGGCAAAGGGTGTGGAGACACCCGAACCCTTGTGCACTGTTGGTGGGGCCATGGAATGCTCCACTGCCTATGGAAAACGGTGGGGAGGGTCCCCCCAAAACTAAAAATAGAACTACCATATGAGCCAGTAATCTCACTGCTGGGTATATATCCCAAAGAAGCGAAAGCAGAGTCTTGAAGAGATATTTGCTCACCCACGTTCCTAGCAGCATTATGCACAATGGCCGAGAAGTATAAGCAACCGAGGTGTCCACTGATGGATGAATGGACACACGAAAGGTGTATATGTCCAGTGGAACAGTACTCGGCCCTCACAAGGAAGGACATTCTGACCTGTGCTACAACATGGATAAACCTTAAGGACATTATACTAAAGTGAAAGAAGCCAGTCACAAGAAGACAAATACTGTATGATTCCACTTATATAAGGTATCTAAAGTAGTCAAATTCATAGAAATAAAAAGTAGAATGGTCGGTTGCCAGGGGCTGGAAAGGGATTTCGTGCTTAGAGTTTGTTTTGCAAGATGAAAAGTTTCAGAAATGTTGCACAACAATGTAATATACTTAACACTACTGAACTGTACATTTAAAAATGGGTAAGGTGATAAATTTTGTTATGTGTTTTTTTAACATAATAATAATAATAATAATAATAATAATAGTAGTAGTAGTAGTAGTAGTAGTCATACAAGATGAGCAAGGAGTATCAGAGGGGGCCAGGGCTAGGGCCCGAGACCTGGGGAGGCTGGACACCAGGAGGTGTCCTTACCTATAAGGTAAGGATTTCTCTTTTCCTGTCAGAAAAAGAGAAATGCGTTTTGTTTGTGTGCGTGTGTGGTGGGGAGAAGACCATACCAGGACGCTGGGGGAAGGGCGCATCTCCTTAGGGCTAGAGCACACGCTTACCTGAGCTCCTGGTCTGGCCCCTCACAGGCGGAGAGCGTAGGGCTCTCTTTAGGGGAGCCCCTCTCTAAGACTACGGATGGGAAAGAGTCCCCCCTGCCCTGCCTCCCTCTTTCCTAGCAAGTTGCTGAGCTTCGAGGTACCCGCAGGAAGAGGCAGGCCCTCGCAAACGCTGGAAGGATGCGAACCCCTTGTCACTCTTGAGGTGCCCCGAGAGAAGGCGGCCCCGGCGAGCCCCATCCAACCTGGAGGAACTCGGGCACTTTTCCTCTCGGACACGGCTGGTGCCTACCACTGGGGTTCCAGTTCCCTGCAGGCCCGGCCATATGGGGCTGTGCCTCATCCTTTCTCCCCTAAACTGGACAAACAGCTCCAAGGAGGGGAAGACTTCCCCTCAGCTCCCCTCCCCTCATGAGGGTGGCTGACTGGGGGCTTTCAAAGCTTCTCTCAGAGCACAGCCTCATATCCCCTCCTCACTGCAGACCATCTGCCCCTCCCTTGGCTCAGCGTAGGTAATGTATATGAGCTCCCGGAGTCAAGGAGCCTGGAAAGAGATATGTTAAGTGTATGCATGGAATACCGTCTAAATTGTTTGTCTTTGTGATTATTTAAGAAAAAGAATGTAGGAAGCGCAGCTAAGCCCCTCTCAGCCCTCCCAGGGCCCTCTGCCTCCCAGCACACTCGTTAGCAGGACCGAGAAGGTATAGGGTTTCAGAGGTGATGAGCTGAGAGACAGGCAAGGGGAGCAAGCCGCCACAGTACCAGCCCCTGTGCAGAAGTCTTTCCAGCCCACACAGAATTCAGCCTGGGATCTCACACCACCTGACCAGCAGCCCAGCAACGCCCTGAGCTGGCACGTGGCTCAGAGTAGCCAATTCCTAACACACATACTTTCTTCACCCACAGAACCTTCTCAAAGAGGCAGCTCAGGCGGTCTCTCTTTCTTCCTTTGGCCTAATTCAGGCCCATCCTGTTCATCTTGGCTGGGAGTGCCCGCCTGCTCCTGAAGTCAGACCTGTCAGCCAAGCCTGCACCCACGCCTTCCTGCTCTGCTGGGGATAAAAAAGGGAAGCAGTGCCCCACTCGGCAGGGGGAGGGCGTCCACAGACAGCACTGCTTTTCAGAAATGCAGCTCCTCTCCCCTGTCTTTCTCCGTCCTTGACAGGGGCTGCGGTTGGGGGCTCATTGGGCTCTGCTATCCCGGGAGGTGAGAAATGAGACTGCTCCCCCCACACCCCAAAGTAATCCTGATTCAAAGCGATCACCCTAAATCTCGTACCTCAGCGGCCTAGCCGGTACCTCTCCCCCGTCCTTCCCTATTGCCTCTTCCATCCCTTACCTCCTCCAGCCCCACAGACTGACTCCCGCCCGCTTTCAAGTACTCTGCCCTGAGCTCCCTTCCCCACCACACCTCCCCGCCTCCAGACGGTAGAAGCAGGGAGGAAAGTCGCAGCCAGGAAAAGTTGGAATCAAGACATTAAGAAGACGAAAATCCCTAGAGGTAAGCTCTGAGCCCCAGGTTGTGGGAGGACCCCAGAAGCTGGGCTGCAGTTGAGCTTTTGGGGTGAGGACTGAGTCTGATCACTTGTCTGAGCCTTTCCCCCTCTGCAGGCATCCGAGGTGTCGGGCCTCAGGGCAGCGCCTGGGTATTCAGGGCTGTACGAAGTGTGAGAAAGGAAGTGGTCAAGGACAGGATCCGAGAGTCCCGCCCAGGAGCGCCAGCAGCCCTGGGAGCAGGCCAGCCAGGGAGGATGCCTCTTTCCCCTCCCCCCCACTTTCATCTTGGTAGGCTCTTCCATATACACAGCAGGGCGGAGAAGCCAGAGGAGGAGGTATTTGGGTGAGGGGCTTGTCTCCTTTCCTTGGGATCCTCAGCAAGTGAGTAGTGAGTTAAAATAATACCTGTCTTAACACAGTTGGGAATTCCAGGGAAGGTTGGTCCACCACCTCCTGTCTCCCCTATCCCTCAAAAGGCCGACAGCAAAGGGAAGTGACTTCGGGGGCAGGCGGGCCCTCCCAGCCAGCATGCAATGGCCTAGGACCAGACTTGGGGGGGCGGGGCCCAGAGCACCTGTGGCAGATCCCCATCCAACCATATTCAACCCCCTCCAGTCCCAACATGGGGCCCAATCCTGCTTGCCTTCCTAAATATCACGGGAACTCGCAGCCACGGTGGGATTTCGGAGCAGATGGCTGGCCCTTTATCCTTTTCCTACTTTTGGCCAGTACAGCAGCCCCTTATCTCACTGCCGAGGCTGGCTGTGTGCGTTGACTGGGTGAGAGGGCAGATAAGAGGCAACAGAAATGACCTTCCAGAAAGAGACTGAGTCTTCTGCAGTAGTAGGGAAAGATGGGGGGGGGCGGGCCCTGGACCAAGGAGACATCCGCACCAACTCGGACTTCTGTTCATTTGCTCTGAGACGCTGGGGACACCCTATAGCCATCTCCTCCAGATGGCCCCAGTCTTTTAGGCACTCCCAGATTCTGTCCCACTGAAGGCCCGCTTAGCTTATGAAGGGAGGATGCAAGTGTGAAGCCCTAGAAATCATCCTGCTCTTCCTGAATCTGAGATTGTCAGCCACCCCTCCCCCGGCCCCCCGACCTTTGCTTCCCTGGATGTGGACTCAGAATCTCCCTGCAGTCCCATGTCCTGGTCTTTCTGCACCCTCCTCCTACCCTGATATCTCTGTAGCCATCTGCAGGGCCTGCTTCAGCCCAGCTGTGGCAGGAAGGTTGGGGGAGGGGGACAAGGACAAACCAGCCATTGTCATCCACATCCATGGACCCTAGCTCTGGGGTGAGTCTAAGTGCCACACCGAGGGCAATTGCTGGCCCTCTGTGGGCATGTTGGGCAGGCTCCAAAGGTCCCTACCAATGTCCCAGGCTCATGGGTGCGGGGTGGGGGTGGGGCAAGATGTCAGGAGCCTCTTCCAGCTCTGGAATTCTCCGAGTATGGGGGGAAAGGGGTGGGGGTGGGGGACTGCTAAGGACCTTTGTTCTTGTCCACTTTAGAGTATAACTCCAATTGTTCTGGATTCTGATCCACCCTGTTCTTCAAGGGAAGACAAGAGAGAGAGCAGACTCCTGCCGAAGTCTTTAACCAACTGGTGAACCATGGACATGGTGTAGGCCATAGAGGTTAACGGCACGGGCTCTGAGTCAAGATGACCAGGGACGAGTTACCTAATCCCTCTAAGCCAAAGGCTTCCTATTGACAAAATGGAGAGGATTATGGTTTCCACCTCATGGGCCCACCTCCAGAAGGGCCCAACAAATGCTGTTTATTATTACTGTTATTAGTATCCAGAAAATAAAACAACTGGAACCTGGCTCTCTACCTCTTTGTAAGTACCAAACCAGAACCCCAGAACTCTTAAGAATGAGAATCAAGGCCACCGGGAAGAGATGGAAGAGTCTTACTTCTCCTGTCACTAGGCCCCCTCACTGCCCTCGGAGGTGAAGCAGCCACTAGGGGGAGGAGTCCAAAGCCTACCTTCCCAGCTCCAGGCTGGCTTCCCAACCTCCATGAGGAACAACCCAGAAGACAGTAGGGTAGGGGAGAGGGAAGGCAGTGCGAGGCGCTTTGGCATGACATAAACACCATCCTCATTAGCAAGCAAGCTTCTCCTAAGGGCTCAAGTCAAAGTGGTCCAGGTGGACACCGCTGACGGAACCACCTACAACCGACCACCCTCAGTTCCCTGGGACACTGGCGTAGTAACCTCCATCCCACCAGCAGGCCTCTCTGCATCACCGCATGCGTCCTTTGTAGAACTGGCTTGGCACCGGGGAGGGGATGCTGAGTTCCATGTCCTCCTGGGAGATTCCATGGTTAGGGACAAACTGGGAGGTCCCCAGGGCCAAGGCCAGATCTCCTCTGGTCTTTGTATTTCTCCAAGTACCTAGGACAGAGCTCAGCACACAGCAGGACTTTGATACCTGCTAATGATTTACTTCGATAAACCTAGCGCCTCCGGTCTAACTCCACTGGGCTTGTCTTCCTGCACTTCAAAAAACTTTTCCCAGGAAACAAGACTGGGACCTCTTGGACCTGAAGGTTCTGGGTGAGTCCTAACGTGCAGTAGGTTACATAGCATATCCCTGGCTCTCAGCTTCCAGGTCCTGCCAATTCCCATCCTTAGCTCTACCCAGTAGCCTCGCAAAGAGCCCTCTTTGCCCAGCGTAGGTTCATGAAAGACAGGTAAGAAGCCAAGAGGAGAAAGAGTTCTGCCCAGGCCTGGTTACATTCTGTCCCCATTTACACCCCATAGTCAGCACTTCCAGGTCTTGCCATGCCAACCCCCCACCCCACTTCCTGCCCAAATCATGCATCAGATGGCATGTGCCCACCCCTGTTCCCCAAGGAGATCGTGCCAAGGTTCCAAGCAGATAAGCAACAGAGAATGCTTTTAAGAACCTTCCCACTTAATTTGAGACCCTCTTGGCAGCCGAACAAATTCCTGCCCAGCAGGGGAATGGAGGGGAGACTTGAAACTGAGCTTCCTATTGTGGGTATCCTTCAAACCCCAAGTGAAGGGAAAATAAAGCATAAAGAGGAGTCCCATCTAAGTGTCTCCCCTACAGAGCTGGGCTCAGGAGGAACGCCCAGGAGGGATGGCAGGCAACAACCTCATTCCATCCCTCCTCCTCCAAGCCTGAGCTCTGGAACAGATTCTGCTTCTGTTAAGCAATGCTGCCCTGACCACCTCCTCAGGGCTACTGGGCTTCCTTGAGGCTTCCATAGAAAGTAACTAGACCGAGAAGAAGTCGAGGACGTGATCCAAAGGGAAACGGTTCTAAGAAGCAGCAGCTGCTTCTCACAGGGAGGTGGAGAGAAAGCTCCAAGAGTCGGTTTCGCGGGAGGAAAAGGTAGCCCCGGGCTCATGGTCAAGAGCGGCCCTCCCCAGGTCCTACCTGCACGATGTCCAGCACCATGCCAGCAGCCACAGTCCCAAAGCCTGCCAGGAGGAAGGGGAACAGCACTTGCAGCCCAATGGAAAAGGAGGTCTCCTTGAGCGGGGAGGGCGGTGCGGGCCCCCGGTCCGTGCTGACGTCATCACTTTCATTGCTCTGACTCCCGTTCTCCAGCAGGGCGTCCTCCTCCCGGACCCCCTTGGCGTTGGCCCGGGACTCAATCACCACCACCTCCACCCCGGCCCCATCAGGCCCCAGGAACTCTGAGGTCCCGGCCAAGGGCTCTCGCCCGGGGCCATCTGAAGAGCAGGGCGAGGGAGTAGGGCCAGTCCCGTTGAGCTGGTGGGCGTCCTTCGGCTCTGGCTTAGAGGACATGACGGGAAGGGAGGAGGGGAAGGGGAACTTTCCTTTCTCTCTCCCTCTCTTTTTTTCTTCTTGCTTTCTCTCTCTCCCTCTCTAAGTCGGGAAAGCACTTAGTCTTGGGGTGAACCCAGGCTTGGGCGCCGCGGGACCTCTTCCCACGGCTCTCCGCCCCTACCAGGTGCGGCAAATGCTGGTCCCCCGACAGGCAGCCCCATCAAGCACGAAAGCCGCGAGCTGGAGGGAAGCTAGAGACTCCCCACCAGACTCCGCGGCCAGCCACTAGGCGAGCAGAGGCCTGACTCCGGCCGGCCAGCTCGGGGCCGGGGGGAGACGTATCTGGCCTCTTAATATTCTTTGGTTCTGAGCAGCAGGGTCCTCAGAGCAGGGGGCATCCAGAGTAGAAGTGCCCAGCCAAGTCCGTGGCGCCCTCTGAGGTGGCCCTTCTTTCATGAAAAGTAGCTTGAGTTCAAATCCTGCGGAAGGCAGCCTCGGCCTAGGGCTGCTGCTCCGGCCTGTGCCCCCGGCTGGGCTCCTTCAGCTTCCCACAGCTCCTCCGGCTGCGCTCGTCTCGGCGCACTGTCTGACGTCCTTCCCCTTTCCTCCAGAGATCTCCTTCCTTCCTGGGAAGACCTTGTCCTGCCCCAAATCCCTGGTCCTTCAAGTCACGGGAATCTGTGTGGAACACCTGATGTGGAAGGAAGAAGACAAAAAAGAGAATGTTATGACATGGCCAAGGACAGCTCATACCGGCACAACTTTCCCACAAGGCAGGCATAAAGGGTTTGCTCGTTTCCTCCTTCTTTTCGCTACAACTACCCATTCCTGCCCTGTGACCTCTGGAGGCCCAGCAGGCGCGACCCCTGCCGTCCTGCCGCCCGGCAGCTCACCGCCCCATGGGGATCACCACGGTAGTCAACAGCCACGAGATGGGGCCAGCCTGGGGAGTGGGACCACGTGGCGCAGGAGACCTTGACGTTGTCTTCTCAGTGACCAGGGGTGGACACGGATGTCCTGGGGGAGATCCCTTCTTGAACGCTCATGAAAAACCCAGGGTTATTTAAGTGTGGTCTCCCAGTGGGGTCAGTTACAAATTCAGTCACAAGCTCCCTGCCACACAGCACTCACACTCCACTGCAGAAAGTGATTGTTTATAGTCACAAGACAGCTGGGCAAGACAAATAAACAGGGAGAATCTGATCATTAAATGAAAGTCTCCAGACCCCCAAATGCCCTAGCCCCCGAGAGGGGAAAAAAAACCAAACCAAAACAAAACTAGAAGGACTCCCTGGGCCATGGGGCAAGGCTGCCAGACCAAGGCCAAGAGCCAGAGGCCTACCCACTCCTGCCCTTGAGAGTCAGCAGTGTTACAAAAAGCTCAGACGCTGACTGGGATCCAGGCTTCTGTCTCTACTTCTCTCCCCCTGCTCTTGGCCCTGTGGGTTTGTCAGATAGGACAAGAGAGTTATCTCAGTTTGAAGGAGAAGGTAAAACTATTGGTTATTATGAGAACATTTCAGTTCCCTAGGTTCGCCCTGTTCCCCAGGGTTACTGAGAGTTGGATATAGTGGAATTCTAAAAAACAAAAACAAACAACAAAAGCAGCAACTAAAAAAAAAAAAAAAAAAACTAAAACAAAGCAAAGCAAAATACAAAGCAGCATAAGCCAAAATGCACTTGCTCCCAAATGCAAGCCTCTAGCAGCAACGGCCCCGCTTTTCTTGTTTAAGGAATCCCCAGGCCGTGATCCCACTCTATCCCATTTCACCAAAACAGATCGTACAAGGAAAAATAAATTTAAAGCGAATTTCCCTAGGTAGGATGACCAAGGACTTAAGTATTCTAGACACACACAATTAGTCAACTCCAGTTTGGGAAAGGGTGATTCAAAGTCCAGTAACTGACCCATGGGAATTGTTTTCTCTTTCTATGGGCTCAAGTCACACATCCAGATTCCCTTTTCCAATCTCCTTAAACACAGTCCCATGGTTCTCTCAGAGACCCTCACTAGAGATCCAGAAATTGCCCTCAGGGCAGGAGAGAGTCCACTGCTCCTATGCCAGCAGTGTGTGCTAGAACTTGACCCTCCCTCCTCCTCCTGTCTTCCTGGCAGGCTACCTAAACTGAAGGGGGGCTCCCAGGAAGAGAAGCCAGTCCCTCACCCCACTCCTTCCACTAAAGAGACTTCGGACGGGCCTAAGGCCCTCGGATGAAAGGAGCAAAAGTGAACCAGGATGCCCTGAGGAGGGAACAAAAAAGACCCGTTTTAGTATCTGCAAACCCAGGGAGGGGGAGAAGTAACTGGGTGGCCGCCCCCGCCTCTCCCGCATTCAGACTCAGCAAATGCGCTGCGCGCCAGGGCTCCCGCCCTCCGCCACCCACCGCCCCAGACCCACCAGGACTGACCTGCCTCTCGCTTGGGAGGAAGGGGGGCGCCTGGCGAGTGGCAGCAGGGACCCGTGGTCTCGGGGGGTGCAGGGTTCCCCCTCTTCTCATCACTCCTCCTCGGCAGTCCTCCTCGGCCCCCGGCGTGCCCCCCTCCCCCGCACCCCCGGCCAAGGCGAGCGTCCAGCCGCGACCCCCGGCTCGCTACATTTCGCCTCTGCGTTACAGCGAGGCCGCCGGTCCGCTTCCACGAGGGGTGGGTGGCCGGGGAGGGCAGGATATACCGCCTCGGGCCCGGGCGGGGGGGACCCGGACGGGGGGACCGCGGGGCTGAACTCACTCGCCCCCAATCGCTTCTTGCCCGCGGACTTGGGCCCGACTGGTTGGCTGCTAGTGCTAAACGTGATCTGGGGCAGACTGGGTGGCACCCCCCCCATCAAAAATAGGTTCGGGATGGACAACGGCAGCGACCAATCGGAGGCCGGGCAGGGGGCGGGCTCAGCCTCGGCGCGGCCCCTTTCCTTCGCTTTGTGCCCGGGAGGCGGGGCGCCGGCGAAACGCGGTGCGAGGAGTGACGGGAGCTGCGGGCCGGCGGCCGGTGCCGCGAGCTCGCGGGTCCCCTCGCCCGGCGGCCGGCGACCCGAGGTTCCCGCTGCCCGGCGCTCGCGGCGCAGGGCAACCTCCTCCGGGGCCGCCCCGCCGGGAGCCCCCCTACGCCCTTCCAAGGCGTGTGCGCCTGTGCGCGTTTCCTCGCACATCTTGAGTGTTTTCTCCAGCCTGTGGCCTTCGGGAAGACCGGGAAGCGTCGGTGCGGAGCCAGCCGGCTCTGACCCCGCGGGCTCAGGCAGCCATCCCCGTGCTCCTTTCCGCGCTCGGCACCCGGAGAGAACCGTCCCCACCTCGTTCTTGGACACAGCCCCTCTCTTGTTGGCTCGGCACCTCGCGCTGCCTCCGGATCCCGCGTTCCTCTAAGCAAATGGCTCAGCCCTGACGGAACCGGCCTTAATAACGTCCCAGTTTTGGAAGGGGTGGGGATGGGCGGGCGGGAGGGAAAAGAGGTCAGACTCGCGCCTGGGGTCCCACGGGCACCACCTGAGGGAGGTGCCGGGGGCGAGGGGAGCGTGGCTTCCTCTGACCCACTGATCTTGGTGGCAGCACAGGGGAGAGAAGTCTCCATCCCGGGCTAAACGAAATCCAACTTTCCCTGACGCACCTTGTGGCATCAAAGAGGGGTGTTCCCATCTCGCCTTTGCCACTTCCTCCCTGGGGTATCTCCACCTCTCCAACGCAAACTCAGTACCAGCTCTCTTCGGGATGTTTTTGTGCAGGGGGTGTGACCTACCCCAGAAAGGAACTGCCACCCCCCAGGTTTTCCCCTCTTGTCAGTGGAACCTGTGACCAGTGGTTCCTTCCTGCCCTTTTCCACGGGAAAGGTGGCTCAGGGGTCATTCTAGGTGACTCCAGACCACTGGATGGGTTTGGGAGCAGAGATGGGCCTGGAGAGAGGAGAACATGGTACTGTTGGCTGTCCTTTCCTCTCTCAGACACACAAGAACACACACGCAGCAACCTGAGCAGGTCATTCCTTTGGACGGGGGGACAAACATGAGCAACCTGGCCCCCCACCTCCCACTCTAGTATTTAGGATTATTTCAGTTTAGCTGCTAGGACATTTGCATCAAGGGCCTGCAGTGTCACAGGATCTCTATAGGAAATGTCAGTGTATTAGAACTCCAATTTTGGGGGCACCTGGGTGGCTCACTAGGTTAAAAGTCTGCCTTCAGCTCAGGTCATGATCCCAGGGTCCTGGGATAGAGCCCCTCGAAGGCTCCCTGCTCAGTGGGGGCTTTTCTTCTCCCTGTCCCTCTGCCCCTCCCCCGCTCCTGCTCGCTTTCTCTCAAATAAAAAAAAAAAACTTAAAAAGAACCCCAATTTTGGCTTCAAACCCTGGGTCTCTTTGCCTGGAGACAAAAGTAGCTGCTAGACTAGGAAACAGTGGGCTCTATACAAAAGGATCCATTTTTGAATAGGGGGTGTAGGATTAGGTGGGAAATTAAGGCTGATGTATCTGGGGACTTTTCAGTCAGGGGCTGGAGACAGTTCTCATCCTGTCCCGTTCAACAGTCTTCTCTGCTGCTTTAAATCGGTGCCACAGCTCAGCCGCCTATGCAAAATCTTGAGGTCCCCCTATTCCCTCCCCACTTTCCATTTTTTACCCACCTGAAAACAGTTCGCTTCTCCTGTGGGTTTTGTTGTTGTTTTTAATCAAAGTATACCAGACATGTGTGAAAATGCACAAAGCCTAAGTGTACAAGTCAACAAATTATGATAGTCAACATACCCATATAACTGCGACCCAAACCAAGAATTAAATCGTTACTGGAATCCCAGAAGCCCTCCTCACTTTCCTTCCCAGCCACTACCCCACCTTCCTTACCAAAGGTAACCTCTAACACCATAGAATAGTTTTGCCTGGTTTTGAACTTTATATAAATGGAACCATTTGTGTAGGTATTATTTTATGTCTGGATGCCCTCAATATTATATTTGTGAAATTCATGCATAACACATTGTGGTAGCAGTGGCTCATTCATTTGCATTGCTTTACTGTATGGCATTAAATGAACATACTATAATTTATCTGTTATTTTGTGGGGGGTTTTTGTTTGTTTGTTTGTTTTTTAAGTAGGCTCCATGCTTGTGGAGCCCACCGCCGGGCTTGAACTCACGACCCTGAGTTCAAGACCTGAGCTGAGATCAATAGTCAGATGCTTAACCGACTGAGCCACCGAGCTGCCCCTGTTATTCGGTTGTTGGACATTGGAGTTGTTTCCAGTTTGGAGTTATTATGGATAACGCTGCTGTAACTATTTTGTTCGTGTCCTTTGGTACATTTCTGTTCATATTTCTGTTGGATATATACCTAGGAACAGAATTACTAGGTCATGGAATAATCCTATGTTTAGTGTTAGTAAATGCTCCTAAATAATTTTTTCAACTGCTCATGTTAATTACACTCCTGCCAGCATGTCTTAGAGTTCCGATTACTTCACATTTTCGGCAACACTTTGTTTAGTCAATCTAAAAAGATTTAGGGCGCCTGGGTGGCTCAGTTGGTTAAGCGACTGCCTTCGGCTCAGGTCATGATCCTGGAGTCCCGGGATCGAGTCCCGCATCGGGCTCCCTGCTCGGCAGGGAGTCTGCTTCTCCCTCTGACCCTCTTCCCTCTCGTGCTCTCTATCTCTCCTTCTCTCTCTCTCAAATAAATAAATAAAATCTTAAAAAAAAATAAAAAGATTTAAAAATTTTAGCCATTCAGGTGGGTATATAGTGGCATCTCATTGCAGTTTAAATTTACATTTCCCTGATAACCAATGAGGTTAATTAAGCACCTTTTCATATCCTTTGTCATTTGGATATCTGTTCAAGTATTTTGTCCACTTTTTGGGGTCCGTTTTGTATTTGGCTTTCTGTCTTACGGCTTTGTAGGAGTCCTTTAAATATTTCAAATATGAGTCCTTTGTTGGTTTTAGGTATTGCAAGTATTTCTCTGAGTATATAAATACAGAAGACTTTGGTTTTGGGGTCTTCTGAAGCCCCGGGACCACTGGGACAAGACTGTGAGCTCTGGGTCCATTTTGATCACTCGTGTATTCTCAGTTCCTGGCCCTTAGTAGGACTCAGAAAATACATTGAATGAGTAATGGATGAGATAGATAAGACTCATCCAGGTAGTTTGCCGTGTGTTGTGCTGATCCCTAGGGTCAGGCATCGAGAGGGGCTGGAGGGAGCAGATTTCCTTCCAGCCCAGCCAGCTGTGACCTTGGGAAGGGGAAGACACCCAGCCCTTCCCTACTAAAAGAGCAGAAATAGCTACAATCTGTGAAGAGAGAAGCACGGATGTAGGGAGCAGAGGTCACAGATGAAAAGACAGGAACTAGCAGCAGGTAGCAAGCCAGCCAGATGCTTTAGAAGGAGGGACTCAGCTGGGGGTGGACGCTCAGAGACTCTCAAGGAGACGGTGAGCATCACAGCAGACAAGAATCTCCAAAGTTCACATGGGCCTCCTACTGCCTCAGGACGTGCCCACTCCTAAAGCTTGTTAGCCGAGAGAGCTCTCCTACACTTAGACCCATTTTTCCCTCTCTGAAGGCGCTGCCTTGAGACTTTGGTTGCCAGGTCTCGTTCCCACCTCCACAAGGGGAACTCTTTTTTTCAGATCTGGGCTTCCTCGTGGTCTGTAATGTCCATCCTGAAGATGGAAGATGATTACGTCATTGCTAGTCCCTTCTCCAGGAAGTCTTTCCCCAGGCCTGTGGCATTCTATAGCACTTCTCTGTCACTGTCTTTCACCCCAGTGTCCTTTCTTTTTTTCCTTCAGCCACGGCAGACACCAGGTCAGCTCCGAAGTCTCTGTAGGAGAGGGATTTCTCCCTTGCAACACTCTAACACACTCACAGCACCCCTCTCCCCGGTCCCTAGAAGACAGTGAGGCTAGTGGTGGCTTCAGAATTTTCTATATAGGAGGACTATGGGGTAGAAAACTGGTGGGAGAGGAGCTAGATGGTGTGTCGTTAAGTGGTGTTTGTATAGCAGCCACAGTATTTTCACCTAGAATATGAGATTTTTCAGTGGGGGTGAAGGATTTGGGGGAAGGGGGAGGTGTTGCTCACCGACAGGGGCCTGTGGAGGAGCCTGTGAAGGAAGCATCTCTGTGGGGCAGCCTGCTGCAGTCTTGCTTGGTACTTTTCCTAATAGGGGTTCATTTAGCCTCAATCCTGAGGTCCTCCATGGCCCGCGGCCTTCCTTCAGGGACAACTGAAGTCTCCTAATGGCTTTTCCATGGACTACCTGGATACTCATCCTGAAACATCATGAAATTCCAGAGCCCTGCACATCCTGGATCCCCTAACCGGCCTGTTATAGTCACAAGACTAGCCTGACATGGCTGGAAACTTTTCTGTCTTTTGTTTCTGCTGGGGAAGGGGTGCCCCCTCCCATTTTTCCCCTTGCCATAACCCCTCCCCTGCTATCTCCTTCCCAGAGGTCAACTTCTTTCCTGCTGCCCAGAGCTGAGGTGATATCCCCTTCCGGCTTCATTCAGTTCTAGGAGGATGTAGTGATGGGGGTGGGATAGGGAAGTGTGGCCATCTGTGCTCAGGGTTGGTTGTTCTCACCACTGCCTTTGCTTCCCTATAACTGAGCTGCCCTTTCCCAAAGTGCCCTGGATACTCTCTCTGGATTCCTTTGGGCAGGAAGGTTCCAACTATTTCGAAGCTGCAGTTCTGAAATCACTGGGTATCGCTGGAAAGCCCCAGGGGCAAGCAACATTGTCTGGTGAACTATAACTGGGGATATAGTAGTAATCTTTGAGAAGAAGTGCGGCAGAGTGGCACATGCCCCAGTTTTGTAATCACATGGGTTTGAATCCATGCTTAGCCACATATTACGTGTGTGACCTTGGGTAAGCTCCTTTATGTCTCCGAGCCATATCTATAAAATGGAGACACTACTCTCTTTTTCAGAGATGCTGTGAGGATTAGTGATAATCCAGCATTTGGAACACTTCCTGCACATAGTAAGAATATTATGATTCCACCAAAGAGGAAGAGGCACCATCAAGGATTAGGCATATGGAGGGGGCAGGTCAGACTCTCTGGGATGCACACTGAAGTCTAGACTTTGCAGACTCTGAGGGCACTCCTAATTGGGAAGGGTTAAAGATGGACAATTTTCAGCATCGTGGATGTCGGTGGGGAGCTAGTCTCAGGGCAGCAACCCTACAGTGGTTATCAGCCAGATATGGGTAATCTTTATCTTTCCAGAGCCAGGATGCAAGAGGATCCTAATTTGCAAACCAGGTTATCATTTTAAACTGCCCTCCGTGTTTACTGTTCTTTAATTATCCAATAGCCCAGTGTTTCCTAAACTGGCCTGGTCATAGGAATCACCTGTGGGCACTTCTTTTAAAATATGGATTTCCAGGCCTCTCTTCTGGAAATACTGTTTCCAGAATCTGGTGCCAGGCCAGGAAATCCACCCTTTTATTTTTTTTCAAAGATTTTATTTATTTATTTGACAGAGAGAGACACAGCGAGAGAGGGAACGCAAGCAGGGGGAGTGGGAGAGGGAGAAGCAGGCTTCCCGCGGAGCAGGGAGCCTGATGCGGGGCTCGATCCCAGGACCCTGGGACCATGACCTGAGCCGAAGGCAGACGCTTAACGACTGAGCCACCCAGGCGCCCCGGAAATCCACCCTTTTAATTGGTGCCCCAGATGACTCCCGTGATCTGTCCAGTTTGGGGAATGGTGCCCCAGCCTGGTGGTTTTTAACCATGACTGCATATTAGAACCTCCTGGGAAGTGTTAACAAAAATATACCTTTGTCAGGGCGCCTGGGTGGCTCAGTTGGTTAAGCGACTGCCTTCGGCTCAGGTCATGGTCTCAGGGTCTCAGGACTGCCTCCCTGCTCAGCGGGATTCCTGCTTCTCCCTCTCCCCCTGCTTGTTTTCCCTCTCTCGCTGTGTCTCTGTCAAATAAATAAATAAAATCTTAAAAAATATATATATATACCTTTGTCATAGGAGGAAACACTGAACTTTGTCTGGGAAGGCTGTGGAAGTCTTCCAAGACATGGAGATGCTTCAGTTGAATCTTCCTGTGTGGATTTATCTATTCACTCCCTTAATCCTAATAATTACACTGTGAAGTAGGCTGTTGCAACACAATAGGTTGAAAACAAGTCCATGGATTGGAGAAAGGTAGGTATTTTGAAAAGTTATCTAGGTTAGTCATTAGGGAAACACAAATCAAAATCACAGTGCAATACTACATCACACTCCCTAGGTCAGCCATTAAAAAAAAAAAAAAAAGAAAGCAAAGCCCAGAAAATAAGCCTAGGTTGGCGAGGATGTGGAGAAATTGAAACCCTTGTATATTTGCTGGTGAGAATGTAAAAGGGTGCAACCACTGTAGAAACATTTTGTTGTTTCCTCAAAAATTTAAGCATAGAATTACCATCTCCCTAGCAATTCCACCCCTAAGTCGATGCCGTAAAGAATTGGGAATAGAGGGGCGCCTGGGTGGCTCAGTCATTAAGCGTCTGCCTTCGGCTCAGGTCAAGATCCCAGGGTCCTGGGATCGAGCCCCGCATCGGGCTCCCTGCTCCGCGGGAAGCCTGCTTCTCCCTCTCCCACTCCCCCTGCTTGTGTTCCCTCTCTCGCTGTGTCTCTCTCTGTCAAATAAATAAATAAAATCTTAAAAAAAAAAAAAGAATTGGGAATAGAGAAAAGCATTCTAGTTGGAGGAAACAGTGAAATGGCAGGCAGGCCAGGGAGAATGTGGCATTTTTGGGGAACAACAGGTTTTTCCATATGTAGGGGGATGCATTTTGGGGTGCGGAGGGAAAAGACAGTGTGGTACTTTGTGATGATACCAGTTACACAGCTTGAGACTTATCTTACTTGGACTTTTTGTTTGATGTGCTGGTTTTGTTTTCCCAAGTAGATTGCAAGGTCCTTGAGCATAGATGCTTTTTTTTTAAATTTATACTAATTTTTAATGCCTAATATTTTAAAATTTTTGTGCTGTTGGCTGACACATTCTAATTTTTAAAAAAGATTATTTTCTTCTTTTTAAGAGTAGTTTTAGGTTTACAATAACATGAGAGAAAGGCACAGAGACTTCCCGTATACCTCCTGCCGCCATAAACATAGCCTCCCCGTTATCAATATCACTCACCAGAGTCGTACATTTCCTACCAAGGATGAATCAACATGGACATATTGTAATCCCCCAAAGTACATCATTTACCTTAAGGTTCCCTCTTGGTGCTGTACATTCTATGGGTTTGGACAAATGTATAATGGTATGTTTATCATTATAGTGTCATACGGAGTATTTTCACTGCCCTAACAATCCTTTGTGCTCTGCCTATTCCTAACACCACCTCCCCACGACCACTGATCGGATTATTTTCCTGTCTCCATACTTTTGCCTTTTCCAGAATGTCCTATAGTTGGAAACATACAGAGTGTAGCCTTTTCAGACTGCCTTCTTTTAGTTAGTAATACACATTTAAGCTTCCTCCATGTCTTTTCATGGCTTGATAGCTCGTTTCTTTTAGTGCTGAATACTATTCCATTGTGTGGATGGACCCCAGTTTATCCACTCACCTACTGAAGGACATCTTCCTTGCTTCCGAGCTTTGGCCATTGTGAACAGGTCGTTGTGTAGATAAATGTTTTCAACTCTTTTGGGTAAATACCAAGGAGTGCAATTGGTGGATCATATGGTAAGAGTTTTGTGAGGAACTGTCAAACTGCCCTCCAAAGCTGCCATATTATTCTGTATTCCCCCCAACAATGAAAGAGAGTTTCTGTTGCTCCATATCCTCACCGGCATTTGGTGATGTCAGCGTTCTGGATTTTGGCCATTCTAATAGGTGTGTGGTGATATCTCATTGTTTTAATTTGCATTTCCCTGATGATGTATAATATGGAGCATCTTTTCATATGCTTATTTGCCATCTACATATCTTCTTTGGTGAGGTGTCTGTTAAGGTCCTTTGTTTTATTATTTATTTATTTTTAAAGATTTATTTATTTATTTGACAGAGAGAGAGCACAAGCAGGGTGAGTGCAAGGCAGAGGGAGAGGGAGAAGCAGACTCCCTAATGAGTAGGGAGCCCGATGTGGGACTTGATCCCAGGACCCCAGGATCATGACCTGAGCCTTAGGCAGACGCTTAACCAACTGAGCCACCCAGGCACCCCAGGTCTTTTGTTTTAAACATTTTTTATTTAAATTTAATTAATTAACATATAATGTATTATTCTTTTCAGAGGTACAGGCCTGTGATTCATCAGCCTTGTATAATACCCAGTGCTCATTACATCACATGCCTTCCTTAATGTCCATCACCCAGTTACCCCATCCCCCACCCCCCTCCCCTCCAGTCTGTTAAGGTCTTTGGCCCAATTTTTATTCAGGTTGTTTGTTTTCTTTTTGTTCTGTTTTAAGAGTTTTTTGGTATGTTTTGGATAGCAGTCCCTTATCAAATATGTCTTTTGACATTTTAATTTAAACTTACAAATTGAGTTCTCCTTCCTCAATCAGACCCTCAGATAGTGAGTCTCATTCACTCTCACAGTGTCAATTTATGATGTTAGGTTGATAACTCCCAAATATCTCTGTCTTAGACTTTTCTTCTGAGCTCTAGGCTTGGATGTCTCAGCACTTCCAGCTCATGATATCCAAAATGGAGCTTGTCATCTCCTAGATATCTGCTCCTTCAGTAAATGAAGTCACCTCCCATTTGCTCATGTCAGCCACCTGGAAGTCATTCTTGATGCCTTCCTCTACCCTACCTCCCCACTACCCATCAATCACCATGTGCCATCCATTGACTCCACCTCCTAAATACCTAAAAAAAAATTTTTTTTATTGAGGTAAAATTCACATATAAAAATGAGCCATTTTAAAACATACAATCCATTGGCATTTAGTACACTCACAATGTTGTGCAACCATCAGCTTTATTTAGCTCCAGGACATTTTCATCACCCCAAAAGGAAACCTTTTACCCATTAAACATTTACTCCCCTCTCTCCCAGCTCTACTAGCCTGCTTTCTGTCTCTGTGGATTTCCCTATTGTGGACATTTCATATAAATGGAAACCACGCCATAGGTGACCTTTTGCGTCTAGCTTCTTTCATTCAGCATGATGTTTACAATGTTCCTCCATGTCGTAGTGTGTGTTAGTATTTCATTCCTTTTTATGGCTGAAAAAAAGTTCATAGTATGGATATAACATTTTATTTATCCCATTCATTTGTTAATGGACATTTGGGTTGTTTCTACCTTTTGAATACTATGAATAGTGATGCTATGAGCTATTGTGTACAAACTTTTGTTTGAGTACTTCTTTTCCATTCTTTTGGGTACATATGTAGGAGTGGAATTGCTGGCTCATATGGTAAGTCTACATTTCACTTTTTGAGGAAACAACAAGATAATGAAATCTTAATAGATTTCAAAACCCAGGGGTGGGTCTCCTGGCTGGCTCAGTCGACAGAGCATGCTATTCTTGATCTTGGGGTTGTGCATTCAAGCCCCACGCTGGGTATAGAGATTACTTAAAAACAAAGTCTTAAAAAACAAACAAACAAACAAACAAACAAAACCCAGGGCGCCTGGCTTGCGCAGTCGGTGGAGAGTGTGACTCTTGGTTTTGGCTCAGGCCCTGATCTCAGGGTGGCGGGTTGGAGCCCTGCTTCTGGCAAAAGGCTTGGCTCGGGGTCTGCTTGAGATTCTCTCTCCCTCTGCCCCTCCCACTCACGCTCTCTCTCTCTCTCAAATAAATAAATTTAAAAACAAAAACAAGGATGTTTCTGCCACTTGGGATTCAGTGCTGGTGCAGAGCACTGAATGTGTGTCACCCCACACACATATTCCTGAGACTAACACAGTTCAGGACCCAGAGAAATACTTCTCTACAGAGCTTGCCCTATGTCTTCAGAAAAAAAAAGAACACCTTGAAGATGGGTAGGTTCTGTCCCTGTGAACTTTTGAGACACAACATGGCTTTGGAGTGCAGGGAGGAACTGAGCTGTCGAAGTGCTTAGCTAAGAGAAAAGAAAATTGACTTGTCAAATCCTTCCTCTTGATAGCATGACTGCAACGGATTCCTGCATGACATGTTCTTTCTCAGCAGTGCTGAGTGTCCATTTTCTTATTCCTCGTTGAGTTCCAATTTCTGGTTCTGGACGTAGTCATGAGCTAGTGTAGTATTTACAACATTGCACATGGTGGCTGAGGAATATCTTTTGGTATTAAACACTTTATATTGTTCTTACACTTTTATATTTGTAGGTTTGGATGTAACATATATGAAGCATGATACTTATCCTTTCTATTGACAGCTACATGGACACTGAACAGTAAAACTGCAAGTAGTTTCCTTTTTATGGAATTATTTATATTTAAATTTTCAAAAAAAATGAATGCAGACTTTGTGTCTTTCTACTATCTCCTCTGGGGGGAGAAGAATATTGGATTCAGAATGGCCAAGTTTTTAGCAACCGGGTTCAACATCAAGGGACTCCAGCCACACTTTACTCCTTTCCTTTCCCAGCCTCTTTGCTTATGACTATTTTGTCTTCCTTCCAACCTCAGGGCCTGAGGTGTGAGTAAGAAGCTTGAGCCAAGTCCCTAATGGGGATGTAGGTTTATTGCAGGATCTTTTTCAAGGTGGATTTGGGGAGTGGTAGATGGATGCAGGTAGGGGTGGAGGAAAGTTCCAGATTCATTGCCCCTTTCTGCCCAGAGTCTTAGAGCTCATGTTGTCCTGGTGGGCCAGCACTCTCGGCCACTCTTTTCAGAAGCCTTCAAGGGCAAAGGGCTGGAAGGTCTGCATTCTTCGAGCCGGGATTTGGAGCTGTTCCTTCTCAAGAACCTCCCTTCCCACTCCAGAGTCTGGAAAGACTATCCTTTCTGGCACTAGAAGAGAGTGGTGAGACCCAGTGGGGACAACGTCCCTGCTCGGTCTTCTCCCAGTTATCCCATGGATTATTAGAGACCCAGCTGTCCCCAAACTCAGAGAAGGGGAAAAAGCTGAACCCAGAAGCTGGGGTGGGCGTGGTAAGGAATGTTGACAGACAGAGGGAGAGGTGTGAATAGAGAGAGGTCAGCCAGGGGAACAGCGAGAGCTTGAGCGAAGAACCAAAGCCAATGGTAAAACAGCCTTTGTCCTTGATATCTCCTTGGATCGAAATGAATGAGCTACACATCAGAGGTTCTGGGGGCAGGCGGTGTGGTGCAGTTGCAAACTTGGACTTGGGGATTTTTGACTGGCATTTGAATTCCGGGGCTGCCCTTTAAGAGCTATGGGATCTCGGGAAGATGACCTCTTTGAGTCTCAGTTTCTTTCCTCTTCAGTACTCTTAGCACAGGCTTTGGACTCAGAGAGACTTTGCCCCCAAAACCTGCATGACCTTGGGCAAATTACTTAGTCTCTGGGTCTTAGTTGCCTCATCTATAAAATAGGAGCACTAACACCTTGGAGCTGTTGTGAGGATTAAGTAAGATTATGGATGGGAAGGAGATTCCATTATTAATTAGGACCATGGAACAATGGTGCATTTGGGGCCAGGTGACATGGGCTTGGATCTGCCCCCAGCTAGGTGTGTAGCCCCTTTGAGGACCAATTCCTTCTCTGTAAGAAGGGGTAATAATACTTTCTTCATGGGGCTCCTGTGGGGCTCCGATGAAATAAATAAGGTGTACGAAAGCACTTTGTACAGCTCTGTACGAAGGTGAAGGATTGTCTGTTCTTTAGCTCACCCTCTAACAAAGGCTGAGTAAGTTCTGAACTGGCCAGAAAAAGGGAGGGTGAGGGAAGGAATGTGAATCTTAGGGGGAGTAGCGAAAAAGCTCAAATAATCCCCACACTGTGTTTCTAACTCTTTCCATTAAGCCTAAGCTCCAAGGAAGAGCTCACGGCCAAGGGCACGGAGGGAGGTAAGGAATTGGGGATATGGGGATATTGTGAGGTGGGAAAAGGAGCCTTCTGCTGTCAAACCCCAGGAAGGCACAAAAGGTCCTTGGTGAGGCAAAAAACAGGGAGTCTCTCAAGTCCCAGCTCCTCTGTGTCTCCCTCTCTGACCCCCACTCCCTTGTGACTCACAAAACTCAGCTCCCAGCCTTGAGCCAAGAAAGGCTGCCTTCCAATGCCCCCTACCTGGCAGCTACTAAGCGGATTCCAATATGCTCAGGGTTGGATTCCAGAGAAAGAGGACTGTGGGGGCTCTGCTGTCCCCTAAGGCAGAGTAGCTTGCCCCTCCTCTGCCCACCACCTGGGGCAGAGCCCCTCAAGTCAGGCTCCTCCTTGCTCCCCCACCCCATACCCGCCACTTCCCTTTGAGAGGCAGGAACTGGGACTTGATGCCAGAGCGCGGCTGGTCCTGGGCCTCACGGCAGGGCAGGATCATGAGTGCGCTTCTCTTGGGAGCTCAGCCTATAGGGTGTGCCAGGGAAATGTTTCCACAGATTAGTGCCTCCTGGGGTGGGACAGCAGCAGCAGGCTGGCAGGGACAGGACAGGGGAGGGAGGAGGGAGCAAAGCCCGGGGAGCCCTTGGGAGGAGCCCAAGGACTGAGGCTTTCTTCTCTGGGCTCCAGCCTCCAGAACCAGGGGGCCTGGGGTTCCTGCAAAGTCCTCTGCCTCAGTTTCACCTCTCAGTGACTGCTTGACGCTACATCGCTCACTTTATTGGACTGGTTGTTGTGGTAATTACGGTAGTATCACAGTTTGACTAAGTTCTGCGCCAGACGTAGAATAAATTGGAGGGATGCAGGGGGAGGGATGCAGGGGCAGGAGAGGAGAGATGAAGGGCCAGCTAAAAAATCCAAGGCAAGGGGGAGAACGAGAAAGGGAGTTACAGCAAAAAGAAATATATCAGTGATGGAGAAGGCAGCCTGGCGAGCATGCCCTAAATTACACGCCTCTAGAAGGTAAAACCTGCTTGAGGTTTTCCAAATCTGCATTTGTCAAGTCAGGCCTTAACAAAGAGCAGTTAAATAACCAGTGTAAGACCAACCAGCCTGGTAACTTCTAAGATCGGGACAAGAAGGCAGTAAATGCTGGTCGGCCGAGGGATGCAGATGCTTGGAGGAAGGAAGAAGCCAGATTCCTGCTGGCCCTGCCCTACCCCTTGGCCTTGATCTTTGGTGACTTCAGGAGCGAGTAAGGCCGGTGGGTGATGGATCACCAAGTGGTTTTGACCCAAAGTTTCATCAACATTAGCTTTCCCCCTTGGGTTGGTCCCGGCTGGGGTCAGGCAGCCCTAATCCAGCTGGCTCCTCGACCTCACAGTTCGTGCTGGTGAGGCGCTGGCTCCTGGTCTGCATCAGCATTCTGGATAAACTCAAAGATGAATTTCACCTGGGTCTCATAGGCTGGGACTGAGATTTTCTCATTGATTCCGTGGATGCTGAGCGAGAGAGATTTTGGGGAAGAGAGGAGAGAACCAACTGCTGTAGCGGAAGTGATATTACAGAGTACCCCCCACCCCACGTCCCCTGAAGCCTTTGACCCTCCAGGGGTAAGAAGTGAGGTTTCATATGACACGGAGGTCGTCTCTCCAGGGTCCAGCCCCATGGCAGAGAACGGTGTGGGGAATATAATAATAATAATAATAATAATAATAATAATAATAATAATAAAATCCTGGGGAGTTCACAGTCATTTCCTGTTCGGGAATCTTATGTGATAATTTCTCCTCTCAGGGGAAATTATCTTCTGAATTCTCTTTCTCTTAGGCCAGAGTCCCCCCTGGCCCCCACATTACTAAGGGCACAAAAGGAGAGAGACTGCCCAGGGTTCCTGTGGGGCCTCTACTTTACCTGGGAACTTCTCATCAGATCTCGTGCCAATGATCTGCCTCCACACAACGCAACACACAACCGAACCACACATGTAACCACAAAGAGGAAATAGTAGCAACCTGCTGCCCCAGTTAACAAACAAAACCCATGAAGCATGTTCTTATGCTCATATTCAAATGTTTTCATTCTATTGGCCTCTGACTTTTGGTGGGGAAATCAGGTCTGGGTATGCTAAGGAACAGAAAGATAAATGGAATGCAATACCCCCCACCTCACACACACCCCAGGGCTAAAAATTTGCTGAAGAACCCACCCATAAAGTAGTAATTCACACATAGTAGTTAAAATTGGTGATCATGTCTTAGATTCCTATAGTGTGTTTTCTTCTGAGAATTCAAAGCATGTGTCTGCCTTTGACCACATAGAGGTCTGGACTTCACTGAGTAGTAATCGAGAAGTCTAGAGAGGTAAAGTACTCTTCCAAAGGGGGGGGGTCACACCCAAGGGTCCTACTTCTACCAGGTTCTTTCCAATCATCTGATTATCTCCATCCCAGAAAAGTAGTGGCCAATTCCCATACACTCCGGGGAGTAGCAAGACTCTAAGACAATGAGGAAAGTTGGCCAGTTGGGCTCAATAACGTCTTCATTTTAGTTTGTGCAAACCTTGGCTTTCCCGCATTCTGTGGACTGGCAGGAGAATGGGGTGGGAATGGGTCAGATGTATCTCCTCCTTCACCCTTGCTGTTCAGATCTGTTCCACTCACTCACCTACGGAAGCTCTGAGGATGCAGGTAGAGGGGGTTGAACCGGTAGATGCTGGTGGTGAGGTTTGTATAATGTCTGCTGTCTGTGTTGCCAATACAAATGCCTAGACAGGGAAAATCAAGAGGAACGGGGCTTTATGGGAGACACCAAGCCAAGGTAGTGGTGGGAGGTGGGCTGACTGGAAAGGTAGGACCTCTGGGTCAATAAGAATGTCACCTGGGCCCTCTTGGGAGCCTGCAGCTATCAATTTTTGTCCTTCAAGCTACCCATTCTCAAAACCTCACTAAAACATCATTTCAACCAGAAGCATGGAATCTCCTCCCCAGGACATTAGTGAGTTATCCCTTGAATGGTCCAGACTGAAGTGTCCTCTCTTCATGATGACCAGGGGGGCCAACACCTTCATTTTATACCCTTAGCTGGGCTATTTCAGAAACTGAGCTCTCCAGAAATCTAGATATCAGTTCTTTATTGCTTTAGCTCTCCTTATATCACCCTAGCTCAGAAATGAATACCCTCCAGAGAGCTTTACTGCTATAAAGTGCAGTCCTCTTAAAGTAGAACATAATTTCCTGTTATTCTCATCTTCTGAAGGATGACTTTGTCTTCCAAGAGTCAAACTTCAGGTTAAGAAAGTCCCAGGATAGTCTCAGTGTCTTGCTCCCTTGAAGGTAGTAGCAGCTCACTCCACGCTCCAGCTAGGGCTGGGACTTGTCCCCAGTGGGAGTGTTCTCTGAGAAAAGACCCTCTGAAGCACCAATTAAAGAATGATGGGATGATTTCAGATGTTAATTTGTGTTTTGTTCCATTTTCCACTCCTGGTTTCAAATGGGTAACTAGGCCCTTCAAACTCCTTGCTTTGGGGATTTCTACCAGTTGATGTCTGCCTATCTTTTTCTGTAAAGGCCTAACCTTGTTAATGAGATTATGGTGGTTGACCCAGAGGGAGAGGGTAGCTCAGGGAGTCTTTGAAGGCCAAGAAAGAAGAATCGGGCACTAAGAAGGCCAGGGTAGTGGAGACCCAGGCCCTTGCTCTGTGGCAGGAGTTTGAGGAGGTGGCAGACCTCAGAGGGGACGGCTGCCTGGTATGCTCAGGGAGTTGGGGTCTTAGGTTCAGAGTCAAACAGGCCAGGAAATCAGAGGAAATCTCCAACCTGAAGTGACTTTCTAGCTAGGCCATGGATGTCCAAGGTAACTGCAAGGACCGATGACCACTGGGCAAGGGACTCCCATGCTACGTTGCTACCAAAGACCTTGAGGGCCTGATTCAAAATGAGGGTGGTGGTGAGGGTGCTTGGAGGCCTCAACAGTTCCTGAGGTTGAATTTCCTGAGGAGTGGGGCTTACAAGCCAGATTTAAGTTGATTAAAAAACAAGGCTGCCCTTTTCACACCTGAGTTTGTGGGTACAGAGCATCACTGTATTCTCCTTAAGGGCCCATTCCTAGCACAGAGGCGGGTCCGAAGTATGCACTTAGAAAATGAGGGAATCCGGGGCACCTGGGTGGCTCAGCCAGCTAAGTGTCCAACTCTCGACTCTTGCTTTTATTCAGGTCATGATCTCAGGGTCCTGAGATCAAGCCCCACCTTAGGCTCCATGCTCAGCACAAAGTCTGCTTGTCCCTCTCTCTCCTCCTGCTTGCTCTTGCTCTCACTCTCTCTCTCTCTCAAATAAATAAACAAAATCTTAAAAAAAAGAAAAAGCAAATGAGGGAATCCATGATTAAACCTAGATTTTGAAAAACCTGGTCTTAGAATTAGAGCATCTCCTCCTCACATCATGGACCAGAGATCCTCACACTGTAGTCAGCCATCACCTGGTCTCAGAATCCCCTGGGGGATTTGTTAAAAAGGCAGATTCCAGGGTCCTCTCCAGATTTGGTTAGCCTGAGTCTTTGGGGGTGGGTCCAGGTAATCTGCATTTTTTTTAAAGATTTTTATTTATTTATTTGAGAGAGAGAGAATGAGAGATAGAGAGCACGAGAGGGAAGAGGGTCAGAGGGAGAAGCAGACTCCCCACTGAGCAGGGAGCCCGATGCGGGACTCGATCCCGGGACTCCAGGATCATGACCTGAGCCGAAGGCAGTCGCTTAACCAACTGAGCCACCCAGGCGCCCCAGGTAATCTGCATTTTAATAAGTTCCCTAGGTAATCCCCTTCCACTCTTAAATTGGAGAACCACTGTCTCCCCAGCATAGGTTTGGAAGGTAGGCTGGAAGACTAGGGAAGGGGCACAGAGGCACTGCTGCTGGGACTGGTCTGGGCTGGGAGAGAGGAAGGGGGTTCATGCCAAAGGTATAGGTGGGGAGGCATTTCTGAGCTCTGTTGCTGAGCTATTATCCTAGGATAGATCAGAACCAGCCTTGGAGAAACTTGGCCCCTCCTGTGGCTCCTCCAGAGGAGTGTGTGTGTGTGTGTGCGCGTGTGTGCGTCTGGTGGGGGGTCTGGGCTGGGCTGATCCTGTCTTCCATGCCAGAGCGGCTGGCCTAGGTTAAGCTAGGACCCAGGCAGGACTGACCTAATTTATTGTTTCTGCTCTTTTCCTGTTTGCTTTCTGACTTCCACTCCAAGGGGAAAATACAGTTCTAGTCTCATCACGAGGGGAAGCAGCCAGATGTTTCCAGGCTGAACAGCTGGGGTGGAGGTGGGGCAGGAGACATTAGAGAGGAAATAGTTCCAGCCCCCACCTACCTCCAGCCACAGCTGATGAAGTCATTACCTGGGACAACAGTGCTGACTTCCGGGAAGATGGACTGTATGGTCTGGCGGAGCAGCTGGTAGCCCAAGGCCTGATGATCGGAGGGGCTGACAGGGAGGGGGTCAAAGGCAGTCAACACGTGGAACTGGATCCGGTTGTCAGTCACAATGTTCTTGACGAGGTCTAGGACCTTGAGGGAGCAAACAGAGGGAGTTTGAGTTCTTACTATCTGCTATCCAAGTACCATATGAATTGAAATAGCCCTGATTCCTCTCCAGCAAGACAGTGCCTTGGAGTTTACAGGGGAGCTCATTTTTTGCACTGGGACCTCAATTTCATTTTTTTTTTAAAGATTTTATTTATTTATTTGAGAGAGAGAATGAGATAGAGAGAGAGCACAAGAGGGAAGAGGGTCAGAGGGAGAAGCAGACTCCCTGCTGAGCAGGAAGCCCGATGTGGGACTCGATCCCGGGACTCCAGGATCATGACCTGAGCTGAAGGCAGTCGCTTAACCAACTGAGCCACCCAGGCGCCCTGGGACCTCAATTTCAGCTGACTGGCTGTAGGAGATGGAAGAGTTGGGTTTTCCTGGTAAGCAATCTACAGCGTGGTAGACTGAGGTTAAATGTTCAGGAGGCTTGCCTTACAGCCACGAGGCAGGCAGGGAATTGGAAAATCAGGAAATCGTGTGTCCTTCCTCTTAGGCTGTGAGTCATGGGCCGGGTGGAATGTAGAAGACACGGCAGAAAGGGGAACACGACCATCTTGAGGCAGGGTGACAGATGTGATGACCTCACTTCAACATGGGAGTGTCAGACAGTTGAGGAAAGGGTCACACACTTTTCTTCTGGGCATCCCTGCTTCCTGTTTGTAACCAACTGCACTGGAGCCAGGAAGATGAGCTCAACACAGACAAAAAGTCAAGAGTTGGGGGACTGGTATTCAAGTTTTCTCTTTGCCTCCTTTCCTCAGGAAGGAACCTGAGGAAGCTCCTAGAAAATTCAGTCTGAAACAACTAGAGCTGAATCCAGCACAAGTCCTGGTCCCAGGCAGGACGTAGACCAGACCCTGAGGATCAGGTCACATGGAGACATGTGGGAATGGACCAGGAGGCTGGCTTAGGGGGGCCCCCCAGCCCACCCCGCCACCCAGGGAAAGCCCCAGTACCAGTCTCAGCCCATCTGATCAGCAGTTGCTTTGGAACTGCCTTTGCCCTAGAGGGGTGTCCCACAGCTGAGGCTTTGTGTGCATGCCCTTCTCCTGCTCACTGTGTCTTCTCCATCCATTTCATGTCCTTCCTTCAAATTCTGGCTCAAAATCCACACCACTGAGGAATCCATCTTAATGAACACCGTCCCCTTTGGGGCCGGGCTCTACACCACCTCAGTCTGTATGTGCTTTGGAGGCACATCCCTGTGAAGTCAAAGACCAGGTTCAGATACCCAGCCCAGTGACACTAACTGTATAATCCTGGACCAAGTTACTTCATGAGCCAACTCCCTCTATTTTTATTGGTTCATATCTTTTAAATTTCTTGTATCCAGCATCCATTGCATGCCTTTTATGTTCCCGGTCCTAAAAACACAGAAATAAGGTAGCCCCTCCTCTTGCATCAGGACCTGGCCTAAGAGTTAGTGGGAAATCTGAGCTCTTGTGGCCTCTCACAGAGGGTGGGGTCCCATCTGTGTACCTCTTCAGTTTCTGGAGGCAGGAATGTTCAAGTAATTTGGCACAGGGGTCAGCAGGCATAGTCCCAACCCACCTTATAGGGGATGACTGGGAACCTCCCAGTTGGTTGAAGGTAACTCAAGACTATGTACTAATTCATGTGTTAGAGGATTTAGAACAGAAGTGCTGGAGTGAAAATAAGCTCTGATAAGTGAGTTGTCCACCCCCACCCCCAACTAACCCAACAGCAGGGAATTTGGTTTGGCTCAGTGGTGGTTTCTAAGCCAGAAATAGGACCCTCATTCCTTTCCAGACTCAGCTCCTCGCATGCTTCTAGGGGACACTGTCATGAAAAGGGGTACTCTTGAGATAATGCCCCCCCATACAGGTGAGGAGGAGGGACTCATGAACAGTAAGAGGGACCTCAAAGGTTACTTTAGCGCACATCAGTCTCTCATTGCTCTGAGTTTCTATGGCCCTTACGGTGCATTCTCATAATGTTATGTTTTCCCTCTATTTTATGTGTAGATATGTTTTCCCTGGAGTGAATGATACATTTTGTTGAAGGCAAGGACAAGGGATACCAAAAACATTGGTAAGGACTTTAGAGGTAGAATTAGCAAGTCCAGCCTCCATCCCGTCTTAGGGCAAGGCCTCTCTGAGGGAGAGGGGGATAACACCCACGGAAGACTGTCATCCAGCCTGTGCTCAAATGCTTCCGTGGCAGAAGGCTCACCATCACGTGGTATCATCCATTCTGCCTTTGAGCAACTTGGTTATGAATGTTTTCTTTAGAAGGATCTGAGATATGGCTTCCTGTAGCATCTCACCCCTCTCCCTTTTTTATTTTACGTACTTTATATCCTCCACGGGATACAGTATATACCAGGCAGATCAGTGGCATTTCATCTCTGTTGAAATTAGAGGCCTGTGTCCTTGCTGCCTGGAAGCCGTGACTGTTCTATGTCAGGTCCCAGGGTAAATGTCACCTCAGAGGACTGACTCTCTGTTCCCATGCCCATCCTACAGTCACTTTGTGACACAACATCCTATGATTTTCTTTATGGTACTTGCCTCTTAAAAAATCAACTTGGTCATGTATTTGATCACTTGCTTATTGCTGTCCCTTCCCCACTAGAACATCAGTGCCATCGGGATGGGAGTCTTGGCTGTCTGGCTCACCATTCTCCCAAGTGCTTAGGAGAATGTCTAGCCCATAGTAGCCACTCAGTAAACACTGGGTGAAGCAATGAATGAAGAAAGGAAGGAATCTTCTGTACCTCACTCCAGAGAGGTGCCCATCATTCACCCCTTGAGAAGCTCATTACCCCCCAAGGCGCCATATTCTCCAACTCTCCTTCAAGTGGGGGCTTCCTGAAACATCTCCCAGTGATCTTATTTTTACTCTTTGAGGCCCATTCAGAACAAACCTTCTACAGGGTAGCCTATGACATTTCTGAAGACTGTTCCTCACACAAAGGTGCTGGAGACTTCTCTACATCCACGACATGGGAGCCACCAGTTAGAGATGGAGGAAGAGGGTTCTGGGAACTGTTCATGCTCCCGCTGGATCAACCCCAAGGCCCTGTACCCTTGGCCTTCAGACCAGCAGTGTCTGAGGATGGAACCCGATGCATGGAAAGGGGGCATGCGGTGAGGGGAGGGACTAGAACAAAAGGGTGCTGCGGGCTTTCAGATGCTGGAGGCTTTCCATTCCTCACTGGGCAGGCGGGCAGGATGGGCCCAGGGATTCCAGGGATTTCATGAGATAGACTGGGAAGGAAGGCCACTCTGGTGGGGGACCAGAGAGGAGGGAAGAGTGCCAGAAGCTGGGGAGATGAAAGCCCCAGCTGGTGGAAAACAGCCCTTGGAAAGGGCATGGAGTTGGAATGAGGCTGGAAAAAAACTGGTAGAAAGAGGTTCAATGGGGGGAATTCAGTGATTTCCTGGCCCCGCGATTCTCCAGGGAGAGGACAAAGGTTGGCACTCGATGAAAAGCAGCAGAGCCCAGGACTCACACCGGTCCCAGCTTCCCCTGAATGCTGGGTGACGCCAGGCTGGCCATCAATCCATCCCCCCACCCCCTGCAGTGAGGGGTGTGCCTCCCACCCTGTGTGAGGACAAACAAAACCCTCCAGGGGGAAGAACTTAGGGAGAAAGGACCACAGAAGTCTAAGTGTGGCTGACCCTTGAGGATCTGCACCAGAGACTCAGGGAACACCACCTGCCCCTAACCCTGCTTAATTCTGGAACGTACTAGTCATTCCGTAGTTGTTGGGTTGCCTCTTGAGATCATTTTTTGAAGGATTAGATTTGCCTTTTGAACTCTTTTTTAGCTCAACCTGCTGTTTAAATAAGCTAGCCTTTCCTGCAGATGCCAAACATTCTGCACAATGGCCACTCAAGCCTGTATCTTTCGGCTCACATGTCACTTCCCCGGGGAAGTCTTGCCTGACCCTACACGAGGTCTGGTTCCCTGTTATGTCTTCCACTGGCACCTGGTCCCTCTCCGTCATCACAGCTTGCAATTACGCACTGATTTTGATCATTTTAAAAATTGATGTTTGTAGCAGGCCACTGCCAGGCTGTCCTCGATCCTCTTTACTTCTAATTTTATACATCCTTCCTGTGGGATTTTATTGACTCTAGAGGTTTCATTTATGTTAATAACACTCCAGCCTGTATCTCTAGTTCATTCTCTCTCCAGACCCGAGGTATTTATAATTGCCTATTTATAATGTATAAGCGTCACAAACTTCTCAACCATTATACTTCTCTGTGAACATGCTCTACTTCCTGAACTCTCCATCTTGGTTAAAGGCTTCAGCCCCTGGCCAACTATGCAGGTTAAAACCCTTGGAGCCGTCCCCCGCCTTTCTGTCTCCCCTTACCCATGACACACGACATTCTGCTGAACCCATGTCTCCCACCCTGGCAGGTGCCTTCTCCGCCCCATCACCTCCGCTCGGTCCGCTGCCTGAGAGGCTATCACAGCTTCCCAACTGTCTTTTCCTACGTTGGCACCTCCTCTGTATTGCCACCAGCACTGTCTCCCCCCGAAGCACATCTGAGGACATCACCACCCCGTTCGAAGACCTCTCACGGTTCCCTCTGTCCACAGCACACAAGGCCCTGAGCCCCATGCTCCACTCCATTTTCACCGCCTGCCACTTCCGCCCGGTCTCTCCTCCTCTTTAGCCTTACTTCACTTTAGCCTGACTCTGAATGCCTGGCTTCTAGCAAAGTCCTGTTTGTCCTTTACATCGCAGCTCAAATTTCTAGTGGTCAGAAAGCACTTTCTGGATCCTCAGAGGCAGTGACAATCCCTTTCTCTGCACTGGTCCTTTGGCAGTTTGTTCATCCTGAATCGTTTTGATTGTGGTCTGAGGGTATGGTGGTTCTGGAGCTAGACTGTTAGATGTGTCATCTTGGGCATGTCACTTCCCTGCTTTTTTGATCTGTGCCTCAGTTTCCCTGTTAAATAAGGATGATCATAGGGTGGTCGTGGGCATCAAACGAGCATGCATATACCTTAGAACAGTGCCACACACCAAGCGAGCCTGTGGGATGTGGCTGCTACTATTATTATCATTTATCAGACTCAAAGTTCCCATGAACCAGAAGTCTCCTATCCTAGCCAGCTTCCTAGAAACCCCCGAAGAAGGTTGAACAAATGCTGTTGAATGAACCAACCAATGCTGGTTGAAAAATGGTGGCTGGCCAGCCCTGGGATGGCAGCTACACCCAGATCCTGAGCATCACACATCCCTGATACTGAACCTGTGGTTGGGAACGGAAGTCACGCACCTCCTGGACAGTCTGCGCAGGGTGAATCCGGATGTTGATTATGGCCTGGGCCACTGGCGGGATGACATTCACCTGGAGAGAGAACCACAAACCCTGGCCTGAGCCACATGTGCTCCCCGCCCCGGGAAAGGCCGGGAAAAGGCCAACCACCACCAGTAGAGAAAGAGGAAGCCAATTTGATTGAAAGGTGCAGGGCTCCATTTTCAGTGGGCCCCTTGTCTTCCCGCGGCCCTTGACAGGTGGTTATGTTCAGAGCTAGAGGAGGTGTCTCTGCCCTAGGCCAGACTTCCATGCTTCTTGGTCATGGACAGGGTCAGAGAGAGCTGCTCAGAGTGAGACTGATTTCTCCGGGACCACACAGACCTCTCTCTCCTGACCCCGTGCAGTGTCCCGGGCGGTCTTCCATGTGCGCTCTCTTCCCGGGGCACCCAGGCCATCCCTGCTGCCGTTAGTGCTCACTCAGGACAGGGCACCCCGAGCCGCTGCAGGCCCCCATCACGCTGTGCTTGATCCCCGAAGGGGGCGAGGATAGTGGTTTCCCACGTCTAATTGCAAAATTTGACTCCGTTCTCTGCCCGCCCAGGAAGAACCCAAGACTAACTGGAGAGTTAGGCTCTGAGTGGATTTTTTTCCTCAGAAGCCATGAGAGAACAGACTCCCTGACTCTGACTCTTTCTTTGAGCTGGTTTGGTGCAAAAAAGCACCAGAGCAGGGGCAGGAGGGCTGGGCTGTTACAAATTAGCTGTGGGATTTTGCATAATTATAACCTGTTTGTGCCTCTGTTTCCTGACTGGCAATTGGGGCGATGGTACCAGGAGGGCTGTGAGCAGGATCAAATGGAGTGACAAATGTGACAGTATTCTGGACAGATAAAATGGCATTCACATGCAAGGACATGGTATTCTTATTTCGGGGAACATTCTAGGCAGCTGGTGAAGACAGCTCGGGTCCCGCGGACACACTAGACACTCCCGTCAGTGATGCTGGGAGTTAACTGAGGTGCCATTCATTGTACTCAACCTGGGCTCCAAGTGGCCAGAGCTCCACAAGGCCACCCAGGAAGCTAGGTGCATGGCGCTCCCTAAAGCCGTGCTGGTGGTACTGGTAGTCACTGGACTGGGCTCGCTTCTCTCAAGATTTCAGAAAGGCCTAGGCCCAGGCTACCCAGGGTGGCTGTGGCTTGTTCCTTTAAACAGAGATGCCCCTTCATGACCAATCCAACCGGAAGTAGACCAATTTGCCAAAAAGTAGTTCTTGGAAAAGAAAAATCTATCAAAGTAATAATTCACTCAAAATTTATTTCTACAAGTGAACTTCATATAGAATTGGTGTCTGTTCAGATTACCCAGTATTTAATGTGTTTTGGGAAATGACTAATATATGCCTTTAGGTGTTGTATGTATCACAAATGTTATTATAGACTTTATAAATGGTGGGTGAGTTTCTCTCTTTGGACTCAGGGTAGCATGAGGGGAAAATACATTAATCATTCATTAAATTTGTTAGGTGGATCAATCTTCCAAAGTATGGTGAAGAATAACCAAAAGATCCTTGATGGTAGAGAAGTTAGAACCTTTAGTGTACCTGACCAAATGCTAGGTAAATATTTAACATGTTGAATGAGTATTGTTCAGAAAAATTAACTCCCAAATAACTCCCCTTCATACCAGTATCAGGATTGTTTTTTGTGAAGGGGTACAGACCCAAGAAAACTGAGAGGGGCCATGGATACCCCCTAAAATACACAAATATAAAATCTGGCCAGCAATTTCAGAGGGTTTGTAGACCTCAGTTAGAACACTTGCTCTTGAGGATTACCCAACTGGTATCACTGAACAGTTCAGCACTGGGCCTTCCTATTATTCAAATTGAATTCAGAGAAGGAAGAAGGGGCTGGGAGATAAAGCCAAAGGATGGAGAGGTGGGTGGACAGTGAGGCAAAGGTGTAGGGGAGGATCCACGAGATGTTACCTTGACTCCTGCATTGAACATGGTGAGTGCTGTGGTGGTCCTGACCAGCGCATTGGTTATGTAATTCCTCTCCATTAACCTAAAGCAAAAGGATGAAGGTCAGACATTAGGAAGAACTGTCCAACGTGGAGAAAGAACGGGTTGGAAGGTCACCCACTTTCCTGAATCTTGGAGATCTTTGAGACTAGGAGGGACATCCTATACATGAATTAGAGGTAGCATCTGGTGGCAAAGGGATGATTAGTAAGGCCCAGTTAAGCCAAGGAGAGGGGACTGGGTAGGTTTGGGTTGGAGGATGAGAAGAAGGAAAGGTAAAACTTTACCTGCTTACAAGGGGCCCAAATAGCCACAGGTTGCTCAAGATAATATTGGCAGGGAAGGGGAACTGAAAGGCAAAGAATGAGATCAGCCGGATTTCGGAGCGGTCAGCATAACAGGGTCACCGTACCCGAGGCCTGGGTCTCTCCCTGCTTTAGATCTGCCTTGAGGGCCCTCAGTGGTAGCCTTGAGTGAGGACGAGAGCTCCCAAAGGGTGCCTGGTGTGTCAGGTCTTAGGGTCTCAGAGAAGCACCAATACCCCTGGGAAGAAGTCAGATCCTTGCGTCTCGGCTCAGCCTCTGGCTGAAAATAGGTGAGCATGTGCATGGCACGGGTCAGCAGTGGGCCCCTCTACTACTCTGGAAGCTACTTTTCTGCCACCCTTTCTTCCTCTGCCACAGACGACCGGTATGGGAGACGCCTTTTCCCACCTCATGTGCCAGTTCCTGCAACGTCATTTTCAATGGGCCGCTTCCAAACATGTTCGGCATTGGTGTCTGCTCCAGGCTGGAAGAGAAATGGAGTTCTCAAGACTTCCCCAACCCCTGTTAAAGATCAGCGATCTGAAGGGAAGAAGGAGGAAGACAGAATTTTTCAACAGGTCTGGTCAGGAGGTGTCCCATTCAACTTCTATCATCTCCACCGATCCACCCGTTTGGAGACCTCAACGCACAAGCGGGACCACTTCTAGTCCATCGGCAGAAGCTGTCCCTGTCTACCAAGTCCAAGCAGGTAACCCGACTCTCATGTCACTTACCACACTGTAGGAGAATTATCAGTCTCTGTGGCTAACTGTGAGTTCCTGGAGGAAAGGGACTGTCTGTTTCTTTCCACTGCTGTATGCCGACCCCTGGCACAAAGCCTTAAGCATTGGTACTCAGTTACGTATTTAACTGAATTAATATACTTCTTCTTTCCACTTTGCTAAGAAAAGCCAGCTGGAGGGAAGCTTTGCCGTGACAGACCCTTCTGTGCTCACCCACAGCCTGCAGCCCTTATGTCCTCATCTAGCTTTTATGGGTCAGCTCTTGCTTGCAATATGGGTAGATCCTTCTCTGACCTCTCATCCCTGCCTGGGTACTGGTGGCTCTGTCCTCCCCGCAGCCCCCATCATGGTGTCTCAGTTCAGCTTCAGGGCAGGAAGCTTAGCCCCTTCAGACTCAAAGTGGGAAAGTACCAGGTCTTCCATCCCGAGTCTGGCAAGGGAGTGGGGCCCGTGTTGCTTACCGGCTGATGGCGGCTGCGAGGACGCCGATGCTTGTCTCCTTTGGGGGAGCTGAGGAGTGGCCTGGAGTCATGTTTACTTGCAGCCTGAGGTTAATTGAACCCTTCTCTGAGACTGCAATCCTGTAGGAGAGGATCAGAGAGGGCCCTCATGACTTCCTCCCACCTTGAATTTTCCCAAGGACCCAGAGGTCTGCCTGCACAGTGGTCTGGTGGTCTAGGAGATTGGCTTCATGCTGCTTAAAAAAAATTGACACTAGAGGAGAAAGGGAAGGGGGAGCCCAAACCTGGTTGACATTCAGGGCCAGGGGAGTAAAATAAAGAGTTGCCTCAGTATGGCTTACAGACACCATGTTGGGGTCATCTGTCATGGGGTGAGAACACCTTCCAAGGTAGAGGGTGGGGTACTTTACTCACATGGCAAAGGGCTTCTTGAGGTGGGGAATGAAACCATCCAAGATGAAGTTACCCTCGTCCACAATGAAGGCTAGCTTGGTACCCCTTGCCTGCAGCAGGGCTGAGATCTTCTGAGCCCCATTCTGCCCTGACACCTGCAGACATTAAACCCATGGCCACAGTCCTTCTCAGCCAGACCTCCAATAGCGAATGGAGACCCATTCAACATAGCTGGGGGCCCCAGAAATTCCCTGCCCAGCCTCCTTCCTGGGGGGGGGGAGGTGGGGAGGGCAAGGGGCCTAGACAATCCTGCTTCACAGGACCCTGGAATGTCACAGCTGGAGAGCTAAACTCATTTTACAGATGAAGAGATTGGGACCCATAAAATGAAATGACTGGCCCAGGGTCAAAGTAGGTGACATCACTGGAAATAAAACACTGATTCCTTGCTCCCTGTTGGTTCTCTTTCTATCACACCCATATTTCTCAAAGTGTCATTGATGGAACACCTACCTGCTTCAGATATTACCAGGGAGTTTGTTAAAAAATTCAGATCTATGCCTATCACTAAATGAAAGAAGCTGATCTGAAAAGGTTATATACTGGATGAGTCCACCTATATGATATTCTGGAAAAGGCAAAACTATGGAGACAGTAAAAAAAGAATCCATGGTTTCTAGGGGTTGGGGGAGGGAGAGAGGGATGAATAGGTGGAGCACAGAGGCTTTTTAGGGCAGTGAAACTACTGTGTGAAACTATAATGGTGGACCCATGTCACTATACAATTGACCAAGCCCATAGAATGGATGCCAAGAGTAAACCCTAATGTAAACTAGGGATTTGGGTAATTATGATGTATCAATGTAGGTTCATCAGTTATAACAAATACCCACTGCAGGGGATGCTGATAATGGGGAAGGCTGTGCATGTGTGGTGTGGGTGTAAGGGAAGTCTCTACACCTTCTCAATTTTGCTGTGAACCTGAAACTGCTCTAAAAAATAAAAACTTTTAAAAAAACGAATTCAAATCTATGGCACAGGGTCCGGGAATCTGCATTTTGGTCCAGGGCCTTAGATAGTTCTGGTACATAGATACCCAAGAGTTGGCAACCCCCCACACCATATTCTGGAGACCCTGCAGCTAGGGAGCAAACTGGGCTAGAGTGAAACTACCCTCCCCCTTGCCCCCAAACAGAGGTCCTAGAGATGGTTTATAGGGGGAGGAGGCTCTACCTCTTCATCGTGGCCCAGAGCAATAAAGAAAGATCTTCGGGGGATGTAGTTTCTGTTCAGCAGGAGCTCCAGGGCCTGCAGGATTGCCTGGGGGAAGAAGCAAAAGGGAAGAGGGAGAATCAGGGCATCGGTGACATTCAGCTGCCTGCATCAGGGCTGGTGGGGCTAGCATCGGACACTCTATTTATTTTTTTTAAAGATTTTATTTATTTATTTGACAGAGAGAGAGACAGTGAGAGCAGGAACACAAGCAGGCGGAGTGGGAGAGGGAGAAGCAGGCTTCCCGCGGAGCAGGGAGCCCGATGCAGGCTCGATCCCAGGACCCCGGGATCATGACCTGAGCCGAAGGCAGACACTTAACAACTGAGCCACCCAGGAGGCCCCGACACTCTTTTTAAAGAGAACAAATTCAAGTGGCCCCGGGGGATGGGAGGTGAGGAAGCTTAGCCCTTTACCAGCTGGAGAAAAGCATAAATGGATCAGTGCAGAGCTGAAAGGGTCTCTGGAGATCATCTACTCTAGTCCTTGTTTCACAGCTGAGAAATCAAGACCCAGAAAAGGACAGTGACCAAGTGCTGGCTGGAACCCAGGGTTCCTGGAGCCAAAGTTCTTTCTACCATAACCTCCCGGCTCCCGGGGGGTCAACTGAGCATCCTCATCCTGGGTGACTCTTCAGGGCCCCCGGGGCAGAGGGAACAAAGCATTTCAGACCATCAGAGAGTTCTTGTTGTCCAGTGTGCCTCGGCCGTGGATGAAGCCATCACGCTCCAAGCCAGAGAACGGGGGCACCTCCCAGCCTCCGTCAGAGGCGGGTACCACGTCACTGTGCGCCATCAGCATGTAGGGCTGCAAGCCCGGGTCTGAGCCTCGGACGGTGAGCAGGTGGCTGTAGTCTCCTATGACTTCATGCCGGATAAAGCTGGTTTTAAAAACTGTTGGAAAGACTAGGGACAAAGGGATGAAAAGCAGGGAGAGAGAAAGCCAGATTTAAACAATTTCCTTTGGTTTTCCTACCATGTAATAGAAAATGCCTACCCCCGTCCCCCCTTTTTGAAAACATGCAGCGTCCTGTAGGAAGCCTTCTGGAACAAAGGCAGTGTGATTCCTGATTTGCCTGGACAATCTCTAAAATTCCTCTTCCTCATATTTGAATGTGCTACTACTATGTAATAATGGGCACATCAAGATTCCATCATGGTGCCAGCTGATAGGATCAAGATCTGGCTTGGTCTGACCTGTAATAAGTTATCACTAGTATAACGCTACCAGGCTATACCAGTGAGGGGTGTGTTATAAATATAGTAGTCCCCAATAGCCAAATTACTTGGGACCAAACATGACCCTTATATTAAAAAAAGAGAGAGAGAGAGAGAGAGAGAAAGATCTTTTTTTACTTGAAAAATAATATAAAATAATATTCCTACTGTGTGTGTCATATGGAGAGAAGATTGCTCTGTCTAGCACAAGGCCACACTTCTGCGTGCAGGTGTGGATGTTCTCAGAGTCACTCAGGTTACAGACAGTGTTAGAGAGGGGGGCTACTTGCTGTACCTAGGTCAGCTCCTCCCAGCCCTGACAACTTTGGAGGGGGTGTTTTTTTTCTTTGATTTAGGAAGAGGGCTCACTAGTCTCCATGAGCTTTTCATATGGGGACTAGTCCCAAGTCTCCTTTTTCTTCTTGACCCAACCCTTCTTCAGTTCACGTGGGGATGAGGGGCTGATATGGCAGCTCATAGTTGCTGATGGCCTCGAAGCTCAGAAACGGGTCAGTAAAGAATCTGGGGAAAGGCCTGGGTGGGTGGAGTGTGTACATAGGTGTGTAGGTGTGTGTATGGAGGTAGTTGGGAGGAGCACGGGGTATAGTTCTGGAAACTTGCACAGGAAGAAGGAATTCCTAGTTGTACCTTTTTTTTTCTTTTTAAATTTGAGTATAGTTGACACAAATGTTCCCTTAGTTTTCGGTATACAACTTACTGATTTGACAGGTTTATATATTATGCTGTGTTCACCACATGCGTAGCTACCATCTGTCCTGATACATGGCTATTAGAATATCACTGACAATATTCCTTATGCTGTGCCTTTTATTTCCTTTCCTCATCCTACCTTTTTATTATATCTTATTTACTGACTGTTACGTATTTAGGGCAAAGATCAGGAGAGTTCAAACTCCAACCTAACAGCTATGTGCTTTAGTTTTTCAAAGGTCCAATAAATCTAGTCTCTACTCTGCCTCCATTCTGACTCCTGGGGCGCTTCTATTCCTTCCCACTGTGTGTAAACTCAAAATAGGCCCACAGCAATTTGACTGTCCTCTGGTCAGTAACAAAAGCTTCTTCATCTCCCTGTAAAAGAACTGTGTCTGCAGGGCTATGCTCCCCCCGCCCCCGCCCCGCCCCAGCTTGTGGCTGACCTGTACGAATGTATTCTCCAAACTCGGCCAGGGCTGTTGCATTAATGTCCTCGGGGCTGAAAGACACTGTTGGAATCCGGATGGCACCTGTCAGGGGCGGATAGAGATGTGAGATTACAGATGATATCAACCATTGGTTTTCCCACAGCCCTTTGTGCACAGAGAGTTCTTTCGCATTCAGGATCTTATTGTGGAGGGCAGAACAATCCTCTGAGGTAGGCACTGCTATTTTCTCTAATTTGTAGGTGAGAAAACAAGTTTAGAGGGGTTAAGTGTGCTGCTCAGGACTGTCCTGAAATAAGCAGCAGAACTGGGATTTAAGCCCAGGTCTTTCAGGCTTGTTTAGACTAATATGGTTCTTCTTCTTTTTTAAAAATTTATTTGACAGAGAGAGAGAGAGAGAGAGAGAGAGAGCGAGCACGAGAGGGGGGAGGGGCAGAGGGAGAAGGAGAAGCAGACTCCCTGCAGAGCAGGGAGCCCAATGTGGGGCTCGATCCCAGGACCCCAGGATCATGACCTGAGCCGAAGACAGATGCTTAACTGACTGAGCCACCCAGGTGCCTCTAGACTAATATGGTTCTTAAAATAAAGTCCTATGTTCACGATAGCATTATTTACAATAGTCAGTATACGAAAAACAAACGGAGTGTCCAACAATATATGAATGGATAAAGAGATAGTACATCATTAAACACCAGTGAATTCTGCCAAATTGTTTTCCCAAAAGTTTGGAGCAATTCATGTTCCCACCAGCAGGGCATGTGAGTGCCAGAACCCACCTCCACACGCTGAGAGTTACCCACTTTTTGCAAAGTTTGCCCTGTGGGTGGATAAAAAAATGAAATGCTGTTGGTGTTTGCATTTTCAGTTCCCTGACCTCCAAGGCAGCTGAGCATCTCTTCATATGGCCATTTGCATTTCCTCTGCTGTGAACTGCCAGGCTCAGCCACTCAAGCAAGCTCCTTAATCTTTTTGCCTGTTTATTTTCTTTCTATTGGGCATTAAGACCTACGTCTGGGGCTGTTGTGAGGACCAAATGAGTTAATACTTGTAGTGTGCTCAGAACTGTGCCTAATGTGCTGTTAAGGGCTGAATTAATGCTGGCTTTAAAAGGGTCTATTTGTGGGGCGCGTGGGTGGCTCAGTCGTTGAGCGTCTGCCTTTGGCTCAGGTCATGATCCCGGGGTCTTAGGATTGAGTCCTGCATCGGGCTCCTTGCTGGGCGGGGAGCCTGCTTCTCCCTCCACCTGCCGCTCTCCCTGCTTGTGCTCTTTCTCCTTTCTCTCTCTCTGACAAATAAATAAACCTTTAAAAAAAATAAAATATTCTATTCGCTATATTCATAGTTGCTTGGATTTACCCAGAAGATCTCCAGAAGGATACAAAGGAAGCTAATACAAGTAGCTACCTCTGTATATTTGTGGGGGTGAGAAAGTGGTAGTGGTTGGTGGGGAGTGGGGCCACCAAGGCAGGGTGGGACCAAGACACCCGCCCCGCCCCCCCGCAGACCTCTTTCACTATTTTGGGTTTGGTTTTAACTATGTGAATGTACTACCTATCCAGAAATAAAGGAAACGTTTTTTAATTGGCAAAAAAAGATATGGTTATATATATATATATATATATATACATATATATATACAGAATGGAATATTACTCAGCTACAAAAAGTGAAATCTTGTCATTTGCGACAGCATAGATGGACCTAGAGGGTATTATGCTGACCAAAAAGTCAGACAGAGAAAGACAAATAGCATATGATTTTACTCCTGTGTGGAATCTGAAAGAAAGAAAGAAGCTAAACAAATAAACAAAATAAAACAAACTTATAAATAGAGAGGACAGACTAGTGGTTAATAGAGGAGAAGGGGGTCAACCATGTGTGATGGAGGGTAACTAGACTTGTGGTGGTGATCACTTCTCATTGTATACAGGTGTCAAATTATAAAGTTGTACACCTGAAACTTTTATAATAATAATAAAAAGTTAAAAAAAAAGAAAATAAAGTCCAAGATGGGGGTCGGGTGGGGGGAGGTGGACAGGAGTAGATTTTGGACCCTGACCTTAAGTGGGAAGTGGCTATAAATTGCTTCTAAGCCTCACTCCGCCTATGGAACCATCATCCCTTCGATGAACCAGAGAAGTCCACTATCCTGGGTCCCTACATGAATGAAGCTTTGTGTGCAGAGAGTAGATTTATTCCTCATGGACTGGCTCATCCAGAGTCTCAATGAACTCTTGGCCAGGGCCAGTTTTTGGGCACATGATACCTGGGAAGGGGCGGATTTAGAAGCTCCCAAACAAACTCCTCAGTCCTAAATAATCTCATCTACTTTACCCAGATGTCTCAGTTCCTGAACTACTTTTAGGTTTATCCCTTTGAGCCCTGAACGCTTTACACTTTAAAGAGATCCATTACTATATGCAAACACCTATGGGAGGGGAAATGCAATAAATTATGAGAATATCTGATTAGATATCCCAAACCACAGTGGGAAGAACAAATGCACCTAGGCAGTGCATTTATCAAGGGAGGGCCTCTGCAAGACAAGCTTACCTCTGTCATCAGTTTTGCTAAGGATTGACCCTGCATCACAGCTCACCACATAGATGGGGAAGTCAAGTTTCAAAAAGATGAATCTATAGGAGATAAACTCAAAATCTGAACTGAAATGTTTTGCCTCAAGGCATATGGCTATATATATATAGATAGATATAGATATAGATATAGATATAGACCATATAGCCATGTGGTTATAAGGTCCCTACTTTGGGTTCTTTAAATAAGAAAGCTTTTGCTTTCTTCTGGGTGAAAAGACTCTGGGGTGAGCAGCTGCCTGCTGGCTTTCAGAGAGCTCACTATTTGTGCTGTGCTTTGGGAAAACTCTGCTCTGACTCCAGACCAATCGCTCAGGCACATGTACAATTTATATTCAATCACGGGGGCTAGCACTGGGTCCCTGCATCTGCCTGCACATGTTTATGTAGGCAGTTTCTTTTAATCCATTATTTAATGAAAGGGAAAAGACTAGAAAAGAGCTAAGCCCGGTGGTGGGGAGGATCTCATCCCATAGGATATAGCCCTCAACAGAACCTTTCCTCTTCTCCCGGAAAATGCAGACTGAGAAGGCAAATGAATTCTTAACCTTGGTTTGAGGTCTAGGGGAGAGATGTCTGTTAATTAGGAGAGGAAATTTGTTGGACTCCTTTGGAGCTGGGTGGATCCTACACGGTGGACCTTACAAGCGATAGATGTTATCACCCAGTGCTCACTCCTTGCTGCGGGGTTCCCGGGGAAGCTCATTAAATTTCCCCCCACTGTAGTTTAAGATAATTTAGTCTTAAGATATCACAGAGATTTAAGAGAAGTGAAAACTTTCTAAGGTTAAAAGTACAAACAAAAGCTATTGCAATACTGAGGCAAGGCAGGGGGTAGGCTGGGTGATGACCAAGGCAACGGGGGTGATGGTGGAAGCTAGAGAAGGTTCCCGGAGAGGCAGGGAACACCCGAGTCCCCAGAAGCCAGGTCTGGGGCAAGAGTGGCGTCCCCGAGCCCGGGCACTCGGTGCTGGCACTCGGGCTAGGGCTGGTCTGGGGAGTGTGGTGGGGCTCCAGTTCCAGTAATGGACCCTCTGCGGTGGGAGTGGGGCGGCACGGGTTGGCCCGAGGGGAGAGGGGCATAGCTGGGCGAAGGGGACCAGGCTCACCTTTCAGCGCTTCCTTCATCGCGAAGCGCTCGCCTGGGCTGAACTGAGAAGGGATTTGCGGCGCCCGCTGATGCCCCTGACCCTTCAGGCCCTTCGATCTGGAGATTGTGGAGATACCTAGCAGCAGCACAGCCGCCAGAGCCAGCACGCAGACACACTGCGGAGCCATGCTTCCCTCCGGTCTGCAGCTGGAGTTTGGATCTAAAACTACAAGCTCTTGTTTGTCGTCCTGTCACAGCTCCTATTCCCGCAACTGCCTTAGCCCCACCCTAGCCCCAGACCTGACCAATCGCCGCTTGCCTGGGGTTGAGAAACAACCAATCGACGGGACGGCTCCGCCCAGGTCCGCAGGGCATTTTGGGAGTGGTGGTTTCTCCATCTGCGGGAGGCAGAAGTAGAGCAGAGGTGAAGGCTCCAGGTAAAAGGTAGGTCTTCTGTGTGCTTGATCTTCTGCTTTGAGACTCTCAGAACTCCCTTGCTGTATGACAAGCCAGTTAAAGGGGGAAGAGGCAAAATTAAATCAACAAAGCGTATCAGATCTTAATCTGCTTCTCACTTCTGAAGTTTAGAACTTGATTACCATCCCCCCGGATATGGTGGGGGAGCTTTCCTGGTCCCAGGCTTTATTTAATCTGGAATTGAAACAGTATTCCTCTATTTATAGACGTTGCTTTGAATGATCAGTTCAGAGGGCTTGCCCCTGTTTAGGAATTCGCTGAAAGTGGTTTTGATATTAATGTAAACACTGCATTTTTGCAACTCTAGGCAAGTACATGAAGACTGAAGGATTTTGAGAAAGATTGTGTTTTAATAATTTTGATGTATTTAATAAACTGAAATTTTATGAATAGCTGTTTGTCCTATGAAGGATAATTTTGGAAAAAAAAGAAAATTGTGGCACAGAGAATAAAATTAGATTTATTGGAGCCAGAAAAAACCCCTTCCTTTCATATCCCTTGATGCAATTTAATCCACCACCAGTCACAAAGTTTAGAATTCTCTAGAAAAAAATCAATAGTAGGGCTGTATAGCTACTCATGCCCAAAGCTGCAAATTTACACTCCTGGTGTTTGCCAAAGCTCAGAGAAGGAGTGCTCTGTTCCCTTTCGGGACTCCTACTTAAAATAATAATAATAATAATAATAATCCCAAACAAAAAACTGCAGTCATATATTTACTTTTCAATAGCAATCTAAAAACAGTATTATGAAACATTTCACAGATACTGAAAGCTGTAAAGAATTAATACAATGAACATTTCTGTATTCACCACCCAGCTTAAGATCTAGAACATTAAAAATAGAGTTGAAATGAGTTTTTAAAAAGTGTAAACATTGGGGGTGCCTGGTGGCTCAGTTGGTTAAGCATCTGACTCTTGATCTTGGCTTGGGTCATGATCTCAGGGTTGTGGGATCGAGCCCTAGGCTCACTGGGGAATCTGCTTGAGATTCCCCCTCTCCCTCTCTCTCTGTTCCTCCCTGATAAATAAATAAATATTTTTTAAAAAGTGTGAACATTGGCAGAATTTTTAATACAAAGTGGCTTAATTTCTACCAAACTTCAAAAAAAAATTTTTTTTTAAGGTTTTTATTTATTTATTTGAGAGAGAGTGAGAGAGATCACAGAGGTAGAGGGAAAAGCAGGCTTCCTGCTGAATGTGGAGCCGGACGCAGGGCTCAATCCCAGGATGCTTAACCAACTGAGCCACCCAGGTACTCCCAAATCTCAAAATTTTTGTGATTTTAAAATTAATATACATTTAGGCCCTTGTGAATTATTTGAAGAATACAATAAAATATAAAGAAAACAAATCATGCTTCTTACATGGTTAGTCCTTTTTGTTTTCTTGCTTAATAAATCTTTCTCTATTTCAAGGTCATACATATATTTTGATGTCTTATCTTTTAACGTTTTAAACTTTTGTCTTTTATATGAAAACAAAAAATCATATCCAGAGATATTAACTCATAATATTTTGATGTGTTATTCAACCTTTTTTTTTTTTTAAGATTTTATTTATTTATTTGAGAGAGAGAATGAGAGATAGAGCACATGAGAGGGAAGAGGGTCCGAGGGAGAAGCAGACTCCCTGCCGAGCAGGGAACCCGATGCGGGACTCGATCCCGGGACTCCAGGATCATGACCTGAGCTGAAGGCAGTCGCGTAACCAACTGAGCCACCCAGGCGCCCCAACCTTCTTTTATGCCCTCAAATACTCATATATAAGGTGTATGTCTTTTTTATTTTAATTTTTTTTACAAGGTTAATAAGGCTTTAATTTCACACAGACACACAAAACCCTATGCATAATTTTAGAAAGGAAACAAAAGTAAGTAAAAATGATAAAGGATATGGAGAACAGTTCTGCTAAAACACAAAGTGCGGCTCCATACAAAACAACATAAGGAATCAGAATCAAGTCACTCTGAACACAAAGAAAGAAAATCACTCCACAAGTAATGTGGCTAAAGCTGCCAGCAAATTTCATTAGGCGAAGTGTAGGAAACTTACACACATTTCTCTCTTTATAGCAAAGTAAACAACACTGGTAACAGGCCAGAATAGGGACAGAAGGACACGCTCTGAGAGGGATGGAACCTGGAGATGAGAGGTGTGTGGTCTCACTCCCCAAATCCCCTCAGTTCTTGAAATAGACCAAGTCAGTTGATTGCTCTTCATTGTCTGACATTTGACCTACTGAACTTGGGTCTTGATCCGGACCCTCATCCCCTTTTGCTAGTGAACATGCCTGTACTTCAAACCTCTTAAAATGAACTTTAAGAAAAGTCCAATGTTACTGGGGTGCCTGGGTGGCTCAGTCAATTAAGCATCTACCTCTTGGTTTTGGGTTGGGTCATGATATCGGGGTCCTGGCATCAGCCCTGTGTTGTGCTCCGACTCAGCGTGGAGTCGGCTTGTCCGTCTCCCTCTGCTCCTTCCCCTGCTCTCTCTCTCTGGAATGAATAAATAAAATCTTACCCAAAATGGGAATGCAAGCTGGTGCAGCCACTCTGGAAAACAGTATGGAGTTTCCTCAAAAAGTTGAAAATAGAGCTACCATATGATCCAGCAATTGCACTACTGGGTATTTACCTCAAAGATACAAATGTAGTTATCTGAAGGGGTACGTGCACCCCGATGTTTATAGCAGCAGTGTCCACAATAACCAAACTATGGAAAGAGCCAAGATGTCCATCAACAGATGACTATATATATATATATATATATATATATATATATATAATGGAATATTATGCAGCCATTAAAAAAACCACACAAAATCTTGCCATTTGCAATGATGTGGATGGAACTAGAGGGTATTATGCTAAGTGAAATAAGTCAATCAGAGGAAGACATGTATCATATGATCTCACTGAGGAATTCTTAATCTCAGGAAACAAACTGAGGGTTGCTGGAGTGGTGGGGGGGTGGGAGGGGTGGGGTGGCTGGGTGATAGACATTGGGGAGGGTATGTGCTATGGTGAGCACTGTGAATTGTGTAAGACTGATGAATCACAGACCTGTACCTCTGAAACAAATAATACATTATATGTTAAAAAAGAGAAGATAATAGGAAGGGAAAAATGAAAGGGGGGAAATTGGAACGGGAGACGAACCATGAGAGACTATGGACTCTGAGAAACAAACTGAGGGTTCTAGAGGGAAGAGGGGTGGGGGGATGGGTTAGCCTGGTGATGGGTATTAAGGAGGGCACGTATTGAATGGAGCACTGGGTGTTACACGCAAACAATGAATCATGGAACACTCCATCAAAAACTAATGATGTAATGTATGGTGATTAACATAACATAATAAAATAGAATAAAAAAACTTACCAAAAAAAGTCCAGTGTTACTAAATCAACTGCTTATATTCATACTGGCATGCTTTTTATTAAAAACTTCAAAACCTCAGACATATAGCACACGTGGAAAAAAATAATTTACTGTGTGTAAATATGATACAAGAGACAAGACTTCCTTACGTCTAGTAATCAAAGCATGCCATAAAGGAGTCGACGATGTGGTGACATACAGCAAAAAAATTGTTGCAAAACTCTCAAGGCCTAGGAAACTACAGTTTCCCAATAAAATATATGTTTTTCAGGTGTTAATAAGACATACCGATAGAGACAAAATTAAAGTTTTGAAGTAATGCATTAGAAAGATGTCAGGTGGCAGAAATCTGTCCAGATGTGGTACATGCTTAAAGAGAGCATTACTCAGTGTTAAAGCAAGATGGGGAGGAGGAGGGGCGCCTGGGTGGCTCAGTTGGTTAACCATCTGACTTCAGCTCAGGTCATGATCTCAGGACCCTGAGATCGAGCCCCACGTCTGGCTCCCTGCTCAGTGGGAAGTCTGCTTCTTTCTCTCCTCTCTCTCTCACTCTCTCTGTCTCTCTCTAATAAATAAAATATTAAAAAAAAAAGATGGGGAGGAAGAAAAGAACCTACCTGTGTTTTGGGGACATTGTTATGTGACTTGCATCTGGTACTGGGTTGTTGATTTTTCTCAAAGTCTCCATACGTGTACAATGCACTTGGAAGATGTAGCTTTGTTTCCCTGATTGAAATTGAAAGACTGCTCAAGGGAGGGGGTCAATTAAATCAAACAGGGCGGAGGGGGGTGGGGTTCGGGTGACTAAGTAAGGACATCCACTGCAGTCATTTCAGAGGACAAAGAAAGAAGGAGAAATAATATATTTATTTGGTTTAATATAATCTCTTTTCAGTAGATCACAAATGAGTTTAAAAACACCTTTTTTTTCGGTATGCTTCCAACTCCCATGCTCTCTCTACACTTATAACACTCAGCTACATAGAGACACTGCCCAAAATCTCTTCAATTTAGGTGTTTTCAATATGTCTGTTTTAAAATGAAAAACAGATGCATGCTATATACAAAGTTCTGTATTTTGCTTCATTCCTTTAGCGTATATGTATGTGTATATATACACATATATGTATACACATACATACATATATTTTAAAGATTATTTATTTATTTGACAGAGAAACACAGCGAGAGAGAGAGAGAACACAAGCAGGGGGAGAGGGAGAAGCAGGCTTCCCGCCGAGCAGGGAGCCCAATGCTGGGCTTGATACGGGGCTCGATGCGGGGCTCGATGCAGGGCTCGATGCAGGGCTCGATGCGGGGCTCGATCCCAGGAGCCTGGGATCATGACCTGAGCCAAAGGCAGACGCTTAACGACTCAGCCACCCAGGCGCCCCTCCTTTAGCGTATATTAAAAACACTTCTCTGAATTTGAATATTCTTTAAATTCTCTTACCGTGTAGCATTTGATACTCAATATATGCAATGAATGTGTAAAGCAAATAACATGACCACCTCTGCAAAGATCAATAACGTTCAAGGTGTATGTATATCCTAGGGCCTCTATTTTCCATTCCCTGCTCTATGTAACCACTACCTTAAATGGTGTGTGTCTGAGTGTGCTTTAAATCATTCTACCACATATATGATTACGAGAAAGAGAGAAGGAGAAAGAGAGGGAGAGAGAGTTTGGCTTTGCTTGCTTTTATAAAAGTGATGGCATGCTTTTCATAGTCTTTGCTTTTTTCACTCTACCAGGAGTTTGTGGGATTTGTCCAGATGTTATACCTAACTGCAGTCTCTGCACATTCAGTATGCATGATAGTGCATCCATTCTCAAATACATAAACACTTATTGTACATGTGTCCTAAGCCACAGGGGAAAGAGATTCTCTGAGGTTTATATCTCTAAGTGGGAATGTTGGGTTGTATTATACGTGAATGTTCAGCTTTATAGGATAATGCTAAATTATTTTCCAAAGCGATTGAACTAGTTTATACTCCCTTCAGTAAGGTGTGCTTAGTATATGAGTTCCTGTTGCTTCATATTCTGCATATTCTGACCAGTGCTTGGCATTTCAGATGTCTTAATTTTGCCCATTTAGTGGCTGCAAAATGATATCTCATTGTGGTATTAATTTTTACTTCCAGTTTAGTAAGGACTTTAAGCATCTTCTCATATGCTTATTTGATATTCTTGTTTTCTCAGTGAAATTACTATCTCTGTTTGTTGCCTATTTTTATTTTGAATCATTTGTCTTATTGGCTTTTAGGAGTTTCTGTATATTAAATACTAATATTTTGTCAGTTATACTTATGTTGCAAATATTTCTATCCATTTGTGTCATATATTTTCACATTATGGTCTTTTGATGAACTAAAGTCTTAATTTTCATTTAGGTGAATTTATCACTTTTAAAAAATCATTAATACTTTTTGTTTATTATTTATTAAGTCTCTAGTTCAAGGTCATAAATATATTTCAATATGTTATCTTTTAAAATGTTTAAACTTTTACAGTAAAGTTCTTAATCCATCTGGAATTGACTTTTTGTAAGTGGTATAAGATCAGGGTCCAATTTTATTTTTTTTCCAATTAGATAACCAATTTTCCCAGCACCATTCCTTAAATAGTCTGCTCTTTCCTCAGAGATCTGCAGGGCCAGCTCTGTCATTTACTATGTTTTCATACGTGAAAGGGCCTGTTATTGGGCTGTTTTTTTGCATTGGTTTCTTTGTTTATTTCTATGCTAATATGACTAACTTAATTATTATAGCTTTAAAATATGTCTCCATACCAGGTGGAACACGTTTCTCTCTTAGTCTGTTAATGTAATGAATCACATTAATAAATTTTAGAAATGTAAACCACCCTGGGAAAAACCATTACTTAGATAAACCCACTGCTGGATTTTCCTTTAGGATTTTTGCAATTCTGTTTATGAAATTGATTTTGGCCTGTAGTTTTTCTTTTTAATTTTTGGATTTGGTATCAAGTGTATAGTAGCCTCAGAAGTCTCATTAGACAAAATGGTAGAGATTTCTAGCTGACCCCAGTATCCATTTCCCTTCTTTCTAAGTAGCAAGAATCCTGAGTATATTCAGCTGCAAGACCACATTTCCCAGCAGCAGGGTTTTGCCATGTGACTACATTTGGAGAATGGAAGGTAAGCCAAAGTGTTGCATGTGACTCAAGGAGGTGTTTTTATGGACACACTCTTCTTAAACCCCTCCCTCCACGATCAGACGTGATGGCTGTAGCTCTAGCAACCGTGTTGGACCGTGATGGTGAGTTCTACACCAAGGGAGGGCAGAGAGCTGAGTTGGAAGTAACCCAAGTCCTTGGAGAGCCTCATGACTATCCCAGCTCTGGCCTGTCTACCTTTGGATTACTTTTACAGAGAGAGAGAGAGAGAGAGAGAGACTTATTTCTACTAAATTTAAACTATTAAAGGAATGACTTTCTCCCCCCCCCCCTTTTTTGGCATTCTCTGAGATATATATATAAAATTGGACCAGAAACATAATATATTTTTCTAACAATTCTAAAAAATAAAGTAATCTGAGCCTGGTGTTTTCTCTGTTTTACTTAATGGTTATAGGGTTTTCAGATTTTCTACTGTTTTTTTATTCTATTTTGGTAAATTATATTTTATTAGCAATTTATTCATTTCGCTTAAGTTTACAACTTTGTCGTAGTTAGGAGCTTAAGCTCTGCAGCCAGATTGCTTGGGTTGAAATCTTTTTTTTTTTTTTTTCAAGATCTTATTTGTTTATTTGACAGCGAGAGAGGGAACACTAAGCAGGGGGAGTGGGAAAGGGAGAAGCAGGCTTCCTGCTGAACAGGGAGCCCGATGCGGGGCTGGATCCCAGGATCCTGGGATCATGACCTGAGCTGAAGGCAGACGCTTAACGACTGAGCCACCCAGGCGCCCCTTGGGTTGAAATCTTAATCTCCTTCATGTTCACGGAGTTGTGTTGAGTGGGAAACTTACTTAAAACCTTTCTGGGGGTGCCTGGGTGGCTCAGTCGGTTAAGTGTGTGCCTTCAGCTCAGGTCCTGGTCTCCAGGTCCTAGGATGGAGCACCTCGTCGTCGGGGTCCGTGCTGAGCAGGGAGTCTGCTTCTCCCTCTGTCTCTGAGCCCTCCACCCTCCAGCTTGTGCTGGATCTCTCTCTCAAATAAATAAATAAAATCTTAAAAAAAACTCTGAGTCTCAGTTTCCTCATCCATGAAATGGGGATAATAATAGTCTGTACCCCTTTGCTTTCTTTGAGTTTGTTTTCTTTTTCTAATTACCATGGTCGAACATTTGGTTCATTAATTTTCACATTTTTTTCTGTTTTTGAAGATTTTTCTTTTTTAAAATTTTTTATTTGTTCATTTGACAGAGAGAGAGAGCACAAGTAGGCAGAGCGGCAGGCAGAGGGAGAGGGAGAAGCAGGCTCTCCGCTGAGCGGGGCTCCATCCCAGGACCCTGGGATCATGACCTGAGCCGAAGGCAGCCGCTTAACCGACTGAGCCACCCAGGCATCCCTGAAGATTTTATTTTTAAGTAATTTCTACACCCAATGTGAGGCTCGAACCCACAACCAGGAGATCAAGAGTTGCATGCTCCACTGACTGAGCCAGCCAGATGTCCCTCCCTGCACGTTTTTTGTTTGTTTGTTTTGTTAAGATTTTATTTATTTATTTGTCAGAGAGAGAGAGGGAGGGAGAGAGAGCACAAGCAGGGGGTGTGGCAGGCGGAGGGAGAAGCAGGCTCCCTGCTGAGTAAGGAGTGTGATGTGGGACTCTGATCCCCGGGATCATGACCTGAGCTGAAGGCAGCTTAACTGACTGAGCCAGCCAGGTGCCCCTCCCTGCACAGTTTTGATACATAGTATTTGCATTCTTGTTCAAGTCTAAGTGTTTTCAATTTTCCATATGATCTCTTTTTTGACTCTGAGTTATTTAGAAGTGTTTTTTTTACAAAAGTTCTAAAGGCATCTTTTTTTGTGTGCAAGTTATCTTTTTGTAATTGATTTTTAGTTTCAATGCATTGTGGTCATTGTTATGGAAAATGCCTATTCTTTAAAGTTGGTTGAGAATGATTTAGAGCCTAGAATGTGATCAACTTCTGTAAATATTTTATGTGTACTTAGGAAGTACAAATTTTAATTGTGTACACAATTTAACACACGTCCACCGGATCAAGATTGTTTACTTTGTTGTTTAACTCTTTCATACCACACTATTTTCTTTTATCCATATGATTTATCAACAGTGAGAGAAGTATCTTGAAATCTTCCACCGTATTGGTGAATGGCTCTTAGCTCCTTGTTTCCCTCTAGGACAGTGCAAAGCAAGGCCAGCTTATTCTCGAGGTGACTTGCTTTACCTTGCTGTAAAACCACCCAACCACATGCATTTGTTCACATTTCAAAACCACTTTATTACCAAAATGAACAAAAGGAGAATGCTGTTTAAATTAAATAAATTACACAAACATCGCGAGTCCCGGGCTTCCCCAGGGATCCCATTGTCACAAGTCAGTATCATGAAGAACATTCAAAAGTATTGAAATTCTGGATTATTTCATTATCTTGCTCTCCTTTCCTGCCTCAGTCATGTCCAGAGAGCGGTCTGTCTGACTTTGCTCATGTTCTTTTCAAAGTCTTCCAGCAGTGAAGTTTTCTTCAATGTCTCCTTCTACCCCATGTGTTTCCAATTTTACCTCCACCGTCTGAACACTTGGTTCAAAGGACTCCTCTGCTTGGGATGTCCTGAGGCTCTGTGACCTTCCCCTACCTCCTGGGCCTGAGTTGGACTTTGAAGGAGGTGGAGTAGGGGAGGATGAGTTGTCATTGGCTAAAGTTCTTGTCCTCCTGGAATTTGGCACTTCGGGTGCTGGGCACGGTGAATCCCAGATAACATTGTCTTTCGCCTTCCAAGTTTTGAGTTCCATTGGCAGCCAGATGGCATAATGAAATCACAGAGAAGCAATGCTTGTAGGCCAAGAATCTGTTGGCTCTTTGCCAGCACCCTCTCCTTTAACTCTAAGAAGACTTGCTCACTCAACACACAGACACACAATGCGGGTCAGGCTGAAGTTAGGAATCTAGGAATCAGGGCTTTTTTTTTTTTTTTTTTTTTTTCAGGCTGGGCCAGCCGAACCTGTTGGGCAGGGTCATTGAGTTGAAGGAGCTTTGGGAGAAGCAGTGGGGGAAGACTGAAAGGTTTTCTGTGCACTTCCATGGAAATTTCCCCAAATACTTGCACATGCCATCTATTCATTTTCAAGTCAACAGTAGGGTTCCTCTATTAACCCCTCACATCCATGAAGACCATACCCCTCTTTTCATCTGTCCTAGAAGAAGATGACTTCAGGTCCTGAGTTTGTTAAGGAAGCCCATGGAGGACGACCCAATCTGGATCAGCCCTTTGCCACGTTCTGCACCCACTTGGGGGATGCCACTGGCCCTTGGGGGGCTTCCTGCCTGGCCAAAGGATCCAGGCCCCAAGCTGATAAGGGAGAGTTAAAATCATTGGCTCTTTGCCAAGTGAAAAAGCACAAAGCCGACTTCCTAAGGGGGGGGCGCATTTCTGAAGTCAAGGGGACCGTCAGGGCTCAGGTCCCACTAGCTGGCCCTTGGTTACCCCTAGGACACCCCACCTCCCAAGTCTCTAGTGCAAGAACGGATTCCCAAAAGCTTTTATGCAGAATAAGTGGCATCTGTTACTAGGTTGCCAGAGGATTTTGGTAGCTACCCACCCTGTTCTTTTTGGATTCCCCTCTGGGTCTCAAGTGGAAGGGAGCAGTCCCTGAAGGCAGTGGGAAGAGATCACGTTTCAGAGGCTGAGGCAGCTGTGTTGGTGCGCTGCCCCTGGGGAGGTAGCTCTGGTGGCCCAAAGGGCCCTGGCCACCCCCCAGGCTAGAGTCTGAAGGGCTGAATAGCTGTGGAGCTCCCAGCAGCCTTGAGATGAGGAGGAAGGAGGCACAGTCATCAAGACTAAATTCCTGGGGTGTTGGGAACACATGGTCCCAGGAGTGTACAGCCGCCAGGGACAGAGTTGGGGCAGCTGGAGGGGGCAAGCCATTGAGTCCTAAGCAAGTTCATCCCCGTGTCCTGTGATAGCTGGACACCATCTGACACCAAGCTGTTCAGGCCCAAGGGCCTTTGCACACTAGGTCAGCAGGGGCATACTTTTACCTTCTGTTCTTGGCTCACTCTGAAAGGCAGCAGTCGGTGGCGGGGGGGGGGGGGGGGGGGGGCGGGGGCCCCCCCAGCTGCCTGGGGCGGGGCAGGGGGGGGTGGGGGGGGTTGAGCAGTAGGCCTTCTCATTCTGGCCAGGGCCCTGAGCATCGGCAGGAGGGTGAAGAGGTGGTTCTCCTTGCTGCTGAGATTGGCTGGCTCTAGAGATGCCAGGAGGGAGGCAGGGGAAGGAGACAGGAGCATGAGGGGGAGGGGAGGGAGGCGCTGCGGTCCTGGTGGACGTGCTCTCCTCTACCCGCCACTCCTCATGGCCCCAGGCTCATTCTTCTTGGGAGTCGTGGATGGCATGTGCTCTGGAGGTGGCGTGGGGGCTGGCTGGGCGACCTCACAGGGCAGTCAGCGTCTCTTTGTGAAACATACTCCCGAACATCTCCTGTAAGGCCATGGAAGGACAGGGGAGGGGAAGGGAGAGCGTTAGACGCGTCAAGTTCACAGGGGCTGCAACCATGAGGTGACCCTACGAGCCCCTGGTCAGAGAGAGCTTCAGGATAAGTGGGTGTGAGTGTGAGTGTGTACATGAATAGGGGAGAGGCGGGCTCAGCCTAAGAGGCGAACTGGTACGGAGGCGACAAGAGAAGATGCTCGGAATCGACCTAGAATCACCTCTGGAGGGCTCTGTGACCTCCACATGTCCCTCCTCCTTTTTGGCTTCACTGTCTTTGTTAGCTGACATGAGGGGGGAGATCAGACAAGCTGTAAAGTCCTTTCTTGCTCTGATAAGCTATCTGGGGGCCTAGCCAAGGTTTTTGGAATGTGCTGGAGATTCCACAGGAGCACAGAAATCAACCTGCCAAATCTTTGTAGCTCTGGCTCTTTCCTAGTGTCTCCCACATGCCATCAGCCCTCCCAGAGACCCTGTTCAGAGGACATGGAACTCGAGCCCAAAAGCAATGCGAAGAGGTACAGAGTGAGATGTGATTCCCAGGCCCTAAGCCAGACTCCTCTCCAGCTAGTCATCTGGGTTTCTCGTAACTCAAGGCAGTGGGGTGGTTGCTAGTTTCCCTGTCAGGATGACAGGGCCCTGTGGGGATAGGGCATCTGTCTGTGGGCGATAACATTTGTACTCTTAGAATTCATCCTATTCTGGCCCCTCCCGGAATATAAGTTTCCTGAGGGCAGGGGCCTCACCGCTGTATGCCCACCCTGGAACTGTGCCAGGCAAGCAGTCCTCACATGTCTGTTGAATTCATGAAGGAACAAGTGAATCCCCCACGGAGCCTGGGAGGTGGACGGGGCCAGCTATCACCCACACCTCCCCTACTTTACAGTGATAGAAACTGGGGCCCCGTGTGTTATGCGTCCGTCCAAGATCACGTGTGGATGCGGCGCAGAGTTAAGAATAGATGTCAGTTCTCAAGAACCTCATCCAGTGTCTCTCCCTTCCCCATGTGAGGCCTCTCAGGGAATGAGGAGAAGTAGGGTCTGTTATTACAAGAGAGATGAGAGAGAAATGTTGTGGCCTTCAAGGTGACAGCTCTGGCTTGGCTGTGAGAGAGCCCCGTGAACACCTCGGGTTTGGGAGGGTCTCCTTCCCGCTCCTGGCCCCATACCCCCATACCCCCCGCCTGTCAACTCACGTGCTCCAAGTCCCAGTAGCTGGGGCTGTCCTCCTCCAAATCGTATAAGGACAGCTCCGGGTCCACTGGAGCCTGGAAGGGGGGAAAACAGGTGCAGGGTGAGCTCCGTGAGTGAATGACACAGGCTGGTGCAAATGTCAGCCTCCGGGTGGGCACCATGTTTTCTGCCACATGAGTCCCCCTCTTGCTTCTTCCCTGCCCTCCCTCATCTACCTCACAGAATGTAGCACTGGGTGGCCTTCCCCCTTAGAGCAGAGGGGTGCATCTGGGGCTACCCTCCTCTGCGGACACCTTTGAGGCAGGGGAGGTTGGCCTAGCCGAGAATGACGATCGGCTGGCTGCCTGACCTTGGGGAGTCCATTTCCCTTTTCTGGGAATCTGTTTCCTCATCTGTAAAAGGAGGATAATCAAACTCATTTTGCGGGCTTTCTACCTCACCATGCCGTCAAAAAGGGGTGTGTGAGTGTGTGTATAATTTATATATATGAATATATTTTGTAATATGTAAATATAAATATGTTCTATAACATAAATTATTTTAGATATATAACCATAGTAACTGGGCATCATTTGTGCAATAACAAATGGTGAGGATTCTTCTAGAATCTCCCTCTTTTTGCTCTGTGGACAAGGCTTGGGGGCCAGAAAGCCTGTTTTTCCTGCACAGTTGCTCTAAGTGTGGAGGGCGGGCGCTGGGGCCTTGTGTTTTCCTGGGCAGTCTTTCAGCACTGAGAACAGATGGCTTTACCGTCATCAGTCTCTTACAGCAAAGAGCAAATGGTTGCTCCAGCCAGAAAAGCCTTTCTTATGACCCAGGGCAGGGGAGGTTTTATATATAAGGAGGTCTGGGGCACAGAGTCTTGGGAGGTCAAGGGCAGGGGCTGCTGAGCTGGGAGGGACCCTGGGCGCGGTGGTGGGGAGGAGGTGGCTGGAGAGGCCCAGGCAGGGACCCCAGTCAGTGGGGTGGAGTTTTTCTGCCTCCCCAGCTTTCTGGAGTCCTAAACAGTGTGATTTGTAGCTCATTTGCACACCACTTAGTGAGCTAGCAAATTAAATGTCAAGTAACTGAGACAAAACTTGGATCCAGCCTCTTCATCCATCACCAGTCCGAAATCTCTAAGCTCCGCTATATTAAAACGGGCAGGCTTACGCCCCTCCCTTTGCTCAAAGCCTCTTCTAGAACGAGTGAAGGAGGAGGGTAGGTAAACAATGCCAGAATACTGGGCATACTCTAATACGCTTTGAGTGTTTGTGGACCTGGAAATTAATATCAGTAAAAGATATTACAATATACAAAGTGCTTTCAAGCGACATAAGAGGCATAATTATCAGTCTTAAAATGGAAGCAAAAGAAAAACGCTGTGAGGTAGGTGATGTTAATTTAGGGTGCTCGTTCTACAGGTAAGGAACTCTGTAATGGCGGTTTCAGAAAAGTAGAAGGACGGACTTGGTGTTGGAACCCAAAACTTCCCCTGTGTTCTTTCTCATGTCCCTGGTCCTGCCATTTCATTGCCCCAGGGCCTTGGATTCCCAACGTGCCAGGACCTTACCCCTTGGAAGTCATGTCCTGGGGCCACTTCTCTGGCATTTGCCTGGGCAAAGAGAACAGCATCATGTATGCTGGGAAAGACATGGTTGCGCTCTAGACACCCATCTTCAAAGACACCGCCATGGCTGATGTCGTTGTACACCTGGGCTGGAAGGAGGAAAAAGCTTTCAGCAAGATAACAGCCATGTGGTCTGGAGCCTGGGGGTGGGGGAAGGATGGTGAGAGGGAAGGGAAGGAAGGAGAGACAGGACGGAGCGTTGCGCTCTTTGGGGCCTCCAAAGGCCCGGCCAAGGCATTGGCCTTGCAATATCAATTCTGGACAGCAGAGGGCAACGTGAGCTTGAGGATGCTGAACCTTCAACCCAGGCAGAAGGAAGCAGTTTGATTCAGGGAGTTGGTACTTTGTGGGGATAGAGAGGGAAAGGCTGAAAACGTCCACGAGGAGGCTGCTGCCAATTCTACCCCTGGATGGTTCGTTCTTCCTCTTGCTTCTCTAGACCTTTCCCGCAGCCTCCAATGTGTGGCAGAGCCCTTACTTTTACCAGGTGCTAGAGATGATTTCCTGAGGACTGTCCAGAGAGGGAGGGAGTCCACTGACTCTAACTGCCATTGCAGATTACTCCCTCCGAGCAGGTTCCACCGAGCTTGGGTCCTGCTCAGGCTAACTCTGAAGTTGGGCTGGCCCCCAGCAGGGCTCTCGTTCTCTGCAGGAAGTGGGGTGCATGTGCCCTTTCACATATGTCTGTGTGTGCTTGCCGTGGGTCCCGGTCCCCACACTCGGCATCCGCACTGACGATGTGAAAGTCTTCTGCCCTGTGGACATGCACCCTTTGGAGATTGTGTGTATATAAAACTGTGTGTCTCTGTGTTCCCCAGATGGCTACAGTATGTGTGCGTGTGCTTTATACTCATTCATGGGCTTGCAAGGTTGAAGAAGATCCCCCAATTCATCCAGTCAACCCCCTAATTTAACATAAGTGGAAATTGATCCCTAGACACGAAGTGACTCGGCCAAGGTTCCAGGCAAATTAGTAGTGGGGCAAATTAGAATCCCAGTTGTCCTTTTTAGACTCCACGCCCCCGCTCCCCCCCTCACTCTGTTACTGAGACCCGTAGGGTGTTTACACAATCTGGCCACAGTCTCTTCTGACTTGTGCTCGAAGCACTTATGAGCAGGTAGTAGTTGTGGGGAATTACTTGGGTGCTCCTCCCCTCCCCCCCCACCCCCAACCTTGGCCTCCTCTAAATGTCCTCCTCTCACCGTGGATGTTCACCAAGAAGACCTTCACACCGATCCTCCCGTAGGTGGAGCTCAGCTAGAAGTGTTGGGGGAAGGGTGTTGGGATAGGGAGACAAAAGGAAAGGAATGTTCTGAGTGGGTCTCAAAAGTGATTCACAAAACGCACTTCAGAGGGGAAGCCAAACAAGTAAGCAACCCCAAGAGTCCTGGCAGCCAAAGATAAAAATAGCAGCAAAGCACACGGCTTCTCCCTGGAGTGTTGGCTGCTGGCTTTTCTGGAAAGCAGGACAGAAATGGGGATTTGCCAATGAGGCGGGCACTTAAAGACACCGTGCCCCCTTCTTATGGGGTCAGATTTTTTTCTCTCAGTAGCTTAGATTTCCAGATTCCACCTCTTTCCCGACTTTGTGGCTTCAGGCAGAAGCTGCAGGGGAGGATGGAGACCTACCTGGACTCCGGGTCCAGGCTAGGAAAGCAGGCTGAGCCCACGGCTGGGGATGCGGCCTTCTGGGCACCTGGCTGATGCCCTGTGTATGATACTCAGCCTCTATGCTCTCTGTACGCCTCGGGTTTCCCTGGACTGCCTTTCTGAGCCAGCTCTGAGGCTTGTTGACTCCCTAGCATCGGAGGCGTTGCTGAAAAGCTATCAGATGGATGGATACCTTTATTCAAGGTGTCCCATGGACTGCCAATTTGGCCCGAGAATGTAGGGAACTAATATGTCTTCTTTTCTTCTCAGTTGACTGGAATTGACTGATGCTGGGTGAGGTCTGAGTGTCTGGGTGAGGGTGGGAAGGAACAGCAGACCATGAACCAGGACCAAGCTGGACTCTACTCAGAGGACCCTGGGGTGGGTTCCTGTTGGCCTGAGAAGGAACTTGGGATGGCCTCTGCTAGAGAGGGGTGCTGAGGCAGGTGGGACAGCGAATATCCCTGTGGTATTCCTTTCTAGCCGCTCATCATCGTGGACCGTCTGGGCCTGTGCAGAGAGCAGCCTATCCTGATCATGTCTGGGGGAAAGCTCCCTTTCGAGCTTCCTCTCTCAGCTTGTCAAAATGAGGGCTCCAGAGAAAGGGAGTGTGGGAGAACAGGGGTGAAGGTGTTGGGGTGGAGGGCAGCTGGCACTCCCTCTACCTGCGGCCTCACCTTGCCCAGGGCTTTGATGCCCATCAAGTCCACAAAGCTGACCCCACTCATGTCAAGGATGATGGTGTGGAAAGTGACAAAGGGTGGGACGCTGGCCAGCATGTCACTGGGCTCACTGGGGGTCTCAGCAGAGGCTGGTGGCTCACAGTGGGCCGCTGGGGAGCTGTCAGGGCTGAAGGTGATGTAGGAGACACTGGCGCCGTTAGCAGGAGTCTGGTTGTTGTTGGGGTCAGTTGGGGAGGCATTCTCAAAGTCCTGCTGGAGTTCCTGCAGGGAGACAGTCTGTGGGGGCAGGGGGAGGTTTGCAGGGAATCACCAAACTGAATCAGACTTTGCTATAGTTGAGGCAGGGGCAAGGAATGTGCAGGTGGGGATCAATAACGTCAAGAACGTAGAGGTGGTGAATACAAGCCCCCAGAACCCCACAGGGGACGCATCTCCCAATGCCCTTTCCTCAGGCAGGGCCTGCATGCTCAGTCTCCCACCAACCAGACAAAGTTGGAGGACCCACCCAGGAGAGGCACGGAAGCCTTGGCCCACTCCGCTGTGGGAGAAAGTACTTTGGGAAACAATTGTGTTCCTTTTTACATGTGCCCGTGCCTGCTTGCTTCTCCCCAGAACTCCCACCCCCACATCAAAGCTGGGTGGGTACCCCAGCAAATTCACTGCTGCTCCCCATTTGGGGTTGTTCATAAGTCTATGGGCTATATCCTATCTTAGCCAGAAAATGAGGAGGGGCCATGGGAGCTCCATGGTTACCCCCAGGAGCTGGCGTCCCCTCACCTAAGGAGAAGATTGCCCAGAGACCTTATGTCTTTGCCTCAAAGGGTGCTGGGAGGCGGGGTCCCAGGGGGCAGGATCTGAGAGCGTAGGCTGTTCCTAGCGTCAGTTCACCTTGGTTTTCATAAACAGAGACTTCCTCTGCTGTGTGGGCATCAGCTTTCCCTTCTTCTGCTTCCTGAGGTATTTTTGCTTGGCCAGCAGTACTTTCTGGGGGTCCACACCCGTCTGCAGGGAGAGAACCAATAGCAGTTTGGACCTCCACCCTCTTTGGAGGTGGCCTGCCTCCCAGCCCCCTTTCTCCCATCTTCTGGTTATGCTCTGTTCAGCCCTTTTGGTCACCAGAGTTCTGAACCTTACCTTGGCAATGACCTTTTGCCTGAAGATCTCCGAGTTGGCAAAGTAGAGGGGGGAGCAGTAAGTGACAATCTTAACCCCCTCGATTTCCTGGACCTAGGACAGGGAGACTGAGCTCAGGCTGCAGAAATGTCCTTATTGGCTTTTTGTTGTTGTTGTTGTTGTTGTTTTTAACTCTCTTTTATTTGGAGGGGGGGCAGAGCAAAAGAGGGAGGTCGTAAGTTTGGATTACTTACCCTACTGTAGGTCTTGGGATTAACATAAATGTCAGTGTCCATGACCTGGGCCAAAGTGTAGCCATTTCGACTGGATGAAAAGGGAAAAGAAAAAAATGAGAGCATGCTAATAGTCCATGGGCCTGGAAGGATGCTGGGATGGGAGCTGGGGCAGAAGCAGGGTGGGATGGGGCCCTTTCCTCCTCCCCCGGCATGTTGTGTTGGTCTCTCTGCACTGGAGACACATGCCTGGTGGCCTATGGCTGGGCTATGACTAGAAGGATGACAGGCGGGCCCTTGACATAGCTCCCAGCCTGGGGCTCAGCACAGAGAAGAGGTGGGGTATGCAAGGTGACAAGCTTAGGTGGCCCTGGTTCTTGGTTTTGAGTTCTCAAGAAGAAAAGACAGGGCTTCCCTCACCTAGAGCATCCTTCCTGCCCTGGCCTGAACCCTCTTCCTCTGGTGCCCCTGCCCTGTACCTCTTAACCTTTTTATAGGAAGGACACGGCATCTGTCCTCTGGACTCAGGGGAGGGTCTCATTTTGTCCAGGGACTGGCAATGCCTTTGGACGGACCCGGGGTCTTACCCTCCTGTTCTTCTCCTACTTTGTTGGGCCCCCAGCCCTCTAAGCCCATTAGGGCTTCCTCTGGGGACTTCAGGATATGGCAGTCAGTCAGCCCATCCTGGGCGCGGGGGCCCCACTGCTGTGCTTTTGAGGCAGGGGAGGCTGTTACTTACAACTGAGTCTGGAAGACCACAACCAAGGCAGAGAAGGCGACACCCACGGCCACCCCGTATGGCAGGCTCAGGAAGAACGAGGAGAGGAAGCTCACCACCCAGACGCACTGTGAGGAGAGAGATGTCAGAGCAGGTCTGGGGAGAAGGCTGCCTCTTTTGGGAGGTCTTCCTGGAATAGCCAAGGTCATTCTCTGTTTGCGCAACCTCAGACCCGCCCTCTACTTTTCATGGCATTTTTGCGTTGTCTTACGTATTGGTGCTCTCGGTACGCTCGCACATTTCCCCTAGGCTGAGTGCGGCGAGCAAGCTTGCTTGGTTTTTAGTAGACAACCCCAGCCCACACAGGGAGGCAGCATGGCGCATGCTGAGAGCATGAGGGTCAGATATACCTGGGTCCAAAGTTTCATTCTCCCACTTACTAGTGATGTGAGCCAAGTTGCCTGATCCACAAAAGAGTAATGATACCTGTTTCATGAAAGGATTAAAGAGTGAAGGCACCTAAGGGTCCTAGCCTAGTGATGGGCACCCAGTGGTCACTCAACAAACATGAGCTCCCTTTCTCCATCTTCTCTGTGTATGCCCAACACATGCTCAGTGGTCTTCCCAGCCTGATGGCCTGGGGTCTGGTTGTGTGGGCGGAGGGCAGGATTGGATGCAGTTTGGATGGTTGCCCCCTTGATTGTCCTTTACAGTCCCCCAAATCCCTCTAAAGGAAACAATTTTGCCCACATCCTGTAGAGAACTGTGAGGTTCAGATGGGAGCCCAAAGCACAATGTAAATATCAGGGACTATTGTCATGGCGGGATAAAAGCAGATCTTTGGGGTGGGAATTGGAATATTATTTTCCCCTATCTTCATCATTCACTGGGGGACCCCAGATGGACTGCTCACTTCTCTGGCTTTAAGGATCTTCCTCGGGTACCATGCGGGTAACCCCAGGAGACAGCACCATGCAGAGGTTTGCTGTCCAAGGTTTGGGTTCCAATTCCGACTCTACCACTTACTACCCCTGTGGCCTTTGACAAGTTACATAACCTCTCTGAGCCTTGGTTTCATTATCCTTTTTTTTTTTTTTTTTAAGTTTTATTTATCTAAGTCATCTCTATACCCAGTGTGGGGCTTGAACACACGACCCGGAGATCAAGAGTTGCACACTCTTCTGACTGAGCCAGCCAGGCACCTGTTGGTTTCATCATCTTGAAAGGAGATCAGTAAATTCTCTCTCATAAGTTATGGTGGAGCTTAAATGGGGATTGTTGTCAGAGTTGTCAATACCTGGTAGCCTTAATACTATTGTCTACCGCGAGAATGCGCTGGGACGGTGACTAATCGTAACAATCAGTCATGCTTGCTGAGCATTGCATGGTTGCAGGGTGCTTTCCCATATGATCTCATTTAATCCTCAGAACCAGTGTGTGATGAAGCCATGACTATCATCCCCATTAGAGAGGAGGAAATAGCACTCCCTAGAAATCTGGCAATTTACTCAAGATCCTGGTATGCTGGCTTTAGGTTCTAGGGTTTTTGTTGTCGTTGTTTTTAAGAACGATTTCTTTTTGCTTTTTTTGGAACTACAGATCATAAAAATAATCATAGAGAAGTTTTACTGAACCCAGGACACAATTCAGACAACATGCTTCTTACTTGTATTATCTCTTGTCTTCCTCGTAAACAACCCCGGTGGGTGGGTAGAGAGAATAAGATACCCATTTCTCAGATGAGAAAGCCAAGGCTCAGAGAAGTTAAGGGACTTGCTTAGGGACTTGCTGGTTTAGGGCCAAGCCACAGAGCCAGTGAGCCGTTGAGTTAGGATGCGGACATAGGATGTCTCACTCCAAAACCTGGGCTCTTGATAGCTTGTTCTGCAATGAGGGAGGAACAGAGCAGAGGGATCACCGACAGAAAGAGCTGATAGGGCCATGGGGTTGGAGGAGGGGGCCAGGGGCCTGGAGGGATACCCTGAGGCCACCCAATACCTACACAGTCCAGCTTGCTCTTCTTCCACAGGTAGTAGGGGTCAGCGAGCTGCTTGAGGGAGTTCTTGAGGTTGACGGCTATCAGTGCTCCTAGCACAGACTGGGGAAGTGGAATGTTGTTCTTTCTCACCTGAGGTGTCCGCTCTCTCCTCCCCGTCCTACACACCCCTGACCCTGGTGTCCAGCAGGACAGAGCTGCAGTTCCAGAACATCTCTGCTGGCAGAGGCCCCAAATCTCCGCACTCCATCTTAGCTCTGGAGGGTGCAGGCGCTAGGCCGTGCGGCCCATCCTGGCTCTTCCCCGCCCCTCCCCTCTTCCCTCATCTCCAAACCACCCGGTGTCCAGAGCCTTCCTAGTCACACACTCCTAAGCACTTGTAAATGCTGATGGGGGGATTGACCCTTACGTCTGAAGGCTGGAGTTGGCGACCAGCCCTGCACTTATGAGCTGTACCACCACAGATCACTTAGACTTTCTCAGCCTCAGTTTCCCTCACCTGTAAAATGAGGAAAGTAGAACCTGTGTTTTCTACTTCACAGGTTGTGATTAGGACAAAGTGTGACCATGTTGGCACTTTGTAGAGGGTTATGCAACCCTTGGGGATTGTTCGTACTGGAGTCTCCCGCTGACCTCCGCTTTCCCGCTGCACTCTTACCTTGGGGAGAGGGTACAGATAGGAGCCCAGGACCAGCATGGTGATCATCACGACCAGGGACACACACAGGCTTGCCACCTGTTCCGAGAAAGGGTTGGGAACAGGGCATAGGTGTGACATTCTCGCCTTGACTTATTTCCAACAGACGCCTTTGGTGGTGTGGAGACCGATGAGGGAAGAGGAAGTTTGGAGAAGCAGCTGGCCTGGCTTGCAGGGGCCCTGGCTTCTCTGGGGGCACCTGTTTCCTTCCCCTCTCCCCTCTTCGCCCCACTCCCCTGGTGCAACGCTCACCTGGGATTTTCCTCCAGCTCCATCCACAGCCAGAGTGACAGAGAGAGCACAGCAAATGACGTGGATTTTAAAGAAGGAGCCAAAGAAATTGCTGCAGCCCAGGGCGATCATCTCCTGTGGGGACAGGGGCAGGATCGGAGGCTGGGGCGGCAGGGTGGGGGTGGGGCGGACGGGGGGTGGGCAGCGGGTATAGACCAAACGTAGTCATCCATGCAAGCTGGATCTTGGGCCTCGGACTTGAGAATGACCCTGCTGCTAGAAAAGCCAGACACTCCCAACCAAGCAGAAGTCAGCCTCCCGTGGTCAGAGCCCCTCCTCCTCATAGGCAGGCACCTTCCTCACTGCAGCCCAGAGAGAGCCCCCTGGTACATGTGTGGGGCCCGGCCTGTCCTGCTGGGCCTTGCCGGCAGTGGCCGGACCTACCTGGTTAGAATCCACGTCATAGCCGTGTTTGCCGGCCAGGGTCCGGCCCATGGCCAGGTTGATGACGTAGCCCACGATGGCCAGCGAGAAGGCAGTGCCCATCATGTCCTTCCACTGGGAAACCACAGGCAACACGGGACTGGGGAACCTGCCAGGGAGCCAGAGAGGAGGCAGGGCCCAGACGTGTGAGAAGAGGGAGGGCGAGTCCTTCCTCAACCCGCAGGGACCAGCAAGGCCCCACTGTGTGCCAGGGTCTACGTCCTCAGCACGATGCTGTGGGGCAGCCACCTTTACTCCCATCGACAGAGCAGAAACCAAGACGTAGAACCTCACTCGTCCAAGGTCCCAGAGCCAGTAAGTGATGGGGGCCCCGTGTGTTCACGCCCAGGTTCTGGACTCTATGCTCATCTGTCCACAGATCCACAGCCAGCACCACTCCCTGCCCTCTCCCCCTCCACCTTCTACCCTCCACTCCTGCCAGGTGGCACAAACACCCCCTTCCCCTCCCAGGGCCCGGCATGGTGCCTGGCACAGAGTGGATGCTCCATACGTGTTGTTTTGATGCTAATAGTTTCCTTTCCATGTGGAGGAAAAGAGCCAATGCATTAGAGCCGGCAAAGAGCTGGCAAAGGGCTGATCAGAGAGGCTTTGCTTTAGCAGCATCCAGCAAATGAGACTTTTGGGGTGTGTGTGTGGTAGTTAAGATTCACTGTTGATAACACAGCTTGCATTGGCTGACTGTATGGCTCTCTTGCATAATAAGTAACAGAAACCATTCCCCTTCGGTCGGTGTCCCAGAGTCTACAGTCCTCTTTCATAGAGGTCGTGTCATCTGGGTCTCTGAGCCCAGGCCTTCATGGAGGGGTGTTGGTAGGGGGTGGGCAGGCTTCTTGACCACCTGGACTCACCCATGTTGGATCTCTCCCACGATCTGCATGTGATACTTTTGGGGCATCTTACAGCCCCCAGAGATAGCTGTTGCCACCACCACCTGTAAACCCCAAAATGGAGAATGGGGATTGGCAGGGGTCTCTCCCAAGGCTCCCTCTTCTCTGGGGACCCCAAATCCCATTCCCCTGCCTCCTTGAAGGGGAACAACCCAAGGAGCAGGAAGAGTGGGAGCCATGTACAAGGGCATGGAATGGATTCACCCAACCCCGTGTTCTGGCTGCCGGTGGAGGGGGAGGTAAAAGTGGGTAGCGGCTCCCTTGGCTTTGGCTGGAGCTGAATCCCATTTCTCACGGCCTCTCCAGCCTGGCCCCCAACATCCCAGCCCAGGGCGGTGTCCTTACCACAATCATCTCCGTAGGAATGGGGAAGCGGATCCTGTGCATGTAGCGAGCATTGAGTTCCTTCACCAGCACCAGGAAGACACCACTGATGAGGGCGAAGATGAGCGAGGCGATGTTCGTGTGGGGGAGGTTTTTGCAAATGTCAATGAAGGTCTGGCGGAGAGAGCATCATGCTCATGGGCTCCCACCTCTTCTTCCCATACTATCCCCACCCTTGGGTGTCTAACCCCGTGGAAGGATGTCATCGATTCAAATGGAGGCACACCAAAGCCGAATTCAGACCCTGGTCACCCACAGCACCCCATCTCCCACTTCCCTCTCCCAAAGGGCATGCTGGGAGCTCATGCCGGGATGGGAATGCTGATTCTCTTCCTCTTTCTCTAGAAAGAATTCAAGCTCAAGAAGGAGGGTTGGAGATTAGACATAAGGAAGGACTTCCCGGGCAAGGAGGGGTTGAGGCACTACACTGGGGAACTGATGGGGAGTGCACAGCTCCTTTTCAGCAGGGATTAACTATAGAGAACCTCAGTGAGCCCTCAAAGTCACGTGTTTCACCCTCCCTCCCAAAGTGGGAACCCCCTGAAAATCTTCTCTGAACCATGGATCAACCAGCCCTTGCTTGCAAACATCTTGTAAGGAGGAGCTCACAACTTCTTCAAACAGGAACCCCAGCTCTGTGTCTGCTTGAGCCCCTCCCCATCTGCAGGGGTGTGCTCCTAGACTCACAAAAACAATGGACCCCGGGCCTGCGTAGGAAGGGATGGTCAGTCCAAAGATGTACTTGAGCACCGAGATCAGGATCTGCAGGCCGGCTGCCGTCATGAAGCCCCGGATGAAGGACTCGGAGAGGTAGATGGCCACGAAGCCAAACTGCACGAAGCCCAGGCCCATCTGAGACGAGAGAGGTGGGGGTGGGGGGATGATGGAGAAGGGTCAGTGATGCCCACACCTGCTGGACCCAAGCCCAGGCTGGAGTTCCATGCGGCAGCCCCAGGGAAATGAGCCCTTTGTGACTGGCTCTCTACTGTGCTGGCCGACCCCAAGTCTGCTTTGGGGTACGGGCCTCTTTGTCACTTCCTCTCTCCGGCTTCAGTTTTCTTATCTGAAAATAAGCCGGGTCCTCCCCCAGTGTTTCCTCTCTCAGTAGATGACACCACCATCCACCCAGTGGGCTAACCAAAAACTTGGGGGTCATCCTCCCTCACCTGCACATCCAACCTACTGCCAAGCCCTTTAACGCCCCTGGCCAAATGTTCCGTAAACCTGCCCCAATGCGGGGGAGGGGGGCTCTCGGTGGCTGCCACCCTGGTCTAGGCCCTCTTGAGTCTTGCCCGGGCCTCTGCAGGGTCTCCTGACAGGCCCCCTGCTTTGATTCTTCTAATCCACCTCCCGCCTCTCTTCTCTATGGCCTGAATGATCCTTATAAACTGCTAATCCGACCCAAAGGTGCTGCGTAGGGGACAGACCTCAGCCTTCATTGTCTAGCCTCTGCCTACATTTCCCTCTGGCCCATCCCCCAAAAGCCTCCTGCTGTCCAGCCCCAAACTTCTTGCCTTGTCATTCTCTGGTCAGTTCACACTCTCAGGCCTCACACTTTGGGGTACGTTCCCTCCGCCTGGACTGTCCTTCTGTGCCTCATTCATTTGGTTCCTGTTCAACCTCTACTCATCCTTTAAGATGCAGGTCAAATGTCACCTCCTCTCTGAGGTGAGGTCTTCCCTGACTATATGCCATTTGAACATAGCTCTATTATGCGGCTTATCTCATGGCCTACAAGTTTATCTGTTGACATGGCTACTTCCTCTGCTGGGCTGGGAGCTCCTGGGGAACCGGGCCTCTTCTCTACTTATCTTTCTCCTAAGGCCTAGCCCAGCTCCTGGCTCAGCAAAGCAACCAGAAACATTAACTTAATGAATGGACGAATTAAAGGTGTCTTCTGAGGTTGCTTCCTGCTCTTGTGTTCCACCACGCAGTGTTTCCCTTCATAAAACCTAGCAGAGGGGCGCCTGGGGGGCTTAGTCAGTGAAGCGTCTGTCTTCGGCTCCGGTCATGGTCTCAGGGTCCTGGGATCGAGCCCCGCGTCAGGCTCCCTGCTCAGTGGGGAGTCTGCTTCTCCCTCTCCCTCTGCTCCTTCCCCTGCTTGTGCTCTCTCTCTATTTCTTAAATAAATAAAATCTTAAAACAAAAAACAACCCTCGCCCCCAACCCTAGCAGAGGCCTTTGCAATTTGTGCAATTGATGTGGTGCAGGTGAGGCTGTGGCTTGGCGAGAGGAGGCCGGAGGGGGATAAATAAGGGATGTTAGAGAAATAGGAGGACTGTGCTGGCAGGGGGATGGGCACTGGAGAGGGTGGTGGAGAGAGACCGTGAGCCTTCCAGACAGTCTGGGACTCAGGACAATTTTACCGGGTGCAGATGCTGGTCTTATGGACCTGCTGGAGGTGGGTGAGGAGAGACACCGATTTTTCGAGGTCTTTTGTGGCCCCGGAATGGGGAAGTGGGAGGAGGTAGAGCCCTGAATCAGCTTTAATGTCAAAACTGGGGTTTGGAGGCAGGGGCAGGACGGAAAGATGCTCTCCTGAGCCTGGGCCCTTGGCAGGGACGTGGCCGTCCCCTCACCTGGATGATGGCAGTCAGGCAGGCCAGCGTCGCTGACACGTGCAGCCTCTCGGCCTCCATGGCCGCCGTGTCCACGTAGCTCTTGTTGGTGGCATTGTTGAAGACCCAGAATTTCGACTCTGGGGCCAGCTGCAGACAGATGTTACCCACCAGGATGCTGATAACGGCAAAGGTACCTGTGGTGCCCCACCCAGCCAGCAAGAGTCAGAGGTTTGGACCGCACCCCTGGACAACAGAAAGGGGCCCAGGAGAGCTTCCCTGCCCCCAGAGGGATGGGTCTCCACACCTCCAACGTTCCTCTCCGGCAAAACAACAACCGCTCCCACGTAACCATGACCTATACTTTCAAGGTGCTTTCACCTCGGCTGTTAATATTATTTCGTTGGGCACATGAAGAAATACGCTTGGAAATTCAAGCAGTGCCTGACCCAGAAATAGGCCTTGTGACCAGGCGCCTTCTCTCCATGTCACTTGGCACCAGAGAGCTCCAAGTGTCCCTGCTGGGACCAGCCTGAGAGTGACTTGGTAGTTTCTCACATCTGTTTGGCACTTTAGGGCACACAGTATATCCTGTTCAACCGAGTCGTCCCCACATTCCAGGGAGGGAGACAGAACAGGGAGCGCTAACCGAGTTCGCGGCAGCTATGTGGTTTCTCTAAGGTCACCGGGGACCTGAGACTGACGCTCACGGTGCCAGTCCCTTTGGGACCAACAGCACCTACTCTAGGAGGATGTGGATGGAAAACACCTGAAGGCCCTCCGCCATGCCACCTGTCCTCGGGGTCCCGGCCACCTTGCCTGCTGGGAGGGGTGAGGCCTTACCTGGCACCATCTGGTGTATACCCCCCAGGAAGAAGTAGGTGAGGAGGGGGAAGAAGGAAGAGTAGAGGCCATTGACGGCAGGAAGGTTGGCCAGCAGAGCAAATGCCATGCCTGCAAAGGGAAAAGAGATTGCAGGCTCAGGGGCGTGGCTGGGTCATGGAGGTCATGGGGGACCGGGGGAAGGGGAGCGGGGAGCAGCAGGCCCAGCTTACCTAGGGCACCGACCCCTCACCTTGTGGGACCTGGATGGATCCACCACTGAGTCCGCCCAGCAGGTCGGGGATGATGTAGTCTTTGATCTTGTACTTGGGCAGCCAGGAGAGCACGGGGAGCAGCCCAAACACCACAGCTTTGATCTTGGCCGAGGAGCATCTGGAGGGGAAGAGGGCAGGCTTCCAGTCGGCATGGTGTGATTTGGACACTCCAAGTTGGGGAGGGCTTTTAAGATCCCGTTCCTGGTCATTCATTCATTCATTCATTCACTCATTCATTCGGAATTCATTCAGAATTCAGTGAGCACCCACACCATGCAGGATGCCGGGGACACCGAGAAGAAAATGCAGGGGCTTTCTTTAGAGCGCCATCCACATGCCCTGGGCTTTAGCTGGGCATCTTCTCGAGCTGGCTGCTCATCGGGGACGTCCACAAGACTTGGCGTAAAGGCATGGATTTGTGGTCACTTAGCCTTCTGAGCTGCGGGGTCCAGCCCCCATCTCAGATGGTCTGTCTCCAGTCCAATGGAACACAGGCCGGGGCACCCAGGTCTGGGCTCCTGCATCTTGGTGTTCACACTGGGTTGAAATTACTTGCTTTTCATCTATCGCTCTCACTAGAGCAAATCCCACTGTGGCCCAAAGTCTGGCTCTCTTGTTCATCTAGCATACCTTGTACATTGTATTGGGGTGCTGAGTAAATATTTGCTGAGTAAATGAATGAATGAATGAGTGAAAGCATGGGCTGGTATTGAAACTCAGTCAGAGTAGGGGCTGCTGCCATCTTTTTTAGCATTGCCCCCCAAAGAAGGCTCCCTCGTCCCTGCAGGGTATGCCTCTGCAGACCCACCGTCCTTCGTGTGTGCTGACTCCAGTGCTGGAGTTCTTCCTACTGCTAATTTACCGGGGGGCGGAAAGAATGGGGGAGCTGTTCATTTGTCGTTGCAGGGTGGGGGAAGTTGATTCTTTCCCTGTTTGTTGAACACCTGGAGGACTTTTCATAGAAACTCAGGAGTGGCAGGAACAAGGGCCCACGGACGCAATGGTGACAGCTCGTGGATTGATGACTGGAAGGGGTGGGAGGCATTTGCTTTTCTTCTCCCGGCTGAGGGAACTCAAATACTTGGGGCCCATTTGGTGACTCACTGGCCTGCTCTGATTAGGCCTCCTTTCCTTCCCAGCACCAATTCCTGCTCTTGGCTATTGTTCAACAATAGTTTCCCCGATCCTGAGTCCCCTGGATGGCACCCAACACTGAAATCAACACAGACAATGCTTTGAACCCTGCGTAGAGCCTGGACAGATTTTCTGTCCCAACCACCACTCTGGGAAGGGCATCACCATCAACATCCTTTGGGGGCAGATGGGTGCCTCTCCCATCCTTGGGATGGTGGGCAGGGTATTGGACTGGTGGCAAATAGCTTAAAGCATCTCTAAAGCTTTGTCCTAAGGGAGAACCAGCCCTGCAGGACCTTGCTCAGGTTCGTTTGTGGCAGGGAAAACTGGACTCACAAATAGAGAGCTGACTAGGGGAAGACACGCAACCCCCCTGAGGGCTCATACCTGCCTGGCCTTACTGGCAAGCCTGTTGTATGTCGGGCAAGGCAATCTGAAGCCCAAGAGAAGAACTGGAAACAGATGCCAGACACCTATACAGAGGCTTCAGAAGCCAAGAGGGAAGTGGGCAGAGGGATTAGTTTTCTAGCCATTCATTCATTCATTCATTGAACAAATATTTATTGGAGCACCTTCTGGGGGTCAGGCACTGTTTAAGGCTCAACACCAGCCTCGTAGGAATTTTTCGTTCCCTCCATCACTTTAGAGTTTTAATCTATAATCTTTTCGGCCAACAGCAGACACCCTCATCCCTCCAGCACAGAAACAACCCAAACTTCCCAACTTAGTTTGGGAACTAAGGCTGGCAGAGCCCACCTGTCCGAGGAGCACAGCGGTGGGTAGGTTGCTGGGACACTGAACCCCCAAGGCTTTGGCTGTAGCCTGGCAGAAGCAGGGTTGGACCAGGGTTTGTAGGGAAGACTCAAGTGGGTGATTCCCCCAGCCTAAACCAGTTCCACCTGCATCGCCACTTCAGCCATTGCCAGTGACCTCAATCCAGGTAACTGAATCAGCTGTTTCCCCAGAGGAGTGAGGAAGAGTAAGCCAGCCCACAGCCAGGACTGAGCAAGGTCTGCCAGCAGTATAGGAAGGGGGAAGGTGAAGCTCATAGCCTCGGGTTTCTGCAGGATGAGCAGAGATCATCTCATGAAGCCCCCTCGTTGGAGGTGAGCTTCTGCTACCCACCAGCACAGTCCCAGAGATCTGAGAGTGGAAAGAGCCCCAGGGGTCTGGCAGGACCATATCCTGGTAGGTACCCTTTAGGAAAGCCCAGGAATTTAGGGGCTGCCTTTGGGCATTCTCTGGATCAGAAGAAGGAAGGAACATCTAGGAGGGAAAGAGGACAAAGGGCACAGAGTGGTGGTGGCTTCAGATTTTTCTCGATTGGGAAGGAACAGGACATTAAAGGAAGGGCTCTGACGCTCCCACCCAGTTGTAGGATCTTAAAATCAGGGCTCCGAACCTCCCCTCCCCAGGGCTTCCACAAGCCCTGTCTTAGCCACACCAGTACAGGAACCATACCCCGGTGCAGACAGGATTTTTGTGGGGAGCAGAGGAAAGAGGTGTCTGGGCTCTAGGCCATGTTACCTGAAGGCATTGCGGAGTTTCTCTCCCAGTGGGTACGTCCGGTCCTTCTTCTCAAACTCATCATCAAAGAGGGTGAGAGAGTATGCGGCTCTGTCTACCACGTAGCGGGGCCTGGGCTGGCTCATGTCTGGGGCATTGACAAGCTTTGGGAGAGGCAGAGGAGGGGAAGATGAGGGGCATCTCTCCCCAGCGCCAGGTCTCTCTGGCTCTGGCCACAGCAGGGTTTTATTCTGGTTTTCCTCGCCCCCACCCAGCCAGGTGCCTCCCTTCCCGCTTTCAGGTCTTTCCACCAGACTCACTTCTTTTGATGGCCTTCCTTCCCAGGCACTGATGATACACACACTTGCCCTGGCTGTTTTGCTTGGCGCCCAGCGGGTGGCCAGCACGCCACACCTGTGACGTCACTGTCACCCCCGCCGAACACCAGGCAAAGAGGAGGTAGGAATGCAAGAGCAGGAGACGTCACAGCCGGATATCAGCCTGTGGCTCCTGTCCCCCGCCCTCAACCCTGGCAGCTGGTGCCCCTACAAGCCCCTTCTCCCTCCCCAGATCTCAGTTTCCCTGGCAGAAAGGCTCATAGCATTCAGCCAGTCAGCTTGGAAGAAATAGAGAAAATGGCCTGCCCGGAGGCTGGGGGATGGCTGAGGTGACCTCGGAAGGACCCTGCTTGAAAGAGACACCTAGGACTTCACCAACAGGTTTTCCCAGGGGCATAATGGTGCGTTTGGGGAAATCAGGATGGTCTGAACTGGCTGGCTCTCCCACGGCTTCCTGTGCCTAACCTTTCCCCCACCCTTGTGTACTGGTGTTTCTCTCCTCCTTGCTTTTTGCGCAACCTTGCTGATGTTCCAGGAGCTGAACAGGGCAGAGCTGAGTGCCAGGGCCCCTGAGGCCCAGAGGAGCTCCCTGTGGGAACCATCCCCCCTTCCTCCTACAATGACGGACTGGTCCCTCCTCCTGGCAGCTGGGAGAAGCCCCTGGGAGGACCTTGGAGGAAGGAGGGAGAGGGAGGAGGTGGGGCAGGTTTGAAGGAAGGAGGTGGGGAGTGTGGGTGGCCGTGGCAGTTGGGCAAAAGATTTGAGATGGGGTTGAAAGTGAGAAATCACTCGGTGGGGCTAGGGACGCCCCTTGGCTTCCTATGGGAGAACCTGGGTGCATAGGGGTTATCGGAGGGGAGCAGTTCGGTGGATGCCTTTTGTGGAAGAGAACATGGGAGAGAGATGGAAAGTACATTAACTAAGGGTCCAGAAACCTGGCTTCTGGTCCTGGCTTTACTGGTGAGGGAACAAACAACATCACCCCTCTGAGTCTCGGATTCCTAGTCCATAAAATGGGAGTAACATGTCTATCTCACAGGGTTGTGAGCATCAGATGAGTTATGGGCAAGAAATATTTAAAATGTACGAAATGTATTTTAAAATGTTTAAAATGTACAAAAATGTTTTTTTTAAAGATATTTAAAATGTACAAAAAATTAGGCAGATGTGAGTTGCTATTATCGGTAAGATTGTACCCAAGCTGATGAAGTTTGGGCTGGTGCATTCCATTCATTTGGTCATGGGACCCCGAGGCCTATCAGAACCTATAAGCAGGGGCGCCTGGATGGCTCAGTCAGTTAAGTGTCTGCCTTCAACTCCGGTCATGATCCCAGGGTCCTGGGATTGAGTCCCACATTGGGCTCCTTGCTCAGCGGGGAGCCTGCTTCTCCCTCTCTCTCTGCCCATTCCCTCTGCTCATGCTCTCTCTCTCTCTCAAATAAAGAAAATCTTAAAAGAAAAGAACCTTTAAGCAAGGGCTGGATGCCTGGCAAACCCCCAGGGTGATACCCAACTGGGAGGGGGCAGGAATTTGAACCTGCCCACAGCGCCTATGCCCAGCCCCTCGCCAGGCGCTGCGTACGTACTCACCAAATGTTTGTGGAATGAATCAATAAATGGTGTTTTGGAGAAGACATGGGCAGAAATGAGTAAGAGCAATGGCATGGGAGATATTTCAGTGGGAGAAGAGCGAGACAGAGCGACATAAGGAAAACCAGCACACGCGTTAGAGCCAGAATGACCTGGGTTCAGAGATTCGGTTTCTTCATCTGTAAATGGGGATAATAAGAGTCCTGGGTGGTTGTCATGAAGAGGAAATGAGACTGTGTGTGTGAAGTGGCTGGGCTTCCCAGGCCCTCAGTAACTGGTAACGGTGATGACTACTATTATTAAGATGGGAGGCTGCTTCCTTCCAGCCCTTCACCCTCCCGTGAGGCAGGTGCCCTTGCTCCTCCTTCTCCTCCCCACCCTCTCCAGGGGCTGCAAGGGTCTAGCTTTCCAGTGGCTTTCCTGGCTGGCCCTTTGGGAGCAATGAGTGGGGAGCATGACCGTCCAGGAGAATCAGAGCTCCAGCCTGGCTTGGGAGAAGGACTTGGGGTCTGTCCCTGGCCGCTGAACAGACTGTCTGCAAGGGAATAGTCAAAATGTTGAAGGGGAGCTGGACCCGAAGAGGGAGTCCCTTGGAAGAGCCCCTTGGAAGAGCCCCTTGGAAGAGGGGGTGATGGGAGATCTTGCTTCCGTGCCCCTGGCAGGTGGTGGATGGCCCCTGAAGCCCCTTCCCAGCTGCTTTCAAAGGTTCTGAGTCCTAGCAGTGTGTTTGTGGGGGAGGGGGTTAATATCTGATTTCACAGAACCCTGCTAACCCAGCGCCCCCTCACTTCCCCATTTCCTCAGTGCGATCTGCCTCCCTGTCACCCAGGCCACCCTCACATTTGTCCCTGCCCTTTCTCTCCCCACCCTGGCCTCCATCTTCAGCTGTTCATCAAATGTCATTGCTATTTCTTTCCAGTGTCCCTCCTGTCCCTCACCCCCTCAGCTCTTATCTCACACCTGGACTATTGCATTAGTCTTCTGACTGATTTCCCTGTCTCCAGCCTACACCCCCTGATCAGAAACCCTCAGCCTCCTCATTTCCAGGAGGTTCAAGCCCAAACTCCTTATTTCTGCATGTGTGTCCTTTCGCCATCTGGCCCTGTTTTGGTGGAGTTGGTAGAATCGTTGGCTGGGTCCCCTGGCACCGTTCAGCACCCCCAGACAGTCTCGGCTCTATTTTACCCCTGTGCTCTGTCCACACTTTCCTTCTTACCTGCGATGCCCTGACTCATTTTGCCTCCTTAGACCTGCCCAGCCCATCCTTAAGACTTGCTGACGTTCCTCCTCCTCCCCTCCCCTTCCCTCCCTCTGCCCTTGGCCTTGCCCTCTTCCCCTCTTCCTCCTCCTCCGCCTCCTCCTCTTCTATGAAGCCTTTCTTGACCACCCTGACCTGGGATCTCTTTTTCTCCTCGGACCTCCATTTCTTTGAGCCTCTCCAGCCTGCACACCAATGTTGGCTTTGGCCACTCTCGGCTGTCACTTCCAGGGAAGGGAGGGAGGCAGGGGGGTGGTGGTGGCGGGGGAAATCCTTCTGGGAGGGGGATGACCCAGGACTGTTTCTGCCCCAGTGGCAGGCTTCCTACAGATGGGGACCAGATGCTAGGGGATTTCCTGCTCACACAGGCGAACGGAGAAGAAAAAGCTCCCTTGCTTTACTGGAATGCAAAAATCTGCCCGTTCCCATAAGCTCTGCCCGGTTCATTCTAGAAAGAGGGTGTTGAAGGGGAGAAGGCTCTGGGAGTTCTCCCAATCCTGAGTTTGTACCACACAAAAGAAGGTGAGCCCAGCAGCCAGCTCGACTCAGGAAGTTTTGTCTAGAAGGGAACGTACGTCCAAGGCTGGTCTAATCCTCCCGTTTTGTGGATAAAGAAACCGAGCCTTAGAGGGAGGTGGTGTGGGGATTCAAGTGGGGCCTTTGGCTCCATCTTAATTGCTCCTGGTGGGTCCCAGACCTTCTAGGGCTGACCCCGCTCTCGCTCTCTGGGGGTTGTCCCCTCAGCGGCATCCAGAGTACCCCTTTCGGACCGCCCTGGGACCTTCTGCCCCGCCTGATGAGACAGGACTCCTGGGTGCTCCCTCTCCTCCCGGGAGCTCTGCAGGCGCCCTTGGCTTTCCCAGGACCATGACAGAGTGGCGAATGTGCGGCCGCTGGAGCTGCCCCAGCACCTGGTGAGGAGGTGCCCTGGTCATACTTCCTAATTCCAAGAATAGGGTTGAGGTGGGGTGGGGCTTAGGAGGGGCCAGTTCTGTCGCTGAGGGGGAGAGGGGGATGGGAGAGGCCAGGTGGCGGGAGGCACAGCCCCTTGTAGCCGGCTCTGGGGCTCTTGGAGCGTGTAGGGGCTCCCAGGGACCCCCAGGGACAGCTCCTACAATGCTAGGTTAGGGGTGGGAAGGTGAAAGAGGGAGCAAGAAAGGGAGAGGTATAGGGGCCGTGAAGACTTGATCCCTAGTTAAACAAACACAGCCCTGCCGAGTGATGTCAGCATCGCTGAAAAAAGTCGAGTGCTCTCTACCCCCGTAGGTGTGGATCGAGGAGCCCTGCCTCTCATCAAACAGTGTCAGCCCCTCTCCGCCTCCCATCCCCCACCGGATCAGGGATAAATAGCAGGTGCCATGTGACAATATTGAGGAACAAAAGGGTGCCCCTGCCGCCTCCCCCTCTGTGGAGGGAAGGAGGGGCGGTCCCGATTTGCTGGAGAGACCTGGCTGGGGTGGGGGTGGGGGGGGGCTGTGGGGCTTAAGGGAAGTAGAGGGCCAGAAGGAAAGTGCATGCAGAGGGTAGGAGAGGTGGGCGTGTGGACAATTTCCAAGGCTTGGCAGGGAAATGGGGTCACATCTGGGGCAAGGGGGATTCAGGGGTTTTGCAGAGCTAAGGAGCTGGTGGGGAACAAAGGGAAATAGACTCTGTGTGTGTGGGGGGGGGGGAGTATGGGCTGAGTAGACCTCCTCCTGGACTTCTCCGGGGCCCCTCATCAGGATCCTAATTCCCCCATGCAGTGAATTCATACAAAAGAAAGCCCACTGGTATCTCTTCCCAGGCGTGTTTCTGACTAGGTCTGTCTACATCAGTAGAAAACTGTGGGCAGAGATGGGCTTGCCCGAGTTAATGCATAGAAAGGCTTGGAACGATGCCTGGTGAGCATGCAACAAATTCTGACTGTGTTATTCTTATTATTGCTTTGATTACTCTGGAGGATATTCTTCCCTTCTCTGCAACCTCGGGCAGGTCACTCTGCCTTTCTCGGCCTTTCTTTTCCTAACTGCCCCCCCCCCACACACACCCAGTCCACCCCTCCCCTCTTCATGCCCTTGTCCCTCTAAAATTTCCCAGAACTGGTGAGAAGACAAGCAGAACATCTCTTTAGATGAGGGCAGGGAGCAGGGAGGCAAAGAACCATCTGTGGGGTTTTGGTCAGGTCTGGAGGTGATCCTGTCATTGTGGCTCAGGCTGACTTCCTCCTCAGCCCTGCTGTGTGTGTGTGTGTGTGTGTGTGTGTGTGTGTGTGTGTGTGTGTGTGTGGTGGCGGTGGGGGAGGGGGTCTTTGATGGGCACCTGTGCCAGGTACAGGAGGAGCCCCAGCATGGCCACCTCACCCTGGCATTCTTATCACTTGTCCTGACCTGGGCGGTCGCTGTGTTCTGGGGAAAGGAAAGGTCACTTTGAGGTTTTCCCTTTGCTTTAGCTGCGCGTTGCTTCCCGCCTCATCCAGGGAGGGAGCCCCAGGGAAAGTGCCATCTCTGGGTGGCTGGTGGGCGGGGGGAGGACCTGGGGATGGGATGGGAGGGCTGGCGGCTTGGCTGGGGACTGTGTCCCTGGCGGGAGAGGTGAGGGTAGAGAGGCTCCAAGGCATTTTTATCAATATCTTTTCATTTCTAATTGGGCAAATTTCCCACCCCCTTTACACCCCAGCATAATTTCTTCATCAGTCACTTGAAGGGGAAGATGAGATTGAGTCCCTGAGTTGCCTTCCTGCTCGCCAGCTGTTTGAGGGACTGGTGCTCTCACAGGGGACAGATTCACCGCTATCACCCCCAAATCCCACTCCTTATGTCTATGCCCACTCTCCCCTCCTCTGCTCTCTCTGCTGGGGACAAGGATGGGTGCTGGGCTGAAGACACAAGCTCCAGCAAAAGAGATTGAGGTCAGGCTTTGAAAAGCACTTTCCGGCAGGGAGACCTGACCAAGGTCATGGGATCCCTGAAACAGACACTTAACACAGCCTGCTAGAGGTCTGCAAGGAGAGTAGGGCTAGTCTCACCTGGAAGCGGGCAGGTGGACAAGGAGACCTGTGAAGGACCCTGAGGGTCTCGTTCAAGGAATCCAGAGCTGAGTCAGCACTGAACCGGTCCCTCCTTCCCTCAAGGAGCTCGCTGGTGTCAGACTCTGGTTGTTTGGTTCAGTTCAACACACACTCTCTAAACACCGATTATGTGCCGGTCTCTGGGAAGACTCTGGACATTAAGAGATAAAAAAAGAGTCCATCTCTGCCCCCAGGGATTTATACAGATGAGCATTTAGAACAGTCGTCCAGGCCTGGGAAGTGCCCAGAAGAGGCCATTATGGTGATGGAGGAGGTGTGCGTGTTGGTCTCCATGCTGCCGGGGGAGGGCTTCGCCAGGTTCTGAACGCCCCGGACTGTGGGGCTCTGGGTGTGGGGAGGCAGTGGGGAGGACTGTGGGGCTCTGGGAGAGGGTTGTCTGTGTGAGTGAAGCCATTCGGGGGGGGTAGCCCTTTCTTAGTCTGCCCAACTCGGGGCACTCTCCCACTCCGAGGGGCACACTCTGAAAGTGGGTCTTCCTCCTGGTGCCTCAGGTCCAATGGGGCCAAGTGTAAGTGGGGAGTTTATGCTAGAAAGAGAAAAGATTTGCTTGCCCTAGGCTGGGGACCTCACTGGCTGACTTTGAGGAATGGGGGCACTGTCTGAGGGTGACCTGGGACCCCTCACAGCCTCAGGATGAGAAGTTAGGAAGCTGGGAGCTGGTGGAGCTGGCCCAAACCACTGTCCTGACCCCAACCGTCTGGTGTTGAAGCGTTCGCCCGGGAGCCCCGGTCCCCTGGGTCCTGTTCCCGCCGGGCTGATGGAGCTATGCCCTCGTTGACCCTCTCCTAATCCTTCCTTCCCTTCCTTCTGCCTCCTCCAACCTCTCAGGATTGATGGGAACAAATGGGATTCCATGCCACCCATACAGGTGCCCTGAGCTGGTGAAGAGGTGAAGGAATAAAAGAGAACATCTGGGGGGCAAAAGGAGGGGGAGACAGCCACACAGAGCAGGCTGGTGAGCCACGCAGTAAGAGCATTTTGCTTCCAAGACTTGAAAAGAGGGGAGAGGTGGCAGCCGGCAACTTCAAAGGCTGGTGCCCCGAGGAAGAGCCAATATTTTTGTTCTTTCCTTTGCGAAGGAAAGCAGCCCTTTGCAAAGGAGCTAGCCGTTTCCCCTCACTCTGTTTTGGGGTCTGGCAGACTTCCTCCACTAGAGCTTCCATCCTCCGAGCCCCGTTCAGCCTCCTGCCCTGCAGCTGAGGTCCTTCCATGGAAGGGAAGACCCCGTGGGCTCCTTAGGGGTGAAGGGCTGCGGGCTGCTCTCAGACTCAGGGGCCGCAGTGGCTTTCCCACGTGGGCTCAGGTTGATAAACAGCCCACCTCCATGACCGGTGGGCTCCTGTCACCCCTCGTCTCCATGTCCCTGCTGCCCACCCTCTTCAAGGGGTGACCCCCAGCCCCATGGGGGGGCTGTGTAGGGCTTACCGGTGGGTGAGAGGAGCCGGCCGGGCAGGGCTGCAGGTGTGTCTGGGGGTCAGGTAGCTGAAAGGTGTTCCGAGGTGTGCAAAAGGGCTCTGCTCAAATAATCCAGGGAGGCGTTTATAAATAACTTTACCTCAGGGCCACGGGGTGAGCCCCGGCTTCTGATTGGCTCCGAGGGGAAGTGGTTTTGAACACTACACCCTAGCTAAGCCTGGGGAGATAGGAAAAGGAGATAAGGGGAAAAAGTTCCTAAATGAACAGCCCTTTTTTTGTTTTACCTGAGGAGCAGAGCTGTTTGATGGGAGCTTGGCACTTCCTAAATCCACCCCGAAGACAATAGGTCACATTCAGCGGGGCCCCTGCCCCACAGGCTCCCCCAAGGCGGCCGGCCGAGGCTAAGGAGGGGACAAGGCAGACCCCTCTCTGAGCTTGCTGTCCTGCTGCTCATAGGGCTGGGGTCAAGCCAAAGAGCCTCTTGGACAATGGAACCCATTGAGGCCACCTGAAGGGTGGGGTCCTGGAGCTGCTTGCTTTGAAGAATGGAGAGCTGGGCGGGTGCTGGGGGGACAGTAGACCGCTGAGCACCCCTGAGTGAGGGGACGAGCCATGGCTGGGAGGCCCTGAGGGCCCTCGGGACGTTTCAGGCTGCAGTGGAGACCTGGTTCCCAGTTCTGTCCCCAACCTTAAGCCACTCGTCAGCTCTGCACCTTGGTCTATCCGCCAGTGCTACAGGGGAAAGTGTGCCTCACCCTCCTAACTTGCCAGGTGGGGTGCAGGGGGAAGATCGGGCTTTGGGATCAAGTGAAGGGACTCAAGAAACGGGATTTACCACAATTATATGTAAGGTGACTGAGAGGCTGGCGAGTCTCTAAATCACAGGCCTCTGTCACTTCCGGGAATTAATGTCTGCCCGTCATGGCTGTGCTCGGGCTGCTACCTACCTTCTGGATGAGAGCTGCTTGCCCATCCCAGGCCCACTGAGCACTGTGGGAGAGCCTCAGAGAGGGAAGATAGGAGGCTTGGGGGAATTTCTTGACATATCTCCTGGGAGGGAGTGTCCCTCCCTGAGGCCAAGAGCTCTTTTCTTTGGGACACCTGGGGGCGGCTCTGGTCCTGAATTGTCCTCCCATCTCTCCAGAAGAAAACAGAAGCTCTGAGGTGGGCTGAAACCAGTACAGAATGCTTCAGTGAGGCCTCCCTGGAAGTCAGGGTGAAAATCCCCCTGGGAAGGCAAAATGAGCTAGTTTCATATAATAGGGACTCAATAAATATTTGTTGAATGAATGAAAGAATGAATTGTCTGCGAGCCCAACCTAAGGGAGAGTTTATAGCTGTATTGCCTGTGGGGACTAAAGAAACACCAGAGGTCACTGAGAGTTGTCAGGGTGTAGCCAGGGGCCTGAACATGACTCTAGAGAGCTAGAATGCAAGCCACCCTACCACCTGGCAGGGTGCATGCCCTACCACCTGCTGAAGGAAGGATGACGTGTGCATGGACACTTCCTCGAGAAGCCCTTCGCCAGACTCCCACACTGGCTTAGCCGCTGGGTTCCCATGGTTCCCTTTGCTTCACCATGGTAACAATACACTGATCACAACGGATGGTAATTATGCATTCAATTATCAGTGTTTCTCCAAAGACTTGGAACTTCACAAGAAGGACGGGGCAGTGTCTGTTTTGTTCACTTTGGTATCCCTACCACCTAGGCCCGTGCCTGCACTTAGTAGGAGGTCAGAGTAGATTTTTGGAATAAAGGGAAGGACTGTCTGATGGAGTCTTTAAGCAAAGCAGAGCCAGAGGGCAAGGCTTCATCCATGCATCTCCAGCATTGTCCAGGGGCATGGGTAGCTTGACCTGTTCTAAATTTTGGGCAGGCAATTCCTAGAAAGCAGATGAGGCATCAGGTTCTCCCTATAGGTGGGGTGACAGTGGCTATCAAGATCACACAACTAAATTCCCTTCCTGGGATACCATGCCGGCAGGGCAACTTCTGGTTGTAATTTGGTTCTTTCAGAACAGAGACTGCATCGCCCAACAGACTGGAGCCTCTGGGGCTGCCTGCAGGTACATTTGTTGTTGTTGTTTTTTTAAATGACCCATGGACATTCTGGTCTATCGATTGTGGTCTAGTGTGAGTTTTGTTAATGTGAGTCAGCCTCCCCTGAGTCTGATTGACTTTCCATTGTAACATTTGGCTTTCACACAGGTGATCTGTTAATTCTCATAACAATCATGTCATGCAGGCATGTTGCTCTCATTTTTCAGATGAGGAATCTGAGGTTGACTCTAGTGAAATAACTTTTCATTAGGTCACAAAGATCTGGAAGGAAGAGAAGGAATCAAACCTGGATATTATAGTTTCAAATTTTATGCTTAGTCCACTGTATCACTTTTATGTTTGAACCTGCTGCAAAGCTAGGTATGAGACCTTATACAAGACCCCACCTTTAGACACTTTCAGTTTCCCTTTTAGGTATATCTCCAAAGATGGCTGGGGCCTCCAGAATAGGTTCTGGGGCTGAGAACTTGCTGGCTTTCCTCTCCAACCCTCCTCCTGCTGTTTTGGCAAAATTCGGGTTAGGCAGATCTTGTAAAATTAGGACAGGAAGGATAGATGAACCGAGGGTTTTCTACAAAGTCACCAAGAAAGCTGGACAGAGGTCTCAGAATCTGGGGACTGGTCATGGGTGGGAGACCCAGGAAGGAGGAAGTCCGACCAGAGGTCAGATGAGCAGAGGACAGAAGGGGGAGAAGACCTGATGGCTCAAAAGGGCATGTTAGGGCTCTCTTGGGGGGAGTTAAACTGTGGGACAGAGTTAGGGCTGGTGGGGAGAAAACAAAGACATGGAGAAACAGGCAGATGGCAGCAGCGGAAGTACAGAGAAAAATAAGACTCAGAAACAGAGAGAGGAGCAAAAAGCACCTACTGTTTTGCTCCCAAAGCAGCTCAGTCTTGAGGTTTGTTAAATTGTATCTTTCACAGTGAAAGCAGGTGAGCATCCACCCTGTACCTCTCTCTGGAGCGGAATAGAATGTCCTTTGCTAGCAAGCTCTTTTACCCCCACATCCAAGATTGAAAACCGTGTTCGTTCGTTCGTTCGTTCATTCATTCATTCCTTGTCATTCATTCATTTAAAACGCCTTATCCTGTTCTGGGAATACTGAGATAACTAAGACACAGTCTCTTCCCTGAAAAGGCCTCACTCTGGTGGGGAAGACAGGGAGACGAGGAGAACACTGTCATCTAGAACACGGAGTGTTGGAGGAGAGCAGAGCAGAGGCACCAGGCTCAGCCCTTGAGGGGAGGAGGAAAGAGGTCAGGGCAGACTTCCCGTGGGGGGCGAGGTGGGGGGCCACACAGGGCCTGACCAGGCTGGAGCCTGGAGACCTGAGCTCTAAACCCCAGGGTGGCTACTTCCATGAGGAGGTAGGGTGGGGGCTGCCTCTGAAAGCACTATTTTTAAAGGGGTTTCCAGCTTGTCCCCAAGCCCACTGACTTCTGAGCCCATGCAAGGTTCTCTGCTATAAGCCCATCCTGTGTTTCCCTCTGACCCAGAACTTGGTCATCCCCCTCCAACCCTATTGTTCAACTCCTCTCAACACACACATACACACACACACGCGCGCGCGCGCATGTACACACTCACTCACTCATACCAAACAGGTTTTGGAGATTTACCGAGTTATGCAGATAAAGCCAAAGTATTCACAAATTACCCTCCTGACACACCTCACTTTAGAGCTGGTTCAGTTAAGTTTTCAGATGAGCACACTGAGGCTAAACCCCCAAGAAGGAGGCTGATTCTGCCGCCTCTGTCCATCCGTGGGCCTCTGGCCTTATCTGCACCTGCAGGCCTCTTGCACGTGTGCTCTGTGTGGGACCTGTGCCAAAGGTGTGGGCAGGATCATGTTTTGGGCAGCAACTTAAGCAAACACCTCAAGGCTGGGGACAGAAAAGTCTTTACCACCCTGCCCTGCAGTGGTAAGGTCCGTCTTGGCCCCATGGCGGCCGGTTTCATGAGTGCATGGGAACTGGGCGGGCTGGGGAGAAACCCAAGGAACAGCTAATTCTCACCTCTCTCCGCAGGGAAGCTAGGGGCTCAGTCCCTCAGCTGTGAGCATCTTCGGCTGGTTAGGAGATGGGAGGCGGGGTGAGTAGGGTGATGCCCGGCTGTGTCTGATCTTTCAGCTCAGGGAAACTGAGCTCCTGCCATGTGCCCTGTACTGTGCTTGGTGCTGGGAACACGAGACCCACGCGAGCCAGTCCTTGGGAGTTCGAGAGTCGGAAGAGAGCAGGTAGAGGGCTTCTCAGAGTACCTCTGATGACAGCTGGGGGACGGTATGTTGGAAGGAACCTAGCTGGGGGCTCTGAAGTGTGGAAGGTATGGGCTTTCTGGAGAGAAGTCAGATTGGAGTTGGCCAAGACCCCCAGGCATCCGAGGTCGGAGGAAAGGGAGTGTCACAGACCCACAGAGCGTGGGGAAGAGGATTCATCAGGGCATCTCTGTGTCACAGATGAGAGGCTTGAGGCCCCAGAGATGGCAGGGACCTGCCCAAGGTCACCCAGAGAGGCAGTGCCGAGCTGAGGTCGGTACTCGCCCCAGGACTCCAGCCTGGCCCTGAAGCACAAACCAGGGTCTCTGCCTACGGAGGGAACAGGGCATTACCTGGGGACCTCCCTCCCAGTCTCTGTTCTCAGGGTCACTCAGGTGTTACCCAGAGACATGCCATTCCTGAGGGACTGCCCAGCTCGCTGAGCGCCAGCCGATTTTGTTAAGGTTGGGGTTTGGGAGAAGCAGATGTTAAAGGAGGGGTTTTGGGGGAAGCAGGTCTGCGTGTTGGGGCTTGAGAGCCCAGGGATGTGGTTCCTGGGTGGGCCAGCCCTGCAGCTTCCAGACAGAGGAAAAGATTCTACTCAGAACCAGAAACTGGCGGATTGGGTGAGGGTGTTGGAGGCGGTTCCTGCCGCCCTGGGCATGCCGAGGCTGCGGCTGAAGGTGGGGAGGGGGTGAGTTCCAGGCCATTAATGTTGACTGACGGCCTCCTGGCTGTCATTGGGCTTTGGGGCCTTAAGCCAGGCACACATTAACCTGAGTTAGGGGCTGCCTCTAAGGGTGGGGTGTAGAGGCCTGAGACCCCCAATTCAGGGGGAACTGAGGCAGCTGGAGAAGCAGGGGATTGCTAAGTGTGCATTCTCGTGCCTCACCCTATCTCCAGGGTCTAGCTTGGGCAACAAGAGAATTGGGTCTGAAAGTGTTGTTTTGTGACCTTGGGAAAGTCATAAGAAAATGAGGCCTTCCTATGTCCCCTTTCCTAGTTCACGTTCTCCGGGAAAGAGTAAGAACGGAAGGTACCCTCTACCCGGCCCAGTGCCTCCCACCCTTCCTCCCAGATTACCCGGAGCACACAGGCCTCTCGTCTCGGAACCCTACTGCTGGCAGAAGTGGGGGTGTTTTAGGTCTTGCTGGGTGTCGTCTCCCTCACAGTTCCTTGTCAGGGACTGTGTCACGTGCCCTTCGGAGGCATCGAGATAGAGACTCTGGGTTTGCTAGTCATGTGACCTCGGGCCCAGTATGGACCTCTCTGAGGCTCGGTTTGTTCATCTGTAAAAAGGGGTCACCTGGCAAAAATGAAGTGCTTTCTTTTGTCAGGCAGGGTCCTTTCCTTTGGGCGCACACACACGCCCCCCAGATGACTGCGCACCGCACGGCCATTGTTTCTCTCCGTCAGCTCTGACACCCCCTGCTTCAGCCCCACCTCGGCCAGCGGACATCCTTCTTCCCCTGCACGGTGGATGCCCCTTGAGCCCCTTCCTTCATCCCGGGGAACCAGGGAACCGGGGGTGTTGAGCTCTACTCACAGGTCTTGCCCTCAGCCTCTTAGGAGGCAGCCAGTTAGCAGCATGGATTCGGGAAGGTTCTTCTCCCAAGCTGCTGTAGTAGAGCAAAACCATCACGGCGTCTCCTGCTCCCAGGCTGTGGAGCCCCAGTCCCCTCAGCCCCCTTTTGCGTCTGGGCGGCGCCGAGGGAGAGGGCAGGAATGTGTGTGAGCATCTGCGATGTGGGGGCTGAACAAGAGTGCTTTTCTTCAAAGAGGGAGCAGGACTCGGGGCATGCTCCTTCCTCACCCGCATCTTCGCCTGGTCCTGAGGCAGCTGGCCATCTGGTGGGTTGGGGTGAGCCCACTTGCCTTCTAGGTCCTGGAGCCCTCCTGCCTGAGGAATAAACTAGCCTCTTTAGGGTCAGACTCACAGTAGGCGTGGGCAGCCTTTGCAAGAACAGAGCCTGGCAGGTGGAGCTACCCTTTGTTCAAGGGAGGGTGGAGGGGGGGTGTGTCTACCATGAGTTTTTTCCCAGGGGCTGTTTGGGGGGACAAGTCCAGGAAATTATCAGTGCCCCTCCCCCAAATTAACCTCCTATTGCTGGTTTTTTGTTGTTTTCTCACCTTCCAAGGTCAGGGGAGTTAGCACCCTGATTCCTCCCTCTCCTTCCTTCTAGCAAATCCCTCGGGCCCGTGCTACTCATAAAAGGCTCAGGCAGAGGTGGGAGCATGGTCAGGGATAGATTTTCAGCCCTAGAGAATGGGCTTGTCCGCTCTGGGTGCGGCCTGGGACCGAGCCGGGGCTGCCCTTAGGCTGCTCCCCCCGACCAGCCTGAGCCCCATTGTCCCTCTAGGAGTCAGGGGCATGTGGGATGTGCCTGGAATTCCCTGAGCACGGGGTCCCAGGGTGAGGGTGCAGGAGGGGGTTAGGGGATGGCCCGCTGGGACTTCAGCTGGGGCCACTTTTCTGGGTTTTCCAGCATAGCAGGCAGAGGTGGGGATGACAGGGGCTGGCTGGGTGGCTCTGGGGTCCAAGGGTCGAGAAGTGCATTTCCTGTCCCCCTCCCCTCCAGAGTGCAGGGAACAGGCCCCAGCATGAGTAGGTTCGCGGGAGTCCTGGGGACGCCTCCTCCGTTGGCTGGGGCTAGTTCCTGTCAGCCCTCCAGGGCTGGGCTCCAGCCTGGGCTACTCACAGAGCGGCATTGTTCCCTGGGAGCCTCTTGAGCATTCAGCTTGTCTCGTCCTGCTGGTACATTCGTTGGCTGTGATTCCCAGTGAAGACATCTTCAGGGGACAGGCAGGGCACCAGGCTTGTGGGCAGGACCCAGACTGCTCCACTGAGCAGGGAGCTCAGAGGCAGCAGGGGCTCATCGGCCTGTGGTGTGACCATCAGGGCCCTTGGCCAAGGGCTGTGGCAAGTTTGCCTCGGAGGTTCTGATGCTGCTGCAGGCCCCGGCCAGGAGGCCCCGGCCAGGAGGCTCACAGCAGACGTGGGATTGGCTCCGGCTCCCCGGGAATGAGCTGTGTGCTTGTGGGCAAGTTACTGAACTTTTCTGAGCTCTCGGTTTCCTTATCCACAAAATGTGGACAATAACAGCACCTACCTCAGACGGACACAGGACAGATTAAACAAGGTAATGCAGGGAAAGCACCAGCACTTTCCAGAGTCCCCACACCCCCCAACACTGTCCTTTCTCTTCTGCCCTCTCCCCAGCCAGCTTGAAATGTTCTCTCTTCCCTTCTCAGTTGTCCAAGTCCTTCAGCTCAAGCCACACCTCCTCCATGAAGCCCGCCCTGTTTGCTCTGATTGTACCCACACTCCTGCAGTGCTCTCAGGTGATAACCGAAGCTAGGCACTTGACCATGTGCTGTTAGGGATTTGGCTCTAATGGTTTGCAAAAAGCTCCCTTCCTGCAGCATAGGATTTGGGTGTTTTGCTTCTGTGGTGTTCTTCTTGGACCAAAATGTACTCTGCATACTAACACAGGTGCTTACCATTGACTGAATGCCCCCATCCTGGGTCCTGCCCCATGGCAATTAGAAGAACCATCATTTATTGTGGTTTCAGCCATGCGCTGTGGAGGTCCAAGGATTCCACAGAGGGCTTCAGTTGCAGCCACACCCCAGCAGCTGGTGAGCTCTTATTATTGTGACTTACCCACAATTTGCCCGCTTGTGCCCTCTCCCTCTGACTCAGAGCCTGAGCCCCCTCCTTGGCTGCAGTTTCCCATGGCTGGGCTTGGGAGGCTCCGGGGGTCTCTGGGTGGGTTTTTCTGCTCCAAACTCATTCTTATCGTCTATTGTCCATTGTCCACCAGCCATGGAGAGAAGGCCCCTCTTTGAGAATTCTGCATGGCTGCCTCCTGGGGCTCCAATCCTCAAGGGCCCAGCGTCTCAGTGCACACTGTAACGGGCACCCTCGTCATGTGTCACACAGAAATGTGGGTGGTGGCTTCTCCCCAGTCTGTGTCACACTGTGTTGGCCCAGCCGCAGGGGTGCAGTGGTAGACTGCTAGCTACCTATCATCAGGGACAGTATGACCATGAGGCACATGGAGGCAAGCTGGAGTCCATTTCCCAGCTCTCCTTACAATGGGTATGGCCATGTGACCGAGCCCTCACCGGTGGAATGTAGAATGAGGTGAACCAATTCCAGGTCTGGCCTTAAAGGGTCGGGCATGCCTCGGCCATACTCTTCTCTCCTCTTGCCATGCTGGTGACCCAGCTTCCATCGTGCATGTTGGCAGTGGCCTGGCAAACGGGAAAGCAACAGGTGGAAAGGACCCAAGCCCGCCAATGACCTCAGAAAGCTGAGGGCTCCACCAGGCTGGACGATTTACCTTGAGACTGTTGTATGAGAGAAATGGTCCTATATTCTGCAATCCACGGCATTAGGGTTCTCTGCAGTATGTTGGGATTTAGTCTTTAACACACACACGGACCTGAGTGTGATGAGAACACAGTCCCTTGCAGCCTCTGCTTCTAGTTCTGCACCCAGCACTCCGAGGGCTGGACCGATTCCCAGGACGGGGCCTGGCAGAGGGGCGGTAGAGACCCATTTCCTGGGTTCTCCCTCTCTCTTCCAAATGATGGGCTTGTCCACAGGGATTCTTCCTCTCCTGTAAAGAGAGGTCTGGAGGGCCTCTGATTCACCAGCTCATCAGACACACCCAGACTCTGGATCCAAGTTTTGGGTCAGCTGGGACACCCAGCCCTGTGCACCTCTAACAGCAGAATTTTCTCGATGGGTGCCTCCAGTGAAGGTGAGCCTCCCTGGGTGAGGGCTCAGCCCTCCTGCTTGAGAAGACAGGGGAAGGGGTAGGGGTTTTTAGGGTCAGGAAAGCACCCTGTGGGGTGATAACTTCTAGGCTGTCCTTGAGAGTCTCCCTGGGAATAGCAAGCAGGTGATGTGAAAAGTTGTACTACTAATGGAAGTTAAGAAATAATAATGCTTTAATGACTCCTTGCATTTGCAGAACACTTACAGTGTCTAGGGTGCTTTCCCGTGGGTTGTCTAATTGCTGCCACGTCCTGTGATGTGGGCGGGGCTACTCATTCCCATCTTACATTTGTGAGACTGGGGATCAGTTTCCCACTCACTGCTGGGAAATGCCCAGGCTCCCACCAGACCTCAAGGTTCCTGATTTCTAGCCTTGTGCTCTCCCTTCACTACCTGGCCAGGCTGAACAACCATGGGTTTTGACTTACACTCAAGAAGTGTTGGGCACCGAAAGTGACATTGAAAAGAGGTACTGTGTAGACTTCGCTGTGCCACTTAACCAGCCCAGGCCTTAATTTCTTCTTCTGCAAATGGGAAGGACAACCCTGTCATTCCTGGACCAAGCAGAGGGTTTGTTGTTCTTCCCACGCACCCTGGCCCCATCCGATGCCTGCCCTTACTCCAAGACTGCAAGGTGAATTGGTCTGTGGGCCCAGTCTTGTCTGGGGAAGTTGAGGTCTGGGGAGGAAGAGGCATCCTGGGGTTGCTGCCCCCAGATAGGCCCACCTGGGGCAGGCCACTCTAGGCTGCCCCTGGGAAGTGTCATTTGAGAGAAGTCCTCAGCCTGGGGAGACTTGGGGGAGGGGGATGGGGACTTGCTCTTTCACCTTGAGCGGCCCAGCCATACCCGGTGCTTGGGTGGAGAGCAGGATAAAGGGCCAGTGAGGAAGAAAGGTTGGTTTAACCTCAGTGCCCCTGATTTTGCTGCCCCACCAATTATACAAACACAGCCCTGTGCACCCGACATGAGAACACGCACATGCTGAGAGCCATAGACCCTAGGCCCCACAACCCTTTGGCTTCTATAGAAAAGCAGCATGCAGGATCTAAGTTAGACACAAAGGAGAACTTTCTGGGGTGAGAACATTAGATCAGAGACCGAACAGTGTGAAATCTTCTGAAAGAAGTATGGTAGTCGTTATAAATGTGAAAGATATGCTTATCCCTCTCCCTTACCCCTTATCATGGGGATAAGGGTGGGAGTGGGGGAGACCCTTAAACTGGACTTGCCCAGAGGCACCTGCATAAATAAGGCGTGCAGTCCCTATTGTGAACCTCTTCAAGCCCAGGCGGAAAGAAAAGCAATAAAAGAACAAAGTAAGGGATGCAGAGGTTCTATACCCCTTACTTATTTCTTACTATTTCTGTGCCTGGGAATGGGAGAGAAAGAGGGATTCCGGGCTTGGAATTCAGCCACAAGGGGCTACTTGCCTGCTGGCCAAAAAGTTATCCAGGAAGCAGGATTCTTTGGTCCTTAGAACAGGGAGATGGTAAGGAGTGTGTGGGATGCAGCATTTCCCGGTGTCCAGTGGGCCAGTGACATCTGGAGTGGTCGTCAGGGCACGGGGTCTGCCCAGGTGCATGAACCCAGGCGATCGCGCAGGAGGGGAACCTGGTGACGAGTGCTAAGAAGGGGGACTTGCCACTCTGCTCAGCCAGAATCCACCAAGTGGGATGAACCGAGGCCCTGGGAGAGGAGTGAAGAAGGTCCTAAAGAGGTAGGATGATTCCCTGATGACTGGATTCTCTTTATACCCACGTTCTATTATGAAAATTGTAAACATACAGGTCTGTGAGCACCACAGACCCACCACCTAGATTCCACCATTAGTGTTTCCTGAAACGCGCTTTATCCCCTGTCTATCCAGCTCTCCAACCCTCTATCCATCCATCAACCCCTCGTATTTTTGGATGCATTTCATTTATTTATTTAAAGATTTTATTTATTTATTTGAGAGTGAGAGAACGGGTGGGGAGAGGGAGAGGCAGAAGCAGGCTCCCCGCAGGACCCCGGGATCATGACTGGAGCTGAAGGCAGACACTTAACTGACTGAGCCACCCAGGCGCCCCTGGATGCATTTTAAAGGCGCAGACGTGAGTACCCATGTAGCCAGTACTCCAGTATCATAGCATTAACAAGAGTTCGATATTCTTCAGTTAATTCTTTTAAGTTTTACATGTGACGATGCATGGATCTCAAGCGTGGCATGTATGAATTCTGACAAACGCCTACACCTGTGCACTTCAAACCCCTATCAAGATACCGAATTTGATGACGGCTCCAGAAAGTTCCCTTATGCCCCTTCCCCGTAAACCCTACTCCACCCCCACCCAACAACGCCCTGATTTTCTACCACGGATTCATTTTGCCTATTCTATAACTTCATTCGTATAATGGAAATCATACAGTAGGTATGCTTGGGAAGGTTTCTCTCCCTCAGCAAAATGACTCCACATTCTCTGGGAAAGAGTCTACTTTATATAAAGTCAGACTTTTTTTTTTTTTTAAGATTTTATTTATTTATTTGAGAGAAAGAATGAGAGAGAGAGCATGAGAGGGGGGAGGGTCAGAGGGAGAAGCAGACTCCCTGCTGACAGCAGGGAGCCCGATGCGGGACTTGATCCTGGGACTCCAGGATCATGACCTGAGCCGAAGGCAGTTGCTTAACCAAATGAGCCACCCAGGCGCCCAGACCTTTTTTTTTTTTTTAAACCACCCAAAACCAAGTCCCCAAATCTAATCTTCATTCAATGCAGGGAAGCTGTGTTTACAAGGGCATGGTCAAAACCTCAGCACGCCCATTCTGTTTGTCCTTGACCAGCTAAACAGGGCTGAGGTCCCCCGGAGATCTGTGGGGTGTGCGAGGTTTCTCAGCAGCCCCTCCTCCCTGCTGCGAACTGCCCTCCCCTGGCCCCCATTTTGTATCTTCTTCCCACTCGGCCGGCTGGGCGCCCTGAGGCCTCTGCCTTCTTCATGCCCTCCCCCACCCCCTTCCCCATGCCCTCTCCCACCCCTCCCCCACCCCAGAAGGATCTGATAACCAGTCATTTACACGCCATAACTGATAGCCGGTTACACTGTAACTGGACCGCCTTCCACGGAGTCACCGCCTCCACTGGGTATTGACTTGTTCCCACTTTTATCTCCCAATGGGGCCCCGATAGGCTCCCCAACCCTGTGCCTCTCTGACTTCCACGGAGGCTCCCTAAGGACAGGGAGCCCTGACCGTGTCCCCAGCTAACTCAGCAGTGCTCAAGGGGTGCCATGTTTCTTGAAAAAGCTATCCTAGGTTTTTAGGCATTATTAGGATCAACCCAGAGATCTAGCACCGAAGGCTTAAAACTTTGATGAAAGAAAAGTAATGCTGTGCTGGCAGAACCAGGGAGGAAGGGTGAGTTGGTATGTGTCTGAAAGACCCAAAGGCAGCTGCCAGAAAACCCCAAATAACAAAAATGTGGGGAGTAGACCAGATGAACAGTTTCAAAAGTGTCATGGAAGAATTGTGTATTTCCTCAAAAGTGCATGTGAGTGAGCCATCCCACCATAGACTTCGTTCAGGTTTATTCATAATATGAGAGCACCCCACCCCCCAAACCCGCCAAATCTCTGAGTCAAAGCAGGCTCGAGGATTGTATCAAGATTTCCTGTGGCTCAGAGTTCTCTGACGCGCCCCGTCCTGCAGCACATCCTGGGTGGAAAGGCACAAACTTCAGCAAAGGCATTTTAGGCATTGGTGGGAAATGGGAAATGGGTATGGAGAATCCAAGGGACCTAGACAATTACTCTCAGTTGATTCTGCTGGACCTGAAGGGAAATCTGAGTGCTCAGCCGGCTGGACGCCTCCCCGCAACCCCCTGTCCCCAGACAGCCCCCGCCCCTCTCTGAGCTCTTCAAGCAGTGGAACTGACAACACCATCTCAGTCTGTGATCCCCACAGAGGAAAACATGCACCAACAAACTTGAGTTGAGTTATGGGGACCTAACTCCTCCTAGCCTTTCCTTTCTAGGGCATTTATAGTAGGGGGAAAAAAAGAAAAAAAAAATCTGTAGGAAGAGGGTGAGACATGCCTAGCCCTAAAATAAAATTTCAAACAGCAGTGAAGAAGTCTTTCTGGATTGGGGACATTGTTGGTGCCCCTCAAATTGCAACCACTTCCTACAGTCCCCACTGTAAATGTGTGCATGTTTGATTGATTCATCTGAATTAGAGCTTGCAAGTTGCTTCCTCCTTCTCTGGCAAAGGACAAATAGAGGAAGCTCCTACTAATACTGAGGGTGTTAAAAGAAAGTGATATCTGTAGAAAACTCCTTTGAAAGGTCAAAAAGTTGAAAGAAATATATATTTTTTGTAAACGACCTTCAAAGAGCTTCAGGCATTTTGTCCTTCACTGATCTAGCCCAGGTTCAGGCTGGGGAGTGAGGTGGTGGAGCAGAGACGGGGGCCAAGAGAAAAGCCCCGATTAGGAGCCCGGAACCCCTTCATTGTTGCCAGTGAAACCACCGCTCAGCTTCACCCTAGCCTGGTCCCAGCCTAACGGAAAGTGGAGCTTTAGCTGGGGGGCACCAGAGCCCCAAAGATCTGCTTACTCCCTGGAATACATCAGCGCAAGGTGATGGACATTCCCCCGGGGCTGCCCTGTGGCAGCCCAGGAAAGGCCTCACCCAATGAAGGAGCACTCCAGCCACTGCCTGGGGGCTGGAGTCAGACCCACTTCTTCCCCAGGCCCTGGGGACTTTTGACAGCTCCCTGCACTTACCCCTCCAATTTCATGCTCCACAAACACCCTGCTTCTTAAAGTTCCATCATACGCGGAAAGATCCTTGTGTATTATTTTTTTCTGCTTATGAAAGTAATTCTTGCTCATTGCAAAAGTTTCACACAAAGTAGTAATGTGCAAATAAGAAAGCAAAAGCCTCCATAATCTAATTTTCCTGAGATAACCAGCCTTAGCAGCTGAGCATACACCCTTCCAGATCTTTCTCTAAGCAGGTGCAGTTTATTCGTGCTCTGCTACATGTTTCTCCACACCTTTGCTTATGCGGTCTATGCTTGCTTCTTGGAATGCCCTTGCTTCTCTTTTGCTGGGCCCACATCTATACATTCTTCTGAACTCAGCCCACTTTTTCCTTCTGTCATTCAGCAGCTGGGACCAGGTGCCCCTCCCTGGGCTCCTTGAGCCTCTGCACAGCCTTATCAAGGCACCTAGCACGATGAACAATCAATTCCTTGTTGATGTGTTTGTCTCTCCAATTAAGAGTATAGATTAGTGGTCAAGAGATGAGGGCCAGGGGCGCCTGGGTGGCTCAGTCGTTGGGCGTCTGCCTTTGGCTCAGGTCATGATCCCAGGGTCCTGGGATCGAGCCCCGCATCGGGCTCTCTGCTCGGCGGGAAGCCTGCTCCTCCCTCTCCCACTCCGCCTGGTTGTGTTCCCTCTCTCGCTGTCTCTCTCTGTCAAATAAATAAATAAAATCTAACAACAACAACAACAAAAAAGAGAGACGAGGGCCAGGGTGGACCCCAGCCCCTCTGGCTCTGCTGCCCTGTCCTATTCACTTTGGCATCCTCAGGGTCTAGCACACTGCCTGACACGTGATCGGCACTCTATATGTGTTTGTTTAATGAGTGAGTGAATGAATAAGTTCTGGGTCACACAGCTGCCCCCACCGTGGGACTTTTATATGAAAGTGGAGGGCTACCAAGGGATGCAACCACCCCAGAATGAGAAGATCTCCATGTTGCCTGGTCTCAAGAGCGGCCACTAGCTTCCAGGAGTTGTGTAATCTTGGGAACAGTCCCCTCAGGGTGTTGTGAGGGTAAGAGTCTATGAAGTGAGGTTTCCTTCCATCTCCCACCATGACGGGCGCTCTCCGACTCCCACCCAGGAGGCAAAGGGCCCTTTTCCCTTAAGCCCAGATACGCGCAAAGAGCTCAGGTCTCTAACAGAGCTTGTCATAATTGGCTTCCCAGGGGCAGAGCTCCAGATCTGCCAGCTGTGTGAATTTAGGCAAGTGCCCCAAGCCCGCTGAGCCCCCTTCCACAAGAATAAAATTAAAATGTTCCTAAGGACACCTGCCTAACAGGGTAGAGAAGACTAAATGAAAGATGATTCCTGAGCGCTTGGTAAATTCCCTAGCCCCTCATCCTGCCCCTCCCAGTGGGGTTCAGAGTGAGAGCAGGGTGCCAGGAAATCTGGACTCTAGCTCTGCCTCCTCGTCCTCCCAAGGTGACTCTGGGCAGGTCACTTCCTGTTTCCTCATCTGCAAAGTGGAGGTGGGAGGGGGATGTGGTCTCTAAGTCTCCTTCCAGCTCTAATATTCAACATGCTCTGGGAAGTAAAAAGTATTGCAAAACGTCGCAGTTCCTCGTACTATCATTTGGCTGTGAGCAGAACGGTCTCTGCTAGTGGCCAGCACTGCCGGGGGCAGGGAGTGGGGGAGGCGGGGGGTCTCTCTTTCACCAAAGCCACCGACTAGGAGCGGTGAACACTGGCAGGCCCTCAACTAGAACGACCCCCCCCCCCCGCCCCCGGGGCCTGAATTTCTGTGCTGGGTCACTGTGACCTCACCTGATGCTGCAGAGTCCTCTGCTAGCTTCCGAGTCCCCAGAGAGGGGCGGGCTTGGGGACGGTTTGTGTGCTGTGTCTTTCATGACATTTGAATTCTTTGGAACCTGATCATTTGAGGTTGGGATTAAACAGGCAAATCCCAGAGTCTGCTCTTGGGGAGGGTGGAGTCTCTGCGGGGAGAGACGGCTGACAGGTGACCTGGTCTGGGGAGTGATGGAAGAACTCAGTGCGGGCTGGAGTCCGCAGGCTTCGGAGTTGCTTAGGATTTGGGTTTACAGAGGGAGGGTGTCTGAAGGTCAGGGACAAGGCCAGGCCAGCTGAGGCTGAGTGGCCAGTGTCTAGGCAACAGAACACGCATCTGTTTGATCGATCAAGCTCTCCCTTTCCAGAGAGTGCCAGATACCCCCCAGAAGGAGCATTGGCGAGGACATCTTTATTTGGAAGTCACCTTCTTGAGCACCAGAGAAGCTGAATAGACGTCTCCTTTCGTTGGTTCCCTGGGCAGGCCTACGGTAGGAACACGGAGAACGTTCAAAGTGAGTGCTGCACACTAGGCTCCTCCCGACAGTTTATCTCATGGTTTGATCCTCAAGGGCACTCTGGGCCCTATTTATAGATGAAGAAACCAGGACTCAGAAATGCCAGGACCCTGGCCCAGGTCCCACTGCTTGTTAGCGGCAGAGCCAGGAACCTGGGCCAGGCCTTTGTCCTGAGCACCATGCTGCCCGGGACTCCCTGGGGCTCCCCAATGTGTGTGGCTGGGGGAGAGCAAGTTCGCACAGAGCCTGGCTGAATCTGGGGGTCGGAGTGCAGGACTGTGAAGGGGTTCCCGGACCAGATGGAGTGAAGGGGCAATGGGGGAGTGTTTTCTGCTCGTCTTTAGGCTGGGGGAAGCTCAAGAGCCTTGAGCTGGGCTGTTGGAATGACTCCTGAAAGACAGAGGCAGAGACTAGAGGGACAACTGGACAGCCTTACAGTCACTGCGGGACCACTCCCCCAGGTGCAGGTGGACCATCGCCCTGCCCTTGCCCCTCGCCCAGCAATCGGATGTCCGTCTGCACCTGTTTGTTGCCCTGGGACCCAGGGAAACCTCTGTCACTACAGAAGCTGCCCAGCCAGGCTGTGTCATTTCTTCTCTTCTCTGGGGCTTGTCTGCCTCTCTCTTTCTCTGGCTTCTTGCTACCCTGGGCCCTGAGGTGGGACATGGTGGGAGAGGGTTTCACTTTCCCACGGTGGCTAGATTCCAGATCCCGGCTGGTGTCCTGCCCACCTCTCCATCTGCCTCCCGCCTGGCACGGGCAGCAAGACCAACTCTCTGCTTCCTTTCGGGAGCCGTCCACCTCTCGTCCCGCTCTCTGGTCTCCTAGGAGAGGTGGTCTGGGGGCAGTGTTCGGGACCAGCAGCACCTGGTGGGCTGGTTAAGGTCAAGCTGGTTGGGTCTTACCCCAGAACCTTGGGATTGGAATTTTTGAGGATGGGGCTCGGGCATCTGCATTCTGACAGGCTCCCTAGAAGGGTTCTGAGGAACTGAAAGTCAGGAGCCATGAGCCCCGGCATGAGATGGCATGAGATCATCACACCGTACCCTGCTGGAGGGAATAATCTCCCAGGATGCCAAGAAGGAGTCTGGGTTGGTGGTGGTGATATAAGACCGGTTGAATGAGCAGAGTTTCAGAAACCCAGGCAGGAAGGCAATCCCCTGGCTGGAGGCCCTTGAAGTGGAAAATTGCTCTCACCTCCCAGTCCCCACCTCCACCCCACCCCCACCTCAGGCTTCTTCACAGGAGAGCTCTCTTGGGCAAAGCCAGCCAGGAATGCTCAGGTTCGGGTCCAAGGAGGAAATGTGAGGAAGGGCTTGGAGATGGGCCAAGAGGAGAGCCAAGGAAGTGATGAAAGATATTTTTAGGATTACTTATTCCAGCAAAGGCTGAGGGGGCGCCTTATCGCCATCCAAGAACTTGGAGAGGCTTATTTATTAGACTCTTGACCTAACAATCAGAGATTAAACAAGAAAGGACCGAGGTGAGACGCAGGAAGGGACCTGTGAGGTGCTGACACAGGTCCAGGACGAAGGCTGTGGGAGTTTCTATCCTGGTGTTTTTTGAGGGCAGTTCATTCCAGCTGTTTTCCTCAGATATGGTTTAATGTCTTCTCTGTGCCCGCCACTTGCTCAGCACAGGAAAGAGAACGATCAACAACGGCATGATTCCTGCCCTCCTGAGCTGAAGTTCAGGTGGAGAGTCCCTCCTGCCTGGAAAGCCTTTGTCCTGGGTGGCAGTGGCTCGCAGAGGTGTGGTTTTCGCTCAGAGAGACTGGCACAGTTTGGATCCCCAGAGTGGGAGGAGGGAGGAGGGGGGAGGCTGGGCAGGGATCCTGGTGGGCATGGGAGGTGGTGCTCCGAAGGCTGAAATGCCCTTCTGAGCCGTCACTCTCCTCCCTGGGGAGATACCCGTTTCCCCCCAACACTGCCTTCATGATCCTGTGGGGAAACATCCAGAGAGCTGGACTGGCTGCCGGCTTTCAAGCATGGGGCCACATTTCCACAGGAGCCTCCTTCCTTACGACTACGAAGCCTGTGGGCAAGCAGCCCAGGCTGCCCTGGCCTCTGACTGTCCCCTTGGGGATACTCCTGCCTCAGAACCAGTGCCCCCAGCCAGGCCTGGGATCTTCCCGGAGGTCCCCCGCCCCATGGCTGCCAGAGTCACCAGGGCACCGCTCCCCACTGCTGGATACCTGGGCCACCCGGGCACCCCTGTTGGGTGCGGGCGTCCTCAGCTCCGTTCAGGTTTCCCTGGGGAACCTAGAGTGATCAGGGAACCACTTCTGCCTTGCCATCTGTCTGTCCGTCAGCCTCCCCCCTATTTAGTTTCTGAGAGTTTCTGCAGCCCAGCACTGCCGAGGGGTTAAGAGAGACACAGGAGAACCATCTGTCGCTGCCTCCTGGGGTGGCCTGGACTTGGACGCATGAAGTAATGAGAGAATGATTCAAGTCCCAAACCACAAGGAAACGGGAGTAGAAACTGGGGCACCCTAGGTCTGTCCAACTCCCCTTCCTGAGTCATCGGTAACCCATGGTAAGTTCCAGAACCTCTCTGGGCTTTCCTTCTGTAAAATGGAAGGATGATCTGTGTGCTTCCCCAAACCGAGGCAAGGCTGAGTACAGGGACAGACTGGAACAGTGGCTTGTCCTCCTGGAGCACTTCTTAGGTGCTGGTGGCCCTGCTAAACCTTTTAATCGTCTCATTTAAGCTTCTTGGCGGCCCTGGGAGACAGCACTGCGATTACTTCTGTTTTACAGGAGCAGAAGCTGAGGCAGAGAGGAAGGAGTAACTTGGACCCCGAGTGGTTGGATTCAGCCCCCATCTGCCCAGGCTTTATTGCTTCCGGTAACCAGGAGAGTGAAGGGGCAGGAAGAAATGGGCCAACTGCTTTCAGGCCCGAGGGTTGCCTCCTGGGGTTCCCAGTCCTAGAGACTGCAGACTCTGCCTTCAGATCTGGAAGCAGGACCTCCATGTCTCCACCCAGCTCCTGTGACAGGTGGCAGCTGGGTGCCTGCTGGAACCTCCTCGCCCTGCCTGAAGAACCCTGTTTCCTCTCCTGAGGTTGGCCCCCTTGCCCCGAGCCAGGGTTCTTCACATCTCCCTACGTAACGGCTCATGCATTAACTTCTTGGCCATTTCCAGAGCATTCTCTCCATCTTCCCAATGTTATTCGTCCCTTTTGCCAGAAGAGGGGACTGAAGCTCGTGGTGTGTGTATGTGAGGGGGTAGGGGGGGGGATCAGAGACTTGCCCAACATCTTATGTTTGGTAGACAGACTCTCAGCCCAGTAATATTCACTAGACAGGAGTCTCCAGAGAAGGCTGTGGGAGATTCTTGGTCCTTCCCCTCCCCAGGTCCCTTCGTGACTCAACATTACTTTGGTCAGAATTCTGGGGACTCAAGGCCCAGGCATGGCCCACACCTCTGAATTCATTCAACCATTCATTTATTCAACCATATTTATCTGCCGCGCTCTGGAAGTCATGCCATATGTGGATGCTGTGGGGAACTGCCCCCGGGTTGCTCAGAGGCTGGGGTGTCAGAGGGACAGGGAAGCAGACTCCGAGCAGGCAGTTATATTACTGAGTTTGAGTACTGAGGAGGGACCCCTAAATTTGAGAAGCAAAGATGGCTTCCTGGAGGAGGTGATGATGCAAAGTCTAAGCTGAGACCGGAGGGATGAGGAAAACTAGCCTCAGAAAATTAGGCTGATAAGTGGAAGGGAGGAATGTTCCAGGCATGGGTAGCAGCATTTGGGAAGGCCTGATGGCAGGGGAGCCCTTGGTGGCCCTGCTGCTGTGTCCTCAGCTCCACCTGAAGCTCCCTCCCCCCAGATCCTTCCATCTCCCAAATGCCTGTACCCCCCCACCCCACCCACTCCCTGCTGGGCAAGCGGGGTGTGGGCACCATTGCATCCACCGGTCCACTGCCTTGGCATAGAACTGTCTGGTGTGAATGTGGATTATTTCTCTCCCGGGGGTAACTGGAGAAGAAGTGGCAGGTGAGGCGGCAGGTACAGTAGCCAGGAACATCCTGGCGCTGGCTCTGTCCTAGAGACCCGCAGAAAGCCTTTGTCCCCAGGGCCTGTAATGGGTTTCAGGAGAGAGCTTTAATATTTGCAGCAAACAGAGGCACAAAAGACGTGGAGGGCTATTGTGGGCTCTCCAAAGAGGAGCTAATCCTCAGGCAAACCACCTCGGCCAGAAGGGGTTGAAGTGCTGGGCGGGCCGTTGGGGGGCGTTGTCATTTATGAGCAACTGTGGGAGATAATAGCATCAGGGGGCAGAGCTTCACACAGGTGGAGGGAGGTGGTGAGAGGCACAGAGGCACTCCCCACCGAGGGTGGGGGGGGCGGGGGAAGGGGGGTGGCACCTGTCCTGAAAGCTCAGGACACAGGCGACACTCCCCCACCCCCACCCATCCTGCTGCGGCCCCAGCTCCCGGCTCCGCGCCCCGAATTTTCAGCTCCCTCCAGGCGGCTAGGACTGCCTTGTGGGCTGGCCTTTGCCCAGGGGGGTCAGTTGAGTCTGGGGGTGGGGTATCCATCAGGGCTCTTGGCCTCTCTTTCTTCCCTTTCCTTCTCTCTAGCTCTCTCTCTGGGCCTCTTTTCGGTCCACTGCACATAGACAAGTCATTTCTTGGCTCCAGGGGGCCAAGGAAAGAAAAAAAAAAACAACAACAAAACAAAACTGCCGTATTTGCATATCATTAGCATAAAGAGACTCTATTAGCATGAGTCTGTTTTCAGCTCCTCCCTCCTCCGAACCTGCCCCATCAGGTCTAAGTATGGTACATCAATGTCCTATCCAGTCACTAGGACAAAGGGAAATCTTGGGGGGGGGGGGGGGGGGCGGGGAAAAGGGCTTTGCCCTGTGGCGGGTGTGGAGGAAAATAGCCCAAGTAAGAAATCTGCAATCCTGGGAGTGACAGGTTGAAAAATTCAACTCTGCAAGCTTTGCGTTCTTAGGACAGCGGGTTCTGCCAGGATCCCCTCACCCCTAAACAACTTCAGGGGTACAAAAAGCTAGGGCTGGAAATAATGAGGAGGAAATGTGACCGTGTAGTGATTGGCATTACAACTTGCATAATTATTTGCAATTTCTGGGGGTGGGATTATTCTGTTTTCTAGAAATTTTAAAATACAATCTTTTTGCTTCTTAAAAGTTTCTTTCTTGGAGTTTTCTTTCCTTTGCTTCTTGTCAGCTTCCTAACATGCGGATCTGCTTCCTCTCTAGGAGGGAGAAGAGGCCTGGGTAGGAGAACAGTGAAGGGGACAGGGAGAAGCCAGGCAGTAAGACACCTGACTTGGAGAAAGAGAGGCAGGGCTCTGCCAGGACCCAGGACTCCCAAGGATCCTGAGGTGTGTGGGATGCCCTCTTAAAGCCCTCCCTTGGCCATAGCCCTGTGGGATCTTGTTTCTGCTCATAAATTCATGGGAGTGGAGCTGAGATGAGGCTGGGTTTGTCTGTCCACTTCCCATCACTTTGCATAGGGCAGCCAAGGCTATAGGATAAGAACCCAGAGAAAGCCTGACTCCCAGGCCATGCTCTAACAGAGAGTGAACTGATGGAGAAATCAGAGCCTTGCTCCTGGAGAGAAGGGTCTTGTCTTAAGAAGCATCTTCCAAAGGGCTCAATAGAGACCTCCTCCAGACAGCAGGAGATGGGTCCCCTCTTCCCCCAGGGTTATGAGCCACCTCTTTCCTTGGGGGGCAAAGAGAAGGGAGAAGAAATCTGATCCCTCTTGTAGTGGAACCCTGGACATTGATTTAGTTATTTCCATCTGCAGCCCATTTTTATTATATACAAGATGAATGAGGCTTAATTCAGTTGAACGTGAGCTGAAGGAAAACACCTGCAAAGTCCTTTGTTAGCCGAAAGACTTTCTCCACTCCCACCCCACTCCACCTTTCTGCCTTCTTTTGTTCACTTGCTCTCTTCTAAACACATTATAAATTTATTGTTATATTTACTGTTAACAAACCTGAATGCTATTTATTTATTTATGTTTTTTAAAAGTTTATTTGTTTACACCCAACATGGAGCTCAAACTCACTACCCGCGAGATCAAGAGCGGCCGCCATTTCTGACTGAGCCAGCCCGGCGCCCCTCCAGTGCTATTTAAACAATAATAATATCTCTTTTAAAACACAAATCAGATCACATCCCTCTTCTGCCTGGAAACTTTGGATGCTCCTTTTTGCCATCTCCAAGGACTTGCATGGTGTGGGTCCAGCTTCTTTTCTTACCTCACCCCTTACTGCTGTCTCTTTTTCTCGTGACTCTTTAGTCATTTTTATTTTTTTTAAGATTTTATTTATTAGAGAGAGAGAGAGAGAGAGAGGTGTTGGGGGGGAGAAGAGGGAGAGGGAGAGGGAAGGGGATCCCCAGCAGACTCTATGCTGAGAGCAGAGCCTGACGCGGGGCTTGATCTCACGACCCTGAGATCATGACCTGAGCTGAAATCAAGACTTGGTTGCTTAAGCAACTGAGGCACCCAGGCGCCCCTCTCAAGACTCTTTAGGCTCACTGGCCACCCTATGGCTTGGAGAAGCCCACCTCATTCCCACCTCAGCTTCTTTGTCTTTGTTGGTTCTTCCTGCAAGGTCTGCTGGAGACCAGATTCTTCTCATCGCTCAGGGCTCAGCTCTGCAGGCCCCTTCTCAGACAGATCCTCCTTTGCCTCCCCACCCAGAGAGCAGCGCAATCTTATTCATTTGTTAAATTATTCATTCTGTCTTCTGTATGGACATTCTGTATGGACATACCTCATTGGCCTCCTCCATCTCCATGTAAAGCACCTGGAACGTGCTCATGAAATATTTGTTGCACAAATGAGTAAGTGTGGATAACAATACCCAACGACAGCTTGGGGTTGGTGATGGAGCATGGATTTTGGAGTCAGAGAGATGCAAGTTCCTATCATGGTTCTGTCACTCACTGGTGAATGGCCATGGGCAAGTTACTACCCCTCTGAGCCTCTGTTCCTCCTCTGGGAACAGGGATAATAGTAACTTCCACACTGAAGATTAAATTCAGCATTATGTACTAGGGGCTCATTACAGAGCAATTATTAGCATGAATAATTATACCTCTATTTCCTACTTATTCTGTACCACGATCTGGTCCTGCCCTCAAAAATTTCAGTTTACTGAGAGGCACAGAAACCTACATGGCCAACTATGAAACAAGGGGGAACACACCAAACAGAGAATATGATCCAAGTAGTACAGGAACAGAGAGGCAAAGAACAGCAAATGCTACAAAGCCTGCGCTGGGATAGCATTTTACGGTTTATGCATCACGTAGACCTCCTGAGACAAAGCAGATCTCCGTATGCCCACTTGACAAGAGAATAGTGGCCCAAAGAGATAACAACATTGGCCCCTGGTCGCCCTCTAGCCCCCTGCCCTGCTGTGTGTGTCTCCCCAAAATTCGTATGTTGAATTCTGAAGTTTATTTTTTTTAAATAATCTCTATACCCATCGTGGGGCTCGAACTCACGACCCCAAAGTCAAAAGTGGCACACTCTTCTGACGGAGCCAGCCAGGCACCCCCATGTGCTGAATTCTAATCCCCAAGCTGATGATGTTAGGAGGTAGGGCCTTTGGAAGGTGGTAAGTCATGAGAGTGGAACCCTCCTGAATGGCACTAGTGCCCTTATAAAAGAGACCCCGGGGAGCTAGCACACTTCTTCCACCGCGTGAAGACAGAGCAGGAAGTCAGCTGTCTGCGCCCCGGAAGAAGGGTCTTACCAGAACTTGACCATGCTGGCACCCTGATCTCGGACTCCCAGGCTCCAAAGCTGTGAGGAATAAATGTCTGTTGTTTACTCTTATTATTTATACCCAGTCTGCGGTATTTTGTTATAGCAACTCCAATAGACTACTACCCTTGCTTTGTTTTTCTTCCACTGCACTTGCCCCTCTGGACACCTTATGGGATTCTTGGTGTGTGGTCCATCCCCCACACTGGAATGCAAGCCCCGTATCAGTCTGTTTTATTTCCTGGGGCAGCACCTGGCACAGAGTAAGTGCTCGGTAAATATACGTGGCATGAGTGAATGGAGGATAGAAGAGTTAGTAAATGGCAGAGGTAGGCTTCAAAACTCTCAAGCAGGAGGCAGAATAGCTGGCTAAGGGCCAGCTTCTGGAGCCTGACAACCTGGGTCTTGATCTCAGCTTTGCAACATACTAACTAGTGTGCAACTGTGGCAAGTTACTTAACGTCTCTGTGCCCCGTTCCCCCAGCTGTCTGATGGGGATGATAATTCACCCCTTAGTTCATAGAATTGTTGGCAAGGACTACATGAGTTAATATTCATAACGTGCTTGGAGCAGTGGACGGTATATAATAAGCCTCAACTCATAATTGACAGCTTAAAAACAACCAACCAGCCAACCAAGCAACCAACCAATCAAGGTATCTTGACTCCAAATGCAGTATTCTTTCTCTACATTATATTTTTTAAAAAATTAAAAAAAAATTTTTTTTTAAATAAAAAAAAATTTTATTTACTTATTTGGCAGAGAGAGAGAGAGAGAGAGAGGGGGAGGGAGAGAGAAAGAAGGAGAAGCAGATTCCCACTGAGCAGGGAGCTCAATGTGGGATTCGATCCCAGGACCCCGGGATCATGAACTGAGCCAAAGGCAGATGTTTACTCGACTGAACCTCCCAGGCGCCCCTCTACATCATATTATATAGAGCTGTAGAGTTTCCAAATCACCAACATAGTCATGATTTTCTTCCTTGTGAAGTAGGCAAGAAATAACTATTGCCCCATTTTATAGAAGAGAAAACTAAGATGATACTAGAAAGGATACTGACTCAAGCTCACACAAAGGCTTAAGATAATCTGACTTCAAATATACAACTCTGGCCATGATCTCACACGTAATTCCCTCCCCCAGCTATATCGTCTGAAACGGGGGGAAAAATCAAATCAGAGACTGGTAGGGATTCCAGAAGGCCTACGAATATCAGTCTCTCCTATTTTCAGGGTTTGGAAATCCACTTACATTTCCTCTCATCATGGGCTGTCACCGTATGTAAGACAAATGTTGCTGAGACTTGAAGGTCTAGGGAAACTCCTATGGATTCAAGAGTGACGGCCCAAGGCTGCAAGAAGGTCTGGGGAGCTCCCTGCACACCAAAGGCCTCTTTTCCCCCACAGCAGCTGTCTTGGTGAGCAGCTGTGTGGACCCAGAATTGTGCCAGCCGCCATGGGGGCAGGGAGGACCCAGCGAGTTCCTTCCACAGGGATCTTTGGTTCAGTTTGGAGAGCGGAGGCAGGATCTTCCTGGAGCTAATCTTGCCGGTTGCCTGCTTCTAGAGACTCTGGGTGGGTGTGAGAATGGCATTTTAAATTTTGTTTGAAGTGACCACAATGCTAACCAGACCATTTGGGTCCCAGAGCTCACTCAGGGGACGACATGTGGAGAAATGGTTGGAATGAAGGAGCTCATTTGTTTGTTTCACTCATTCATTCATTCAATTCCCATTTATTCACCCTTGGCCTGCAATGGGGATGCCAGAGTCTTATGCCTTTATTCACAAATAAATTTAAAACAAACATCTCTGCAGCTGTTCCTGAACCAATGAAAACCACCGCCTATTGAGTACTGACCACGAGTTAGGCACCATACATACAGCAGTCTCCCCTTATCCGCGGTTTCAGTTACCCACGGTCAACTGCGGTCTGGTAGCAGATGATCTTCCTGACAAATCTCAGAAGGTCAGTAGTAGCCTCATGCTTCATCAGAGCCTATGTCACTCCCCTCACTTCGTCTCATCACGTACACATTGTATCATCTTACATCATCACGAGAAGGGTGAGTACAGTACAGTAAGAGATTCTGAGGAGACCACATTCACATAACCTTATTTATTAGACTATACTATATTTATTTAGTTTTTATGGTTATTTTTTATTTATTTCATATTTTTAAATTTTTGGACTATCTTCTGTCTTTAGGGTGTCTTTATTTTTCATTATTATTATTTTTTTATTAATTTTATTTTATTATGTTAGTCACCATATGTTACATCATTAGTTTTTGATGTGGTGTTCCATGATTCATTGTTTGTGTATAACACACAGTGCTCCATGCAGAAGGTGCCCTCCTTACTACCCATCACCAGGCCAACCCATCCCCCCACCCCCCTCCCCTCTAGAACCCTCAGTTTGTTTTTCAGAGTCCATCGTCTCTCCTGGTTCGTCTCCCCCTCCGATTTCCCCCCCTTCATTCTTCCCCTCCTGCTATCTTCTTCCTCTTCTTCTTTTTTTAACATATATTATTTGTTTCAGAGGTACAGGTCTGTGATTCAACAGTCTTGCACAATTCACAGCGCTCACCATAGCACATACCCTCCCCAATGTCTATCACCCAGCCACCCCATCCCTCCC